>NC_134404.1:19519650-20119650 GCF_038048845.1 Mixophyes fleayi | reverse complement strand
CATGAAGTGATACTTTCCACAGTAAATGTAATTTGATGTTTCTTGATAGTTTCCCCTTAAATACTAGAGTGAAATCTCTACTATGTACTAAACAGCAATAACTGCACCTCTACAGCAGCAGGATGTAAGCTGAATGTCTTGTCTGTGCTGGTTGCACTGTAATAAGTAATTTCACACTTGTTGGTTGAAAAATTGTAATACACAGAACGGAGGCTTGTGATGAAGCCATAAATGGAGATACGAGGCCCCCACGTCATTAGATGTGTTTAGTACAGGTCTCATTAGTGTCGTGTAGGGTTCTCTGCAGGAGCGACATACATTCCTGAGCGCAGGCTGAGCACAGTGTGCCCCAGGTACCACCCCACAATGTGCCTGATATTATACAGCTGTATGACCCACTTACTCCAACGCTAGATTTACAAACTGCTTTTTCCTGATTTATTGTTGGTGTTCTATAGAAACCGACTGCTTATGGTAAATATCCGTACAGCCGGTCTATTTCATGTATTAATGTCGTTTTATCTTTACTGAGGCATGTAATTACATTCCTCTACTGTTGTAAATTCATTTACTGCTGACCGTTAGTTACACCTTCCATACAATATATCCCAACATTTTTTCCCCTGGCTGGTTTAACCCATTCATATATTATGAGATTTGTAAAATAATATCTGACCGTGCCAAACCGCAGATTGATGGCAGTAAATGTCACAAAGGAGTTGGGGGGGGGGGGTATTGAGACGCCTGTACCCCGTGGCTACCGATAACCACCCACAGAGCCTGGAACTGGACAGACCACTATCTGTACACACAGTTTACAGCGGAACTCTGGTTGTACAAAGAGAAGCCCCTGAGTGAGATCACCAATGGGCTCCTCCTACAAGACAGCCCGGTCCTATCCTGGTAAAATAAAATAAACATTCCACCTCTCCAGTCTTATGGAGGCGCTAGTGTCAGATGTGCACAAGTCTCCATGTGTACGTACGCACTTGTTTGTGGGCGTGTGTGGTGCAGCTTCCTAATTTCCGGTACACAAACAGACGGATGTACAACTCGGCACCAGGCTCTCTGTGTCTGCTTCGTTAGAGAAGGAACTTGTGCAGAAGAGTGAGAGTCGACATGGGGGACATATTTGATTATGTATAAACCTTTCCGTTTAGTGAATTGAAAGAGTTTGTTTGATTTTATTTTGCAAATTAACAAATATATAATTTTGGAAGCTGGACTATTGTTAGCTGTGAGTTTTAGTGCATTACATGTCCCCCGAAAACCGCAATGTACTTAGATAAACATATCTGTTTCCATATCGGGGACAGCAACATTGTAGACGTGTGAATGTCAAATGTTTCAATTCAAGATAGGAAATATTGATATCATTATTATTATTAATAGTAACATAGTAACATAGTTGATGAGGTTGAAAAAAGACACCAGTCCATCAAGTTCAACCTATTTTGGATCTCCTGCGATCCTGCACTTATATTTGAAATTAATCCAGAGTAGGCAACCGCCCATAGGAATTATATCTCTTCAAAGTAAATGAACCTGAAAGAGATAAAGGGATGATATATAGATATTGTAGTAAATAATCCTGATTTATTTATCGTTATGTATCCGCAGTCACATTTATTAATGGATGATAATCAGGAAACGGAAGAATATGATTTATATTTATCTTCTACAAATGCTGCTTCATCTTTTAGCCCCACAAACGTTTCCAGAGTTGCTGATCTGTCATTATGTCCCCCCAGGTGTCGGCACCAGAAACTATTACAGAAAAATTGGTTACGAGTTGGAGGGGCCGTACATGGTGAAGAGATTGGACTGAGCCGAGGGGAGAAGGGCCACAAATAAGTACTGACCCCCTCCAGACACCCATCTCCGCAAATCATCCTAAATGAGTTTGCCCAGCTTATTTTGATCAACCTCTTTCATGTATTTTAAGTTGTTTTCATTTTTATGAAGATAGCAATCATGTATTCTATTTATATGCAAATAAACGCAGAAAACCATCAAGACTGAAGATCCCATTTGTTGTGTCCTGGCCTATTGTTACGTGTTTATATCTTGTTTTACCTGACGTGTGATTACAGACTGAGGCTGAGCAGTAAGTATAACTGTGCAGCGTGGGGACGGGGTAACCCAGCTGCATGCAGAAATAACCGTGTCATCCAGGTAACGGTGTTAGTCCAGCAGTTTCGTAATCCCTGTGGTCCAGCGGTCTGACCTATTGTAGAGATTGGACACTCTGAGAAAATACAGTTGTATAAGTCTTGTGCTGTCCAGGACAGGACAGTATGAGGGTATTATACATTATAACCACTACTGAGCTTTCATTTGTATTTCTAACGTGAGGATATGTTTGTGGAACTTTTAACTAGTTTAGGGATTTTAGGAAATACTATTGTGCAAGGTTGCACTGAACAGCAGATTCAAGCTTCCGGCTCTTTCATGTCCAGATCACTTAGGTATAGGGTAGATTGCCGAGTGTATATACACTTCAGGTAACTTGTTGTCCTCATGTAATTCGCAAGAATAACTTTGCAGCAAGTTGGATGTAAGCGTCATTCTATATAGAGGTCCTCGCAATTTTCCTGCAGCAGGAACCTTAACCTATCCGTTACTCACATCCTGTCACGTGAGTGGACGGGTCACTACCTCCCTTGAATTCCAATGATCTGATTGGTTACTGGTTGGTTCTAGCTGCTCACTGCAAAACTGTGGGCCTTCGAGAGATGAAGATTGATAAAAAAAAAAAAGTAATCTGACCCTATCAAATACCTCAAAATGACTTTCATCACCAAATTTAAAAGGAAGTAAAAATGTAACATCAAGAAATTATAGTTATTTGATGGTAATCCTTGTGTGGCATTTAGCCAATCTCAGTATCTTGTAATTTTGACTAAATCGTTTTTTAAAACAACAAACAAAACGCCTCCATCTTGCCTACACATGGGCGTGGTGCAGGGATTAGACAATCTGAAACACTCTATGCTGCTATTAACGTTCTGATTGGCTACAGGTTATTCTAGTCTCGCCCCTTTGTTATCCTGTATGTCTGCATGCAGCCACTCTTAAAGAATGAATTCAATAAGTGCTTTGACCCCTAATGTAATAAACCTACAATTGCTTTAGACATTTTTTCAATAAAAATTTGAGGTGTTTCTATCAAAAAGCGATGACGTAAATATCGCTCTTCACCTATCTCCAATCTTGTGAATTAGGCTTCGTGTGTATTGGGCCGTAGAAGCTGAAGGAAAGGCAATTTTCTTTGTAATAAACGTTGTTCGTTTTCACATCAAAACAATAAAAAAAAATGATACGGTGAAAATTCTTAGAAGAATCGAGCCTGCTTGCTACACAGCGGTCAAAGGTGAGTGCGATGACTGAAACCACAGAGGTGGGTGTTAAGTGCACAGTCGTATTTACTGGTTTTGACAGACAATTTCCAAAACATAAAGCAACATGAAGTTAGGTCTCCGCGTGTTAACCTTCGTATCCATTACTCCGTCTCTCTCATTGTCCTTATTGTGTAAATCCCTGGAGATATTTCTCCTATCCCCCCTCTCATAGAAGCGTAGCGCTCCCTATACAGAGCACATTCGTCTCTCCGTAAAAACCCCTGAAAAAGCCTCTTGAGTTGCTCGTCGCCGCGAACGATGGATACATTGTTACATTAAACAGAAAATCTTAGTCTAGCATTGGATTCAAGTAAACAGAACTTAACGACTAAAAACACATATACACTTGAAGGCGATCAGAGCTGGTTACGTTTCATTTAAAAAAAAAAATGTACTTTCTTGTCCAATTTTATTATTCACAAATAAACTGGACTAAAGATGTTTTATTTCTATTTGCCAGCAAAACATTTACCATCGATTTTAAATATAGAGCTTTGTATATTAGAGATATTTCTCCTGTTTGTACAACAAAGTAGAACGCGTTACAAATATTTTACCCCACAGCTAACATACAAAAATCCAGGTTATGGACTTTTATGCTCCACCAACGTATTATTATGACAGAAGGGGATTTAGTAATATTCATATTTAAACTCAAAACCCCTTTAAAGTTTCCGGTTAGGGGTTATTTTCTATAATTTGGAGCAATTTATATTAAAACACAATATATATAAAACGCAAACAAACCAACAACTATGTTTCCTCATATAGCCCCAGACTTTCCCCTCATTATTTAGCAGAGCTTCCTGTAGTAACCGTAGGAAGAGAGATGCCTGTGTACATCTCAAGGTCACTGAAATAGAATAATATTTTTTTTCCAGTTTCTGTATTAGTATTTTGAAGCTTTCTGTATAATGGTTTCCGGCTCAACACACCAAAAGAAGGAGCGAGGGGTTTGGAAACCACAATCCCTAAATAAAAAGTATAGATCTGCCCCTGAGATGAGGAGATTGGTTCAGGAGATATTTAATAAATGGGTCTGAAGTGTGTGTGGGGGGGGGGGGGACGACTTGCTTTGGCACATCGTAGAGTATGTAAGGCACGTGTCTGTTCAGTACTTACCAACCTCTCACACATCAGTACGGGTATAGAAACAAGACTTATGGATGCTTTATGCCTGACAACCAGTCACCACTAGCCTTTTATTTATTCATAGTTCTCCTCACAGGGGATCGTGCAGGGAGTGGAGACCAGGACCAGGTAGGTTTTTGGCAAGGTAGGGATCTGTATTGTGGGTAAAGTCTGTGATATGGGGTGGAAAGGGGTCTATAATGTGGATAATGGAGAGATCAGTCATGGGGATGAGGAACCTGATGCGGAGCAGGTGGGTCTGCGATGGAGATGAGGAATCCGATGCGGAGCGGGCGGGTCTGCGATGGAGATGAGGAATCCCATGTGGAGCGGCCGGGTCTGCGATGGAAATTGAGGAATCTGATGCGGAGCGGCCGGGTCTGCGATGGAGATGAGGAATCCCGTGCGGAGCGGCCGGGTCTGCGATGGAAATTGAGGAATCTGATGTGGAGCGGCCGGGTCTTGGAGGGATATAGGGTTAAAAAGAACATCTAAAATGTATGAAACTAAAGTCTCTGGGATTCAGGTTGCTGCAGCCATTCACTTACATTTATATATACATATAGAGTCTGAGTCCTTAAGGAGAGCATAGCAACAAAAAAAAATGAGTAACTTTGCACCTGGGCAAAACCATGTTGCATTGGAGGGGGAGGTAAATATAAAATGTGGGGACAGATTTATAGTTGGGGTAGGACATGTCCTAGATCAACTTTAAATTTCAGTGTAAAAATAAAGCTATCAATTATTTGTGTGCTACATGAATAAGCAGCCAGTATTTAACTTACGTGCAAAATAAACTCATTTGCACCCCTTACATTTTAACATGGTTTCTGAAGCATCCTTTTTTTTTTTTTTTTTTTTTGCTTTCCTCTCCTTAATGACTCGGGCCCATATAGTTTTCAAAATTCCAGTTAATTGGGTAAAGTGTTTTTCTTTTCATGTCCTGTTTGGTTGCAAACAAATATATATTTTTATAAACATTTTTTCATTATGTTCTCTTATTCTTGGAAAATGGGGTAAAAAAAAAAAAAAATCCTATTTCCCTTCAGTGATTGTACATGTCTCAATCACCAGTTGAGGAACATTGAAGTGTTTATGAGACATTAGCAGAGCGGATAAGGCAGCACAGTGTACAAACCCTCCTATTGGCTTAATGATGAATTATGCTTGGAGCATACATTAGTCCAATGCACAGAACGGAGCAGAGCGGCTGCTTACTCAAACGAGGCAAGAGGGGGGAATTACCTTCATTACCACAATACTCCTGTGCCCTATTTACAGTGATGAACTTAAAGTGGGAGATTAAAGCAGCCAAGGACTGCACAGGAAAAACATTACTTCAGTACGAAGGCAGAAAGATCACTGAATGGTTTTATACAGCACAATAATGTCTCGCATCTTATCTGACTTTACACATCCTTATGGGCATTATATGTATGTCGGCTTTTTAGGAGATAAGCTGATGGCACCTTCTGGACAGAGAGATATAAACAGAAAAACATACTTTAATCAATGTACTCTTAAACTTTGTCCTTAAAGGTAACTGGATCACGATATCCATATCCGATTACTGCATATATAATACATGTTGTGACAGGATGGGACCTCCTCTGCCACCCTGTCGTCTTGCTGGGGACCCGCCTGGGCTTGCCTTGCCACCGTCCGCTTTCTTTATCTCACTTGTGCCCCACTAAATGCAGTAAAAGGGGCTCTGCTGCCACCACTAGGCGCCTTCACCGACACCTGAACCGCTTCCTTCTGGGTAACTCGCTGCTAGCGTACAAGGTTGCTGTGAATGGTTCCCCCTGACCTATCACACTGGCCAAAGCTGCAGGGTAGAGGGCAGAGCGTTGTTATTAAGTCACTGGGTCCCGGGGGGGCACATGCTCCCTGGGCCAGACCAAAAAAGATTATTTGGGCGGTCCATAGTTCCCCCATTGGCTACAGATCCTTTGATCCGTGCCCCCCCTCACTCCCACTACATGTGCGCCTTTACTGCTGTCACATGGGACGCGCACCATGTGACAGGTGTCGTCCCACGTGTGAAGAGACTATACTGTGCGTCCAGATGGAGCCAGATAAGCGGGGGGGTGGGTAGTATTATTAAATATGCATGTGTCAGTATATTAAATTAAGGTGTGAGTGTGTTGGCCAGTAAATGAATGTAGTGGGTGTGTGTGTTGGTCCAGTATATGAATGTAGTGTGTGTGAGGTGGGTCTTAATATAATGTGGGAGGTAGGCTATTCATTTAATTGTGGAGTGCAGGTGGGGGCTAATTAGCGGGTGCTTTTTTATTTGTGGGGTGATGGTGGGGTGTCGAAGTCAGCAAATTGGATAAAGTCATTTCAAGTAAAGTTGAGCAAACTTGGTCGTCTTTGTCTGAAAAGATGCGTACGGTACGCTACGACGTACAAGGGCGCGCTACGGCGTGAAAGGGCGTACGCATCCACTACACGTGGCAGCAACAGTAATTGGTCTTTTACCATACATTCGCACAAACACGCATACTTATAAAATAATATACATTAATGGTAGTTGCAACACATAGTCAGTTATGTCGAAATATAGTAGTATTTATATGTTATATCAGAGTTACATGCATATTAGTGAAATACACGGAACAGGTTGAAGGAATCATATCTTGAGTGGTATCATAATGAACCTTGTTACATATCCTACTGTTTGGTTCACTCTGCGAGGGAATCGTAGAGTGCATACACAAGTTATGAATGATAGGGAATTATGAACTACTTAAGACTAAGGAATTTTGGCGGGAAGAGCAGAGCATACCCCCTGGAGAGGTGACCCCCTCCTTTGGATTCCTTAGGATGAACTAGCCAATGATTGACAACCCCTTGGACCTTCCTAAGACCTGGACCAATAGATGCAAGCTATACCATCTTCATTGTGTTACTATATTTTTGTGTGTATATAAGCAGCAGCTTCACATCTAGTGTTTAGACATCTTGTCCCCAGACTTCAGGATTGAATGACTGCACACTGGATCCAGAGCGCCTGCGATAAGTAACAGCTGTATTTATTATCACTTCGCTTGAGCATATTATTCTATTATTTGCGAATAAATCTTTGTGCGTTGGAAACACAAATCGAGGTTCGACAATCGTTATTGGTTAGTGACAATACGCACATAACAGGGGCAATTTAATTTAATAGTGGGGCCTATGATTTTATGAATGGATGAGTGGACCTTTAATTTAATGCTGGGGTGATTTGGGAGCTATTGATTGTGGGACTGTTTGGGGAAAATGAGGTCTATTAAATGTGATTATGAATTATTTAATGCCTGGGATTGTAGGAAATGGTTATATTTATTAAACGTAAATGCTATTTAATTTATTGCTGGGGCTGGTTGGAAGGAGGGAAGTAGGTATATTTAATAAATGTGTATGCTATTTAATGTTGGGGCTAGTTGGAGGGATATATATATTTATCAAATGTGAATACTATTATTTTAATATTAATGCTAGAGGGAGACCTAAATATAAAACATGGGTGCTATTTTGATTTAACACCGGGGCTGGTTGGAGTTTTCTAAATTTTATGTACCCATTTTTTTCCAAATAGGGCCTCCAACATTCCAGGATCCAGAGAAGCAGCAACTGATCTAAAGAAACCAGCTGACACAAGTGATGAAAGTGACCAGAACAAGTAGGAGAGATCAGGACAGTCTACCAACTGTTCTGAATCTGGTGGGGCAATCCTGAATTTGGGTGACTGTCTCGCTTAGTCAGGATTTGATCTGACTGCAAGGACAGTTGGGAGGTGTGTCCCACTTCACAATGTACTGCTCGTGAAGGCAGAACTGCGTGCACCTAACAGCAGTGCACACAGTATCGCCTGTGTATGTATCTAAAATGATAACATGTTACATCACAAGGGCCCCCCTGTCTAAGTACTCCAGGCTCCCAGAGCCTTAATCCAGCTCTGGGCCAGGGTGTCGGATTGATACCTAGTGCTCTCCTCCTCCTCCCAGTAGCAGCCATCATATTATTTGTTTTAGGTTATCCCTATAACAAATAATAACCCTATTAGTATATAGTGTGAATAAAAAAAGAACAAGCCTTTTTGCTGGCAAAAACATCAGGTTTTCAAAGCAAAAGGGCTTTTTGCATTTTGATAAATCTGCCTCTTTGTTCAGTACTGTAATAGAGCATTATTATATAATCTAGTGCTCTATGATTTATACCCCTTTATAATCAGACATGTATATGTGTAAAAAAAACAAAAAAAAGGACTTTAGGGAGACTGAACATATAAAATAACAAAATGCAATATAAAGTGAGGTTTGTTTTTTGTTGCATTATTTGTTTTCATTATTTAAGATTTATTATTTATAATAATAAATCATCGTTGGGTTAAGCAACACTAAAATAGCCTCTTTTTATATTGATAAATATATATTGTACCGAAAACCACCCTTTAAGGACGGGTCGCTACGTATGGACCAATGCTATGTGCTTGCCCCCCGGGCTAAAGTCTGCCAGCAAGCCCCTGCTGGTTCTCAACCTCAGAACAGCCAGATAACGGATTGGAGTGGGCTAATCTGTAGGTGACAGGAATTACAGCATGTAAGTAGGCATCAAAAGTAGGATCTTAAAGGAGTGATATTTATTAACTCAAGTCCTTATAAGGACAATTACGCACTAGTTACTGGAATTAGTGATCTCCAGAAGTAGCAGATGGAATAATACCTAACATGGTCAAACAGGGCTCTTTTTATACAATTTCTGACCCATATGTTGGCAAGGGGTTTCATAGCCCCTTGATCCTAGCTGGCACTACAAAAGTCAAAGATATTACATCCGATGTTTACTCTCAGGATGTAATATTCTCTAGATTTAGAGAGAACACAAGTTCAATTTAACAAAATTTACATCAATCTGTGATTTCCCAAATCACTTGCTGTTGCATGATTCAGACGGGTTCTAAGACACAGAATGAAAAACTACACAGGATAAAGAGGTAACAATCTACTGCTGTGCATTCAGACTAAAAAGATACGTTGATCACTCACAGCTGAAAATACGTAATTTGCATGGCAGATCCTTTCTTCCTTTCTTACAAAAACAAGCTTCCTCCAACATAGCATACTACCTCATAAATCAATACATGAACAATATGAAAATAAATACATGTACACTCCAAGTACAGTGACCTATCCCTTGCTGAGGTTTAACCCATTCGACACAGCAACATCGGGTATTAACCCATTGCTGCAGTAGTCACTTTGACCATGTGGGAGGTGGGGAGACCTGGTTACACATGTATGTAGAAGATATCCTTATCTTTGTCACTCTCTGACATCAATAGTCCTAATATTCTCTTACACTATTGTGGCTTTGTTAGGACATTCCTCATCCATATCCGGGAGTGAGAAACCGAAGTATGCATTTCACACTAGTACATACACTGTATTCCAGCAATACTTGCTGCTTCTCTGCTTCATTCTTCTCTGTATGCATTTTATTGTCTTCAACCAGTGTTTATCATGCCTATAGAATTTTGTTACAAATATAATTTCCCTCATTTAAAAATGGCTAATTAAACAAAATACGTTAAGTATACTAAAACTAAATTTATTAAAATGTTATTTAAAAAAAAAAAATACAAAAATGTGTTGACAAAAACTATTACTTCTATTATAAGTCAGTACACAGCCACCTACTTTGAAATATAAGGATAGTAAACGGTAACGAAAAGTTAAATAACTTCCGTGTCTTGGTGACTTTTAATATCCTTATAGTGCGTTCATTGTCCCCCACAACATATTTTATGTGATTGTATAACTAGTGTGTACACAACTCTGTGTCTCTAATTATAGCAAATCTCTGGAAACACACAGCTCAATGTCATACTTGCCTACTTTGGCGAAGTTATTTCCGGGAGAGGGGTGTGACTGGAGGGCGGGAGGGGGCAGGTTGCAGATTCACCGCGAATCGCGTCATTTTTGGAAGCCACGAGCGTTATGCGGGAGATTTGCCAGCTCTCATGGGAGTCCGTGAGACCGACCCAAATTTCAGGAGTCTCCCGGACATTCCGGGAGAGTGGGCAAGTATGCTCAATGTTCTGCATTTGAGGGAGTTTAGCACAGGTTGTTCTCTGTAATCACAGTTTAACAATTTTAGGGTGTTCTTGAGGTCCGGCTTATTGTAAAGAAGACGGGAGGAGAGAGCTGTTAGAAATCATAGGACCTCGCAACATAACTCCTTCAGCCACTTTCAGGCATTGAGGGATATTTCCAATACTGGAGGATTGTTAAGGTATTATTAATGTCTATTTACACTCACCTGTGAAATAAACAGCCAGGCTGAAGACATCAGCGTCTGTGATAGCCAGATCACATGATCACAGGGGGAATTATTCTTCCACCCCTGCGATCGCATTCTGGTGCCTGGCTGTCACCGTGACAGCCAGGCTGAAGACATCAGCACAGAGTAGCTGAGACTAGCGGACTGCAAGGCAGCGGGCCTCCAGGTAAGTTTGTGTTGCGCTGTTGTACCGGGCCCCCTGGTGAGCCCAGGCCCGGTACAACAGTACCCCCCTGATGGCGGCCCTGGATGCGGAGCACAGAGTGCCGGACAGAAGTGGTCGACGATTACACTATAGACCTTCATAGTGTGTGTTATACAGTATTACCAGATAATGCTCTGAGTACAGTATAACCATCCGTAGTGCTCCTGCTATCCCCATTATTAACCCCAAAAAAATCTACTGTAAGAAAATAAAATGTGACAAATTGTGTGAGTACTTTTTATAACCATAAATAAATTAAATGTTTGTTGACTTTTCATTGTGTTTACTTTTTACATTTCATTTTGAATACAGCTAATTCATGCAGAAAATATCTATAACCGTGAAGTTTCCTTGCCCTTCACATCCCTAGTGCAGCCCCAACCTACGAATGGCTCCTTCCAGCCGGATTACAGGACACATGTACATATATCTTGTAGCACATGCCCTTGTGTTTCTAACTCCCATTGGCCTATAGATTGTAAGCTTTCGAGCAGGGTTCTCTTACCTTTCTGTCTGTATGTATTACCCAGTATTGTCTTATTAATGTTAGTTCCCAATTGTAAAGCGCTACGGAATTTGCGCTATATAAATAAATGTTGATGATGATGACATGTATCCTCCACGTACTTCTATACACAAGCTGCGCTAACAGGTGCTTACGTTGTGTCTGCTTCCACTTTATATTTTAGTGGAAATATTTAATTTCATTCCAAAAACACAATTTGTATATCTGTCTACGTTGCAGACACCGTAATGCTAAACGTAATGAAATATTTCCAAGCTGGAATTATCCTGTCTATATAAATGTATATTTATTACGCTCATTATCCTCTCCTGAGAGAATATTAGGCACGGATCCATATGTAATATGCAGGTTAACAGGCACTGACATCATTAGACGGACAGTAAGAAATGTGTCTGCTCATCGATCCTTCATCATATAAGAGAGAACCATCAGACTCACGGTCTGGCCCGGCTGGGGGGCATATGCACCCCAGACTAATCGCATAATGGGCTACCTGCATTTTTTTCCTTTAAAATGTTCCCAATAGGCTCCGGAGCCGATCCTCACCCCTCGGACTAAAATTTGCCAACCAGTCCCTGATCAGGCTGCAAGAATAGAATATTGTATCAAGATTTCCCTGAGAATGATGAAAATATCTCCAGGTATAGGTATGCCCTATATACGGATTATATGCATCTCATTGACACCTTGGGGATCTAGACCTGAAATAACGCTGGGGCAGATGTAATATTCCTGACACCTCATGCCTTCTCTTGGGTACTAAGAAAAGTTTGTGATCTACAATTCCATATAAAGACAAAATATCCCCTTCACGATCGGAGGTATTTCATACATTCGTGTCCAGATGACATTGCAGTTCACTCTCTGTCATTTAAATTGAATCACTATGTATTTTCATATCTACATTGTGTAGCACTTTGAACTCTGTACAGTGATTGGATTTCAGGAACCTGAGCAATGACAACAGCGTTCCTGATTAGAGACAAACTATTCAATTAATTTGCCGCTATCTATCTAAGCAACTATTCAACTTTTTGATAGTTTTTAAAGTTTGAATGTTTGACACTTTCAAACTTTAAAAACTTTAAAAAAGTTTTCTATAAATGTGAATGTTTTTTTGTTTGGCTCTAAACCCGCTCATCTTACCTCATTAGCATACACCTCAACTTGTTAATTGCCATAAAATCTGGTAAAACGCACAATAGCTTGGCCTGGGGAAGAAGTTGATAATGATGACTGGACTGGATTTGGTCTAGACAAATCTGTGCGCTCTATTTTAGCTTGTACGTATCTGAAGTAAAGTGCAGCGCAAAATACAGAAATAAAAACACGTGTTCACACACATTTCAAGATGTAAGGAAAAGGTGCATCGTGGGGCTTGCTGGCTCTTAGGAAACTATCAGCTGGAAGGGCTTGCTGGATCTTATGGTTCCACACAGGTTGCGTGAGCCTGGTCTTTGGCCATTATATTGACTGCTATCAAAATTGACTAGTCTCTCTCTCTGTCTGTGTGTATGTTAGGGAATTTAGACTGTAAGCTCCAATGGGGCAGGGACTGGTGTGAGTGAGTTCTCTGTACAGTGCTGCGGAATCAGTGGCGTTCTTGTGTACTGTACATAAAAAGCATTTTTGTAGTTTTTCTTACTTGCAAGCACATGTTCTGGCATGCATACATGTAGACACTACTATCAGTCAGTACTTACACCTGAACTGGTCAAGAGAGAATACTGGAGCGCTCCCCCTCATTTTGGTGGAAGTAGATGCTGCCTCTACAAAGGCAAGGCCATTCTCCAACACTGAGCTGTGCTCTCCTACTCTTGTAGTTTTAAATACCTGGGAGTAAATGTATCAAGCTGAGAGTTTTCCGGCGTGTTTGAAAAACCAATCAGATTCTAGCTATCATTTATTTAGTACATTCTACAAAATGAAAGCTAGAATCTGATTGGTTGCTATAAGCAAGGTCTCCACTTTTCAAACCCGCCGGAAAACTCAGTTTGATACATTTACCCTCTGGTGTCTTAAGCTTCGATGCTGCTTGGCTGGATCCTGGAATAGTGGAGTCCTGTTTGGAAAAGCGAGAGTTACTATTCACCACCTGGAAAGCTGAGCAGTGAGCGAACAATCTAGGCCTCCCTCCCCCTCAACACCTAACATTAAATAGCATTCCCATTTAATAAATCAACATATTCCCCTGCTTCCAGCAGTAACTACAATAAATTAATAACATTCCCATTTAATAAACAGACAAATTTTCCCCCCACACTCCTGCTAGCCCCGACAAATACCTAGAGGACTAGGCATGTAAAAAAATGGCCTATTTCCCATGAGCCCCAAAATCAAATTAACAGCTTTTTTCCCCAACATTTAGTAGAGATTATTATTGCTAATGTAGACATCATCTCCTTTTGAATATATTATTGATTTATTTTTTTATAGTTATATTTAATTACTTATGTTTTGTAGTATTTTTGTGACATATATTCATGGCCAACAAAGATCCCCGCAGCTCCTTGACCCATTGTCCCTTGAATCCCCCTCTTGTTCTTTCCAGCACCCTCTAAACCCATATTTTCTACAGCTCCCTCTCCTCCTGTTTTCTCAATCCTCTCCCCCTTTGTTTTCTGTTATTTCATAAGTAACTACATGCTCATCTCCCTCCTCGCTTCCCTTTTGCTGTTTCTGTGCCTAACTGGCTCCTCTCCACTACCAGGGAGTCAGGCATTCTTCCATCTATTGCCAAACAGGTGTTGAAATATGTATATTCATATACACCTGGAGCAGCATGGGCGAATGGCGGACGGCTATCGCACCTTCCTCGATACAGCTCTGAATGAAGCATAACATTAACGGAAGGCTACTAAATGGTCATTAATCCACAATAAATACACAATATCTGCACACATGGAATGACGGAGAGAGTTGAACACAAACTGTACATAAATAAGTCTGTTAACACTATGTAAGCTAGTGAGTGGATCCACTTTCTTGAACCTCATTGCCCAAGTAGCTGGTACAGAATACAGTTGGGTTTTCCGAACACCCCAAACATAATTATTTATGTTTAACTCCTTAAGACAATAGGTAGATTGCTCCTTAAACCTGGACACATATTTGCACTGTTAACTTAGCCCTCACATCCATTCTATTTCCATAAATATATTTATATTATATGGGTATTAGATACTGGAGTGGGGAAAAAAATCATTAATATAAATATATATATATGTATTTGTTTGTTTAATCATGAGGGAATTTGATGAGTGACCGGAGACTCTCCCACTTTTCATCACTAATAGATCCAATGTAAATTTGTTCTCATAGTAACTATTAGACTAGATATTTTAAGGCACCATTTAGAAACGGCACCATGGATTAAGGCCCAGACTCTGTATAAACAAAGCTGATGCGTAAGGCTGTTTGACTATGGTTAAATCTCCTTTTTTAATTCAAATCCTCTCATACTTATCTGGATTTGTTGTGGGTCTGGCTAGGAGAATCTGCAGCCAATCAGATCATTGAAAGGGTCACAGCAGCAGGAGAATAGTGGACTAATCTTGTGGGAAGCAGCAACCTGTTTACATGTGATTATAGTGAGAACAGGGCTGTATGTGACAGGCACTGCAACTGACAGTTATATAGTGGAAGGAGCAGGGTCCCCATCAGCACAAAATATATCAGATGAGTGATATTTTACTGAGGACAGGGATACATGTGATCGAGGCAGTGACATGATGTGAGGAGGGGAATGGAGGCAGCTGGAAACCACAGACTGAGGGCTAGATTTACTAAGCTGCGGGTTTGAAAAAGTGGGGATGTTGCCTATAGCAACCAATCAGATTCTAGCTTTCATTTATTTAGTGTTACGAGCCGCGGCGACCGGGACGTCACTTCCGCCTGTGACCCGGCCGTTGCCGGGGCAACGGAGGGACGCTTCAGCGCTGCGTCCCGGCAATGAGAAGCCGGGCAACCGCCACTACAGTTGAAGATCGGAGCTCTCCATTCTGAGTCAATCACCTTCTTCCTGATCGATTGTTCATCGGTTCCTTTGATCTTGGGCCACCCATGGCTTTCCTGTCATAACCCTGTCATAGACTGGGTAAAAGGAGAGATTGTCCAGTGGAGTACTTATTGTACACAGTCTTGTTTGTCACTGTCTCTGCGTATGATTCAGCCTATTCCGGAGCGGCTTCCCTCACAGTATGATGAGTTCTGGGACGTGTTCTCCAAGAAGGCTGCTGATACCTTACCGCCACATCGTGACTTTGACTGTGCCATTGAACTTATTCCTGGTTCCAAGTTACCTAAGGGGTGTTTGTATTCCCTTTCTGCTCCAGAAACAAAATCCATGCAGGAATATATCGATGAAAACCTGGAGAAAGGCTTTATCAGGCCATCTAAATCTCCCATAGGAGCAGGATGCTTCTTTGTATCAAAAAAGGACAGAGGGATAAGACCCTGTATTGACTACCGGGGATTGAATCTTATCACAGTCAAGAACACCTATCCCCTTCCGCTCATCTCAGTATTGTTTGATCAGTTAAGAGGGTCTACTGTCTTCACTAAAATCGACCTTCGTGGAGCGTATAATCTCATCCGTATCAAAGAAGGAGATGAGTGGAAGACGGCTTTCAATACGCACTCTGGCCACTACGAGTATCTGGTCATGCCGTTTGGCCTCAGCAATGCGCCTGCAGTGTTCCAGGACTTGAGCAACGAGGTCCTCCGAGACTTCCTGGGTGGTTTTGTGGTCGTCTATTTAGATGATATCCTCATCTATTTCAAATCTTTACTCGCACATCAGACTCACGTCAAACAAGTCTTACGAAAATTGCGAGAAAGCCACCTCTACGCCAAGCTGGAAAAGTGTGAGTTTGAGGTGCAGAAGGTATCCTTTTTAGGTTACATAATCTCTTCTGAGGGATTTTCTATGGATTCAACAAAGGTCCAGGCTATTGTGGATTGGGTACAACCCAACAATATAAAGGCGGTAGAGGTTTCTGGGCTTCTCCAATTATTATCAAAGGTTCATTTACAACTTTGCTGACATTGTGGCTCCCATTGTCGCTTTGACCCGTAAAGGAATGGACCCAACTAATTGGTCGTCTCAAGCAGTAGCCTCATTCAAAAGTCTGAATAAGGCCTTTATCTCAGCTGAGGTCCTTAAACATCCAGATCCAGCTAAAGCATTTGTTCTTGAGGTCGATGCCTCGGACGTCGGGCCGGCGCCATCCTATCACAGAAGGATCCTCATACTAATCGACTACACCCATGTGCCTATTTCTCCCGACAGTTCTCTTCAGCAGAAGCCAACTACGACGTCGGTAATAGAGAACTATTGGCAATCAAGTGGGCCTTCGAGGAGTGGCAGCATTGGTTGGAGGGTGCTTCGCATCAGATCTCTGTCATTACCGACCACAAGAACTTGCAATATATACAGTCAGTCAAGTGTTTAAACCCTAGACAGGCCCGCTGGGCATTATTTTTTACCCGATTTAATTTCCTGATCACCTACAGACCAGGTTCCAATAATGTTCGGGCAGATGCTCTGTCCAGGAGTTTCATGGCACACCATGTTCCAGTTACTAACCCGGAGCCTATTATTCCTCCTTCCATAATCCATGCTGGGTTAACCCAAGATCTGAGTGTCACACTTCAGAGATTCCAGAGATTAGCCCCAGATGCTACTCCGGAGCAACGACTTTTTGTTCCAGTTCACTTAAGAAAGACGGTTCTTGCGGAAGCACATTGCAGTAGGGCTGCTGGGCACCCTGGAATTTACAAGACGTTACAAATCCTTTCCCGCACGGTCTGGTGGCCATCCATGTCTGCCAACGTCAAGAGTCATGTCCTCTCATGTGAGATTTGTGCTAGAAACAAAGTTCCTAGGATCCGTCCAGTAGGCCAATTAGTTCCTTTGGCCCCTCCTGCGAAACCATGGACTCACTTGTCTATGGACTTTGTAGTGGATTTACCACCTTCTGCAGGACACAAAACGATTTGGGTCGTGGTAGACCGGTTCATCAAAATGTCACATTTCATTCCGTTAACCAAACTGCCTTCCGCTCGGGATTTTCAGGCTCCATGGACTCAGTCAAATGGGCAAACTGAAAGGGTTAACCAGTCCCTAGAAAAGTTTCTACGATGCTACACATCGGAGTTCCACGATAATTGGTCTTCCTTGTTACCCTGGGCGGAATTTGCCTGTAATAATTCCTGTCACTCAGCTACTAAAATCTCTCCGTTCTTCTGCAATTATGGTTTTCACCCCAGATCTAACTCCCTGTATTCACTCCAGTCCGTTGGTTTCCAGGAGATCCGCTTCTCAGAGTTATCTGGAAGAAAGTTCACTCATCATTGAGACAAGCCTCACTTGTGGCAAAAAAAAATTCGGACCGACATCGTACCACCTGCTCCCTTAAGTTTGGCCAGAAAGTGTGGCTGTCTACAAAAAATATCAGGCTCAGACAGCCTTGCAAGAAATTGGGCCCTAAGTTCATTGGACCATTCTCCATTATCAAGAAAGTTAATTCCGTAGCATTCAGGTTAAAAATTCCGGTTTCGTTAAGGATCCCCAACACATTTCATTGTTCATTGTTGAAGCCTGTACTGTATCCGCACCAATCTCCAAGTGTGCCCGGGAGAAATTCGAATGGACCACGGAGATATGTGGTCCAAAGGATCCTGGATTCCAAAAGAGTGCAAGGGCAGGTGCACTTCCTGGTACAGTGGAGGAACCGCGGGTTAGAAGAGCGGTCTTGGGTTCGGCGGAGACAACTCCATGCCCCTAAGCAATTAAAGGAGTTTTTCAAGAGATTCCCAAGAAAACCTGGATGTCGGGGTCCCTCGACCCCTCCTCAAGGGGGGGTACTGTTACGAGCCGCGGTGGTGCCCAGCCGCCGCGACTCTCCTACCTGCATCCCGGCCGTTGCTATGGCGACCGGGACGTCACTTTCGCCTGTGACCCGGCCGTTGCCGGGGCAACGGAGGGACGCTTCAGCGCTGCATCCCGGCAATGAGAAGCCGGGCGCATGCGCCCATCAATATTACTAGCCTGTGGGCTAATGAATTTAGATTCAGGGGGCTGGGTATTATCAGAGCCAGGCTCTGAATGGCTGTCCTCACTATTTAAGGCAATGAGGTCTGCTACCTCATTGCCGGTTATAGCTTCTGTGCTCCAGTCTGCTGACCTGCTTGTTCCTGTTCCTGTATCCTGATACTGCTACTGATTTCCTGTGTATGACCCCTGGCTTTGAATTGGACTTTGCTTGTGTTTCCTGTGACCCTGATCTTCGGCTTGTTCACCGTTTCTGCTATCTGCCTGTGACCCCTGACCTCAGCTTGTTTACTGATACTGTTGTCTGCTGCCGGCCCTTGACCTCTGCGTGGATCTCACTCCGCTTGCCTGGGTTCTCCCCAGCCGGTACACACTTCACGACCCTCTGTCAGTCTGCGGCTCAGTCTGTCCCCACCATCAGGGGCTCCAGTGAACACCTGACTGGCAGAGTAGATTCCGGGTTGTGTTGTGCCGGCTGGAGGGGTTCCTAACATTTAGTACCTTCTACAAAATGACAGCTAGAATCTGATTGGTTGCTATAGGCAACATCCCCACTTTTTCAAACCCGCAGCTTAGTAAATCTAACCCTGAGAGTTAAATAGTGAAAGGAGCAGGATTCTCCAACAGCACAGAGTATGTGAGGTTCCTGTAACACTGATCTGGGAAGATTGTGTTGTCAAGTAAAGTTCATACATTGAACTTGTATTTCAGGCATTCTGTAATATTCATACTTGCTTTCTCATTTTATTATTGTAAAATAAATACTAAATGTATAAATAATATAAGATAAATATAAAATATATTAAAAAAAAACTGCATAGAATGAATTTGGAGTGTCTCATTAGATGCAACATGCAGACTTGATCTCACAGAAATTTTGTCTGTTACAATAAACGTAGCAATGTGTGTCTGCTTAAACCAATTTCCTTCTTCCTCATAATGACTTCCTGAACATACATTTACTGTCTGATTCATTCCATGTTACAGTCAGTAGTTAGGCATGACTAATGTCTTATGTTTATCTACAAACCATAAATGGAAGAGGAATGACAATGTTCTAAAATACATTTATATACAGTGGTCTCATCCAGAATGTCAACTTTGCGCAAGACCTACAATTTCCACAGGTGAGCTCCGACAGATAATACATATAATCTACTCAACCATTTAAGGCAAGATGGAAAACTGGATAATATAGAAAAGTCTCCATTTATACTACTAAGTGTTCATAAGATTCTTTGAAAAAAGTTATATTAGTACAGTTATGTCACACAACGTATAAATCGGTGTCCTTGGGTACACAGCCGCCTACGAGTTTTGATATGTTCTGTAATGTACTGACACAGGCAGGAAACACACTCAATACTGTCTACTAACACTTTTCTAGAACCAATTTCTTTATCAGGTTTTATGCGTTTACCATGTGAAAATATATTTGGGCATCTAAAACATCTTCTAACCAAAAATGCTTAAAGATTATGTAAAAATTTAATGCGCTGCCTGGAAGCCCTTGCCAGAGCTATCCATTGTAATCCAAATATCTTGGGCCTGCAATTGGGCAATACAGTACAATCTTGCCTTATTTTCTGACGATCTTCTGTTCATAGTCTCAATTCCGACAACTCTTCCCAACCTGATGGGCAAATTTTCTAGATTTGCCCACCTATACAATTTTAAAATTAAATTACACGAAGTCCACCGCACTCAATTTATCTGCCCCTTACTCACATGACTACAGGTTTTCAGTGTGCTTTCCCATTCAAGTAGCGGTCCTCTCATTTCCATTATCTTGGTGTCTCCTTTACCAGAGACAATGCTCATTTGTTCCGGCTGAATTACTCCCATCTTTTGACTAAATTCCGTAGAGAAATAGGGACATGGTCCTTGCCGAAATTTTCTTGGTTTGGTAGAATCAATATAATAAAAATGAATATACTCCCCAAAGTGCTCTATATTCTACAAACTGTTCCAATTAGGATTCATCCACGGTTGTTTACAGACCTTCAGAGGACAGTTTGTGACTTTGTTTGGGGTGGGAGGAGGTCTAGATATAAACACTCTATTCCAGGGTTTCCCAAACCCAGTCCTCAGTGCTCCCCAACAGTGCAGGTTTTCCCTATCTCCTTGCTGGAGCACAGGTGTATTCATTACTGACTGACACATTGCACCAGATCCACAGGTGGTCCTAATTATGTGACATGTGATCCGGAAAACCTGCACTGTTGGGGAGCCCTGAGGACTGGGTTTGGGAAACCGTGCTCTATTCTATACAGATGTAAAAACCACAGGGAATGCAACTGCCTATGTTCACAAGCTACCACTATAAGTAGTTTCTTAGTAGGGTTCTGGAGTGGATAAGGAGGGACGGGCATTTTCAGAATCCTTAGGGTACCCCAACCTAACTATTGGCACTACTAATACTCTCGCTCACCAGAGACGGCTGTGTTCACACAACTGTGTCTTGACTCAGCCATCGCTGGTGACCCCCGTCCTGCTTAACCCTAACTCCCCTCCTGGTTTATTCCCGGGCTAATTTAGGAGATGGACACAAGCGAATGTTACTAGGGTGGGCCAACTGGTGGTCAGTGGAGGATTAAGCTCAATTTCGGAACTCCAAACCAAGTATTCTTTGAAAGATAAAGACTAGTGGGGCCATGTAGTTGATGCACTTCACTAGATCTGCAGGAGGTGTTAAGACTTTGGAAAGGGGGCCATCTCAGTTTGAGATGCTATGTTCCTCACCAGTTGCTTCTGCTCGTGAGCTCTTTGGGTCTAGGTTCTCCTTCACAGGGTCTTGAGATAGGGATTTAGCCAACGATGCACCTCAGCTTTCTTGGCCCAAGATCTTTCAAACCACTCATAGATGCTTTTTGAGTGTCTCGATAGTTACCAGATGGGACAGGTGTCCTTCCTCCTTACACAAGTTTCACCATTAAGTCACAGCGGCCTATTGGAGATGTAACAGTGACTGCAGCACACTAATCCACATATGGTGGGAATGTACATATATTACCTATTTTTTTAAGTGTTTAAGGTCTCAGTGAAGATGGTTGGTCATGCGGTCCTGGAGGACCCTGGCTTTGGGCTTCTCTCCCACACCACTAAATAGTAAAAAGAAAAAAAATCACTGCTAAAACACCTGAATAATGCAGCAAGGGCAGTCATCCCTGTTCATTGGTACCCAACCTCTCCCTCTTCAATGGTTCCACCAGGTGTACTTTTATACGTCAATGGATGATATTATTTTGTTAGCCAATGATTATCTTCATATCCACATGTCCTCCAGACAGTGCCTTTCTCTGGTATGTTCCCTCTGGTTACCAAAGATTCTATCCATTAACCTGGTTCTCTGCTTAATGCAATCTCCAATTCTAGGTCCTGACCTCACTCCCCTTCTTCTTTATCCCCTCTTATATCTGTACTTTATGTGTAAAATGGGAATGTATTGCATGTGAGTGGTGCTTCTCTAGTTTGCATTACTGCGAATCATTGCACAAACAAGACCTTGGATGATTGTCTTATAGTCTCCTAGCTAACAAATGCTCTGTACAAAATGCAGACTGGTGGATTAATGCACAATGATATTGCTAGCTACATCAAGGATATCAGACATGCAATACTTTATCATTTTAGTTTGTGTCATATTAGATCACCTTTGTACACTTTGAGACATGTGGTGTGGCTCTATCATTTAGAGAGCTGAAGAAATAATTAAGGAAGTTTCACTTGTTGACAAAGCTACAGTGGAAGTCAAGGTAAAACCGGCTTCAGTCATACAAAGTAAATAAATCATTTTATAGCTCAAGAAATAAATACTATATATCTAGGCGAACCGAGAAGGTCTCACATGTTGAATTGCCAGCTTCAGCTCATGTTAGTGCAATAGAATGATAATTGAACAGGGTTTAAGGCAAGAAGACACAATCTAAAGCGATATTATAGTATACATAGGAAAAACCAGCAATTTCCTATAATTGTTGGTACATAGTAATAAGTGCAGCAGGGGAAAAAGGCAGAGTGTGACACATCTATATTGACTTATTTAGAAATGCAAATACACACTTCAGCTAAATTACAGTTGACCTAACAACATCTGAAATTCTGGGGAATCAATTAAGGTTACAATAGGAAGGCACCAGAAGAGAAAACGCAATTACAATCATTCATGTCTAGTAAGACAGATCATTCAGATAAATGTGCCTTCTCGCCTGACTAAATCTACACCTGGGGCAGATTGTTCCCTTTAGTCCTTTACCTATTGCTGGGTACACACTACAGAAAATTTCACCCATTGCGACATTGTGAACAATTTTAGCAATGACAAAAAAAAGAAAAAAAAGGTCCCGACCAGCATACCGATTCATGTGTACACACTATACAGGGTTTACCTTCAGATCTGTGCTCTTCATCTGTTAAACCAATCAGCTGAAAAGACTGCGACCCTGCACACTCTTTAGAGATCTATGAAAGCATATAGCTAAAGATCTAGCAATGTAACAATATAATGCAGAGATTACAAGACTTTCCATTATCAAATATATCAATTAAAAAAAATGTATAAAAAAATAAAAACAAGAAGATACATATATGGAGACAGAAGAGGGTAGAAAAGGGGCCGGGGGTGGGTGGATATGGTATGATTTAGGAGAGCTGGACTACAAACGTTTCACATACGGTCAATGTCCTTGGAGATTGGAGGCATGAGTAAAAAGAGATTAGGAAAAAATAGGGTGATATCTTGGTAACCCCAGGCCAAAATTTCTCATTAAAAATTTAATCATGGGACTCTATCTGCTGCGAACATGTAATCTTTATATCAATCAGTGGTCTTGAATTACAGCCAGGAAACCAGGTGGTGTTAAAATCAGTGACTTTATCATTGGCAGAAGATATCAAGTCATCTATCGCCATATAGTAGTCTATTCGGGTATACCAGTCCTTGAGGGATAGAGGATGAGGGCATTTCCATCGGATAGGAATAACTGCCTTAGTCGCTTTGCTCAGGTGACTAATAGGGAATAGGGATTTTAAACATGTTGAGGAGCCAGAAAGCTGGTTCTAAAGGTACTTCATAGTTTAGAATGTTCTTAACAGTATGAACTACCTCAATCCAAAATTGCTGAATGCTGGGGCATTCACACCAAATGTGCAGGTAACTCCCCAGAGCACCTCCAACATATGGCTGAGGTATTTGGGTATATCTTCTGAAGTAAACTCGTAAGTCTATACCAACGAGTGAATATTTTATATTGTGTTTCCATTACAAAGGTATTGATGGAGCATACGTGGTAAGCTGGAAGACCTTCTGCCATTCTTCTATAGAGATGTCTCGATTTAAATCTCGTTCCCAACGTCTGGTGAAATGCGTCAGGTTTAAAATATATTTTCTACAATGAGTTTATATAGAGTAGAAATGGTTTGGGAAGGGGTATAAACAGAGACACAAAGTCTCAAAAACAGTAAGGCCTCTGCATTCGTTTTGCGGTTTGTAAGAAGTGTCGGAGCTGTAAGTACCTCCAAAACTCAGCAATGGGTAAATCCCATTTAGATTTAATATCAGAAAATGGATAGATATTTTTTGAGCCCACCAGCTGGCCCAATCTGAAGACCCCTGTTCGTGACCAACTGTAGAAGAAAGGCAACTGCATGCCCGATGAGAAATCTGGGTTCACTATAAAAGGAGGTGAGTTGTGAGAGCTTAGAAGAGAGGGCATGGTTTTTAATTGTTTCCAACATCTAAGCGTGGGTGAAATAGTCGAGTGAGAATGAAAGTGTAGACTGGGCAACCAGGGAGGGGTTTTAGATGGGGATTGAAGGAAATATTCTTATATTGAGAGCCATTGCTTGTATCTTTGGATCTGGTCCATTCTAAGATCCAGTTTAGAATAATGGCATTGTAATAGCTAGAGATGTGTGGTAGTTAGAAACCCCCAAAATGCTTGGTTGGGTCTGAATAAAATTTCTTGTTGTTTATGGGGGAGGGGGGCTTTTCCCCCCAGATAAAGCGCCTGATTACACCCAGTGCATCTTGGAGTTATATTGGAGGGATGTGGATTGGCAGCATTTGCATTATGTATAGGATTTTGGGTAATGTATTTATTTTGATCACACTGATTCTACTAATCCATGACAAGGGTAATGAGTGCCATTTCTCATAATTCACCCTCAATGAAGAGGGAATGGACGAGAAGTTTGAGTGGAAAAGCAGGGAGAGGTCTTTGGTCAACCGAATCCCTAAATAATTAAGGTGGGACGGATGCCAAACAAAGCGGATGCTTGTCTCCAAGCCTTCAATCACTGGTGAAGAAGTGGTCAGGTTCATAGCTATGGATTTCGTGAAATTGATTTTGAAGTTTAAAAGTGCCCCAAAAGTATTGAACTCAGTCATCAATCTAGGAATCGAAGTCACAAAGTAGGAGATCGATGCCAGCAGGTCGTCGGCAAATAATGTCAACTTACATTCCTGTTCACCTATTTTAATTCCAGAGATGTTGGGATTGGCTCTAACACCCTCAAAATCGCCTCCATGCATAGAACAAAAATCATTGGCGGTAATGGGCATCCTTGCCTAGTGCCATTTAGAATATCGAATGATTCAGACAAAGAGCCATTAACCTTAATTCTGGTTAGGGTAGAACTATAAAACTCCAAAATTCTTTAAAGACACAGGGGACCCAAACCCATGCCTCAGAAGGCTTGACATGAAATCCCATTCCACTCCGTCAAACGCCTTCTCAGCATCCGTAGATAACAGAATGGTGGGGATATTTCGTTGTGTAGAGATATGTATCAGGTTGATTAACTTGGGAGGTATTGTCTTGGGATTCGCGACCAGTGATAAAACCAACCTGGTCATCATGTATAGACTTAGGAAGGAGGAATTTTAAACAGTTGGTGAGCATTTTGGATAAAGCTTAACATCTATATTTAGATTAGATCTGTAGCTTCGATACAGAGATGGGACAGTCCCGTCTTTCGAGAGAACAGTAATAGGGGCTTCTAAGGATTGTTTGGAGAATTTTGACTTGGCTGAAACTGCATTAAACGTCTTGAGGAGCAAAGCAACAATATCTAGGGACACTGCCTGTCCTGAGTGCATACACACTACAGAACTGGAACGACATTGTTCCATCAGCGAAAGGCATTTTTTGTCCGGTTTAAAAATCAAATGAAACAATACACTGTGCCTTGAAAAGATAATTGTTGATTGTTGCAGCATACACACTCATGCGATATTGATACACTGTAGTGTGTACCCAGCCTAAAGCTGGGTACACACTACAGAAATTTCAACCAACTTTTTATGCCGAGCGATTTTACATGCGATCGATGGTCCGATCCCTCGGTCCATGGACTGCATACACACTAGCCTTGTTTAGGACGATAAAGGGAAGAGCGGACGTCCCTTTAGCGACTTTTTACAGCCATGTTGTCGTGAGCAATGACTGTAATTTCGTACTCACTGTTGTGGATCGGTGTGAAGTTTATACACACTACACACCGGAAACGAGATTGGAACGAAAATATTAAACGGTACGACCAACCAAATGAGGCGACAATCATCCATTTGGGCAGACTTTCGACCATCGTGTCACTGCACACACTGACCCGACTTTTGAACGATCGGTCATATGTCGGCTGTTTGAGCCGATTATTGGACGAAAACAGTGTAGTGTGTACCCAGCTTTAGACAAGAGTCTTACTGAAAGCAATGGATCATTTTCTTGATACATCTGCACAAGTGTTGCCCATGTGAATGTAGGACCCAGTTCTTATCAGCCCACTTATGGGTCCTCTGTGCAGACACTCTCCAAGTCCTATACAGCAGAAGTTAACGTACCTTATCTTGCACAGAATCAATGTAGCAAGACTGGAACAGTTATCGGCAAGTCTGATTTATTACTGTACATCTCTGCTAGTAATACAGAGATTCCATTTACACAGTTGGCCTCTGTATACAAATAAGGAACAATTTGCATCTCTAACCACAGACGATAACTTGTGTGAGACAATACTGCTTAACATAACCTAAGGGGGGTATTCAATTGTCTGCAAGTTTTTTCTTCTTCCCCGCAGTGTAAAAAACCCCCCAAAAAACACTTCAGCGGGTTTTTAACTGCAATAGCGACCGTTTTTAGTTAGCGCAGCACGAAAACTCGTGCAATTCAATTGAAAAAGAGGGAACTCCGCCCCCACGCGTTAAACATTGTGTTTGCGAGTATTTAGGGGAGTGAAGGGGAGTTTTAACGCGCTCATGTATAACACAAACAAAAAAGTTTTGCCTACATTAGACTACATTACACATTGATAATATCTACATTACAGTACTTAAAACATACATAAATATAGTGATTTTCTTTTATTTTTATTTTTTTATTTCATTATTTTTTCATAAGAAAATCAACTTTTACATTTTAGGCATTAGTGATAAACATAGTTTAACTTTTTTTTCACATTATTACATGATTTCAAATACTTTTTGTGGTGTGTTAAAAATAATAAACCTCTGAAGAGGTGCGAGATAAAACAGCATATTTGCCGGTTTAACGCTCCACGTTAAAAAACAATTGAATAGCTTTTAACGCGGCTGCCTCTCGCACACCCTATACTTTCGATAGACCTTCTACTAGAGCGCGAGAGGACCGTTTCATGGAAAAAAATACTGAGCGCTAAAAATGGAATTGAATCGCGGCTAAAGTTAACCTGCTGGAAAATGATAAAAAAAAAAACAGCGTTAAAATGACTTAACGCGGTCAAAAAACAACAACTCACTGACAATTATATACCCCCTAAGAGTAATAAAATACTATGTAACTTACAGTGGATGGTATTTAGATTCCTTCTAGCCCTCACTACAATCTAATTGGTTATCTTTGATCAGTTTTTGGAAGATTTGTAAGGAAAAATTTTAAAACAACCAGAGTGAAATTTGTCCTACGCCACCCTATAAGCATAATCCAAATATATTTCTAAGTAGGGCCGAAACATAATTTGCATCCAGTCCAAATACCAATGATAATTAAAAGTTCAATGTCAACCAAACATCTATATATGTATCTGCCTAGTGAGTGCTTGTAGGATGTTTACCACCAAGCGATCTTGTTGATGACAAACTCCTTCCTTAGTAATAAACATGTTTATACCTCCTATTTGTTCAGCAATACGATTTTGTAGCTATATTTGGTGTTTGCCTGTTGTGCGGGGTAATGATGGGTGTTTGGTAACGTACACTAATCACCGTGGCTTACACTGACGTAATAACGGCTGCAAGATTATCTTTTCATTTCAGGTCTGGTGAAGCCAAAAATTGAAAAGCAAAATCCAGTGATTAACATCAGGAATAATATCAACTCTTGAAAATGTAAATATATTATATATACACACAAAGATATTGATCCTCTGCACTCACCAAAAACATTATTAATGCTATTCTAGTTACATCAAGCTGTGCTCTGTATCAAAACAGGGGAGGTTAGTTCCACAAATTGCAATACGTGTTAAGCTGACAGGCTCACTCACATCTTACCTCCACACAGATTTTAAATGCAAGTACTCCCCAACCAACAGCACCTCAGATAGCATCTCACACAAACTTGATAGGGAGGAGAGCTAAAAATAAGGGGTCTGTGCACCCCAATCTTTATTCATTTCTTTGCATTCATTAAATACTTGTGCTAGAGTACAATTACTTAAGTTGGAATTCCTGTGCCTGATGCAATCCCATCGATTGTAAGCTTGCGAGCAGGGCCGTCTTACCTCTATGTCAGTGGTTCCCAAACTTTTGCAGTTCGCGGCACCCTTAGAGTCATCATAATTTTTTTAAGGCACCCCTCCAAAATAATTACCGAGCAGTCCTGTTTTAGAAGTAGTTGGGTCAAAAAATTGTAATAAGTATTTAGGTCAGGACAGAAATGCTTATTTAGTTGTATGCAAAAATGCCCCCTCTGCATCCAGACACTCTGCCCCCACTGCATCCAGACACTCTGCCCTCTCTCACGCTGTCCCCCCTCCTCTGCCCTCTCTCACGCTGTCCCCCCTCCTCTGCCCTCTGTCACGCTGTCCCCCCTCCTCTGCCCTCTGTCACGCTGTCTCCCTCCTGTCACGCTGTCCCCCTTCACTGCCCCTCTCACGCTGTCCTCCTCCTCTGTCCTCTGTCCTCCTCCTCTGCACTCTGTCACGCTGTCCCAGCTCCTCTGCCCTCTCTCACGCTGTCCCCCCTCCTCTGCCCTCTGTCACGCTGTCTCCCTCCTGTCACGCTGTCCCCCTTCACTGCCCCTCTCACGCTGTCCTCCTCCTCTGCCCACTGTCCTCCTCCTCTGCACTCTGTCACGCTGTCCCAGCTCCTCTGCCCTCTCTCACGCTGTCCCCCTCCTCTGCCCTCTGTCAAGCTGTCCCAGCTCCTCTGCCCTCTGTCACGCTGTCCCCCTCCTCTGCCCTCTGTCAAGCTGTCCCAGCTCCTCTGCCCTCTCTCACGCTGTCCCCTTCCTCTGCCCTCTGTCAAGCTGTCCCAGCTCCTCTGCCCTGTTTCCCTCCTCTGCCCTCTGTCACGCTGTCCCAGCTCCTCTGCCCTCTGTCACGCTGTCCCAGCTCCTCTGCCCCCTGTCCCCCTCCTCTGCCCTCTCTCACGCTGTCCCAGCTCCTCTGCCCTCTGTCCCCCTCCTCTGCCCTCTGTCAAGCTGTCCCAGCTCCTCTGCCCTGTTTCCCTCCTCTGCCCTCTGTCACGCTGTCCCAGCTCCTCTGCCCTCTGTCACGCTGTCCCAGCTCCTCTGCCCCCTGTCCCCCTCCTCTGCCCTCTCTCACGCTGTCCCAGCTCCTCTGCCCTCTGTCCCCCTCCTCTGCCCTCTCTCACGCTGTCCCCTCCTGTCACGCTGTCACTCTCCTCTGTCCCCCTCCTGTCACGCTGTCACTCTCCTCTGTCCCCCTCCTGTCACGCTGTCACTCTCCTCTGTCCCCCTCCTGTCACTCTCCTCTGTCCCCCTCCTGTCACTCTCCTCTGTCCCCCTACTGTCACGCTGTCACTCTCCTCTGTCCCCCTCCTGTCATGCTGTCACTCTCCTCTGTCCCCCTCCTGTCACGCTGTCACTCTCCTCTGTCCCCCTCCTGTCACTCTCCTCCTGTCACTCTCCTCTGTCCCCCTCCTGTCACTCTCCTCTGTCCCCCTCCTGTCACTCTCCTCTGTCCCCCTACTGTCACGCTGTCACTCTCCTCTGTCCCCCTCCTGTCACTCTCCTCTGTCCCCCTCCTGTCACGCTGTCACTCTCCTCTGTCCCCCCCTCGTCACGCTGTCACTCTCCTCTGTCCCTCTCCTGTCACGCTGTCACTCTCCTCTGTCCCCCTCCTGTCACTCTCCTCTGTCCCTCTCCTGTCACTCTCCTTTGCCCCCCTCCTGTCACGCTGTCACTCTCCTCTGTCCCTTCTGCCGCGCGCCAGCCATAAAAAAAACAAACAGAAACACTTACCAATCTGCGCGGCGCCGGGACCCAGCATCCTCCTTTCTCACGCAGCCTGTCACTGATATGACAGCTGCGTGAGAGAGGAGGCTGCTGGGTCCCGGCGCCGCGCAGATTGGTAAGTGTTTCTGTTTTTTTTTTTATGGCTGGCCCACGGCACCCCTGAGACAGCGCCGCGGCACCCCTGGGAGCCGCGGCGCACAGTTTGGGAACCGCCGCTCTATGTATTACCCTGTATTGTTTTATTATTGTTTGTTACTAATTGTAAAGTGCTACGAAATCTGCTGGCGTTACATAAATGATGATGACTTTATAGTATTTTTTATATATATTTCACTCTTTTCACATTATTCTGTATGAATGACGTGTGTGTAATTATTGTTATATTTGTTGCGTTATATTAATGTTTCTTTATACATGTGAATGAGTGGAGTACGAAATCCCGGCGGTGGAAATGCCAATCTTTATCCTGTTGACATGGTAAAGGCTGGCATGACCCTGCTGTTTACAGACTGAAAGTGTAGACGCTGTGATTGTCGACAGTAGAAATGTCCAGTGTTACAATGCCAGCAGCACAAAATACTTGTTGTTAAAAAAACAAAAACAAAAAGCAAACACAGTAATAAAAAAGGTTAAAATTACCCACCCCCCTCTCAAAAACAGAAATACAGCCACTGGCACACAATTGGTTTATAAAAAGAAAAAAAAAAAAAAAAGAGAAAAAAACCCCAAAAAAACAGGGTCCACTATAACTGTAGGGCCACGAAACAAAATTGAAATAAACCAGACACCTGTCATATTATACAAAACCAAAACAAAGTGGTACTTACCAACATCTGTGTTTTTAATCTGTAAATGATGCCACTCTAATAAGCTTTAATGGATCCAATTCTTCTATGCTTTAAACCCTAAAACAAATCCCAAAGGCCCTGTAGCTGTCCATTTATAAAAAAAAAAAAAAGCCATAACAGTATTCCAAAGTTCCTGGAGTGTGTCCACCACCCTTTGTGCATTAGCTGTGGACAAGCCCCTTCAAATAATATTGAGATAGGGATCATTGATCCCCATTGAAAAACACTCCTGTCTGTTCATGTCTGAATGTAGAAAACGTAGCCGCAATAAGAAAATGATCTTTTTCAATTAAGGTATAGGGTCATTCCACATCAAATGAACACAATTTAGAAAAAAATTCTACCTTTCATTCTCTAATTTCAAATTTGGTATAATAAATGGTGCTATGGGTATAAAGAAAACCCCAAAATCTTAGGTTAATATGTAGATTGGTTTTGAAGTTATATGCCTTTAAAACTGCAATTTTAAACATTTTTATAAATTGCATTTGTAGCTCACCTAATTGAGCTAGTGAGTTGGGCAAGATCAAATTTCAAACATCTTTTTATGGGCTTTCATACGATATATAACAGCAGTATATTTCAATAAAAATTGTACATTTTCAAAATCAAAGTTTTGATTTCCTCAAAAAGACTTATTTTTCGGAAACCCTCTCAAAAATTGTTCATACTGCTCTTAATAATTCCCCAAAGTTTTATTTTGGGATCACGATGGGATCATCTGCTAAAATAGCTTTAATTTTTGAGCAATTCATGAAAATTGTATTTATTGAGGCACTACACATCTGAGAAAATCAACAAAACAATATTTTTTGTAGTTCACGTCATTAGAGGAATGCACGTTCCTCTTCAGGTGTGTTTGGGGACAAGATTCTACAGACAGCGCCTGCTCCCACTTCTGCTCAGGCGTGCAAACTTAAGTGTAACGAAATTCCACATCGAAAGACACTTTAATTGTGTTGAATAGGCGCCACCTTTTACAGGGACAGGTTAGATTTGGGTGGGCATTAATTAGTGAAGAAAAGCCCCTAGGTCACCAATTTATGACCAACCAACCCTGGACCATTTGTGTCACATTTGAAAAAGCAAAAGTGTTTACTTACAGTGGAGTATTAGGCTAGGAGAATGTGTGCTGGGAGCAGCAAAAGACAACAACTTGCAGAAGGGGTACACAACAGAGTACAGAGTGGCAGTCTACCGCTTCCAGAGGAAACTCAAACTTTAAGAAAAAAATTTGAGAAACCACCAAAAAAGATTTTCTACTTCCCTGATGGGGCAGCCGCACAAATTAAGAACAAGAAAAACTTTGACAACTTATGCTTCCATAAAGACAATTTTGGTATAGAAGCAGTGTGGCATTTTTCAGCAACTGCACGTGGCAAAGGGCCTTGTGACGGTGTAGGCGGCACAGTGAAGCGGTTAGTATCCCGAGCAAGCCTGTAGGGTCCACATGATAATCAAATTCTTACACCACAAGTTTTTGGTTGGGCAGAGGAAGCATTACAGGAATGCTTCTTACTTTCTCATCACAAGAAGAACATAGTGAGACATCAACATTTCTAGATGATCACTTAAAAAAAACCCAGTAACAATTCCTACAACCTTGAAATTCCATGTTTCATACATGCAGCATCTACAACAAAAATATTTATGAAGAAGTTTTCCTTCTCAAAAATTTATTGGAACAGACAGTGAAAACATCCCAAGAAAAGCTCCCACTTGCTGACAACAGAGGGTATGTAACTGATCTGGAGAAAGATTAAAACATCGATGAAGTGAAAGTGACGTTACTCTATCGCCATCTTTTTTACACCAAAGGAAGCCAGATGTTTTATGGATTACTATGGTAGATGTTTTGTGTAAGGAGAATACGTTAACTCCAATAGATCGACTGGACACCCTTTCTGTAATGGAAATACTAAAAACAAATGAAGCCTTCAGCCAGTTCCAACCCATCAAGTAGCACCATCCATTTAGAGCAACAGCACCAAATGGTAATCCCGTAGATTGTAAGCTTGCGCGCAGGACCCTCTTACCGCTCTGTATGTATTGTTTTATTACTGTTTGTTCCCAAAACGCTATGGATTCTGTTGGCGCTATAGAAATAAATAATGATGATTATGGTAATTAACTGTAGTAAGCTTTCCTAAAATATGTGAAATAAAATATGACATAAAATTATCACATATATTTTAGTAATTCCCAACTTCCAAAACAGGCAAGTGTCACGACCTGCATCCTGCAGCTCCTGTCTGCAGGTACTTGATATAATTGGATCCTGCCTGTAGTACCACTACCCACCAAAGGGGCCACAGTGGTACTTAGACTGCTCTTAAGTACCTCGCTATGGCTGGCAGTTAAAACACCTAGTTCTGGCCTATATAAGCCTGCCTGTCCCAAGCAACCTTGGCCAGATCATCTGTTGCTATTACCTGTGTTGCTGTGCCTGTTCCCTGGCTCCTGTTTGCTACCTGCTGTCTGCAGTTCCCAGCACATCTATCCCCAGATCATCTTAGCCACCGAGTCTACTCCAGTATCTGTGGTAACGCTCTGCAGATTATTGCTACTTGTTCAACCCATCTCACCACCTTCCAGAGGTATCCAACCCTGCAACCCGCAGGCTACTGCATCTCTCCATCGCTTTACAGCATTGCCTATTCCACTGTTAAGAACTGTGGTTATGTTACTGCCTTACCAGTTTTGCATCCTGAACCCATATTACCTGCGTTTCTAATAAACCACTTCGGTCACCTACCTTCTCTCTGTGGTCTTAACTTGGGGACCCTGTCAGCGAGCTCTAGTAAATTATGTTATGGGCCATGAACACTACATGTACAATATTACAAATGCCAGTAATAAGTATTTTCAGATATGGTTTCACTGGTACAACTCCAAATATAGAACACATTCTGGATATGGGGAGGTTTATGTGCCTCCTACCTAGTACATCCACAGGCTTCTCATTCTGGGTCCCTGGTTAGCATTGTCCTGTGCAACCACCTGTCTACATGTTGTCCTGAGCTATGTTATTTTATGTACAGAATTTCTGTTTATACGCTTTGTTAGTTTATCCACTGACAGCTATTTATGTTTCATATCTCTGTACTGGAACAACTGCTATTATGTCAGCCCTTTCATTAATACGTGTTTATATCCTATAGTTAACCATTTACCTAACTTGTTACTATATTTTTAACCTGGATAACTAATAAATCAATTCATTGATTAGATTAGCAAATGCTTGTTAACATAACACGTGTTTTTGTTTGTTTTAATATACGGTGTCATTGTACATAATATACATCAAAGGGATTGTTTAAGGAGATAGATTAAAAAGGTAATGAACAGGCCTAGATAGTTCTCATTTTCATTATTTTAACAAACAGTCCAAAATGAAAGCTGTTGCAGCAGATGATGCCAAAACAAAACTTTGGGGATTTATTAACAGTATGAACAATTTGAGAGGTTTTTAAAAAAAAAATAAAAAAATTTCATCTTGAAAATTTTACAATTTTCCTTCTTATCGAAACATATTGCTGTGTTATATATCATATAAAAGCCCATAAAATGAGACATTCTCCAACTCTATAGCTCAATTAGGTGAGCTACAAATGCAAATTTAAAAAAAGTAAAAACAAATTTCTTGTTAAAAAATTGTAGTTTAACAGGCATATAACTTTAAAAACGAGTGTACGAGGGGGTACTTAAAAGAAACCAGAATCATGTTCTAGAAGGCGGGAAACTTGTAGTATGGGCTTCTGCCGCTAATTCAATGTTTGCAGAACCATTCTGAGCCAAAATGCCTGCCGACATTGCGGGAGGAAGGCAGCGTTTGACTCCAGTAATTTTTTTGTCAACGAGTTTTTCAAACTTTCGCCTATTTTTGTGATGGCTGATTCACACGAACAACGTGCTGCTGTGAAAATTGTTTTCTTTTTTGGAAAAAATGCAGCACAAATGGTTGTTATGCTACAAGCAGCATACAAAGATGCTGTCATGAGTAAAACACAAGCTTACGAATGGTTCTCCAGTTTTAAACGAGGTGAAATGTCAATTGACAATCAAGCACGTTCCGGACATCCTTGGACTGCCTGAACAGAGGAAAATGTGATGAAAATTCATCAAGCCATTCTGGAAGATCGCCGTCGGACCATTAATGAACTTGTGGAGTGTACTGGGATTTCATGGAGTTCCTGTCAGCAAATTTTAAAGGAGGACTTGGTCATGAAATGAGTTGTAGCAAAATTCGTGCCGCCCGTGCTCATTGTTAACCAGAGAGACAGTAGCCCGGCCTCTTGCCATGCTTTAAAGGAACACTTGGAAATTTACCATGATTTTTTTAAAAAGTCATAACAGAAGATGAATCTTGGTGCTACAGTTACGATCCAGAAACAAAATAGCCATCAAGCCAGTGGAAAACTCCCACTTCTCCTCGTCACAAAAAGCACAAAAAGTGAAGTCAAATGTAAAAAAAAAGTTCATTTGTTTCTTTCATGTGAGAGGGATTGTCCACTCAGAATTTGTACCCCAGGGTCAAACAGTCATCCAAAGATTTTATTTGGAAGTTTTGAAAAGGTTACCACAAATCAGGACATTTTTTTCCTCAAATCGTGACGCAAACAGGTGACTGGTTCTTCCATCATGATAACGCACCTGCCCACACAGCGATGTGTGTTAAGCAATTTTTATGCAAAAACAACATGATACCTTTGCCTCACCCACTGTATTCACCCGATCTTACCCCGTGCAACTTATTTTTAATTTCTTCGGATGAAAAAAAGAGGGTAAAGGAAAACGTTTTGCTGATATTGAAGAGGTGAAACAAAAAAGGCAAAAGAACTAAAAGGCATCAACAACGATGAGTTTAAAAAAATGTTTTGAGCAATGGAAAAAACGTTTGGACAAATGCATTGATTCAAGTGGAGAGTACTTTGCAGGTGACTGAAGTTTTAAAATGTACAAATAAATACACTATTTTTTATAAATTGATTCTGGTTTCTTTTGGGTACCCCCTCGTACACATCAGCCTAAGATTTGGGAGTTGTTTTCTTTACACCCATGGCAGCATTTATTATACCAAAATTCATTACAATCTGAAGCGGTCGGTTTGAAACCCTGTGTTGATTTGATGTGGAATGCAAAATTAGAAAAACCAAGTGTATTGTGGTGGCAGAAAATACACGACAAAACAAATACATAAAATGGCATCTGCAGTCTACAAAAGAGAACTCTATAATACTATGCTTTTGTGTGTGTATATAGAGATAGTACTGTTAATGGCATTTACAGGTCTGTCCAAAAACATGGCTACACTGCATTTTTTCCTAATGCACCATTCCTTTCAGAAAATTATTGAAATAAAAATAATGGTATCCACATATAACTTTGGTTGGCAGCGGAATACAACACAAAAAAATGACTAAGTTGTAGCTTATGCAACACAGAAGTTTTAGAAGTAGTTAGAAATAATTAGATATCATGAGCTTGATTCTCCTTCACTTTGAAACTAAAATCACCTGCGGTGAGGAGCAGGTAAAACTCACTCATTAAACGATCTTGAATAGAGAAAAGGACTCAGTCTAATGTTTGGCGTCACTGCGTGTATTGTAATGAGCATGGAGAACAGAAAGCAAGCCAGAGAACGGTTGACAGAGGATTGTAGCCAAGCATGGACAATCTCATGGCTACAAATCAATCTTCAGAGACCTGGATGTTGACTGAAGAATGTAGCACAGGATTGTTCGAATGGTGGAGAAAGCACCTCGATTAGAATGCAAACAAATTCAAGTTGCCTTTCAAGTTACAACAGTTTCAACTTGCACCATCCGTCTCCAACTCCCTTAAAGATTATGGAGTAAGAGGCCCAGACCAGCCAAAACACAAGCCATTCCTTCTGCCAGAATGTTCTGTGGACAAAGGAGAACAAACTAGATCTTTTTGGTAAAGTACATCCTGTTTACAGAGCAAAATAAAAAGACTATCTTCATTACAGTCAAACATGGAAGTGGTTCAGTGAGGTTTTGGGGTTACTGTGCTGCATCTAGAACTGGGTGCCTTGAATGTGTGCATGGCCTCGTGAATTATGGAGATTACCAGCTCATTTTGGAGCGCACTGTTGAGCACAGAATCAGATAGATAGAGATCCAGCTATAGACCACTATAGAGATCCGAGAACAGCAGTTGGGAGAATTCATGCTTCAACTCCAGGACAACTGAATCAGTTTGTACAAGAGAGGGCCAAACTGGTTGTAGAGAGGTGCAGGAAGTGGTTGATTGCAGTTATTTTGACCGAAGACTGTGATACCAAATATTAGGTTTAGGGCAGCGGTTCCCAAAGTGTGCGCCGCTGTCACAGGGGTGCCGAAACCAGGGAAAAAAAAGAAATAGTTACCAATCTGCATGCGCCCGAGACCCAGCATCCTCCTCCCTATTTCCTTTTCACAAAATGTCATATTCAGTGAGGAACGACGCAGAAAGGAGCCGGAAGAAAGAAGACAGAAGAAGAAACAAAGAAAGAAAGCCAAGTAAGTAAGTAAAGGAACGGACAGGAAATAGTGATATGAAACAGCGATGGAGGGGCAAAAGAAAGGAGGGCACAGTGTAATGGTGGCGGGGCACAGTGTAATGATTTTTGTACATATTGTTACTTTATTTTGTTTGATCTTCTTCCTCTTAATGATCACTGTAAATTGTTCTTTGACAAATATAATTGAAAAAAATAAAATTATTCTTTTTCCCTTCAATTTATGTGTATTATTTTTGCAAACAACTTAATAAGTATGTCTGTCCTGACCTAAATACTTATTACGCTATTTCGACGCAACTACTTATAAAACGGGACTGCTCTGTAATTATTTGAGGGCTGCCTTGAAAAAATTATGGCGAGCCTAAGGGTGCCGCGAACTGAAAACGTTTGGGAACCACTTCTCCAGGGGGTTAAGTTTAGTCCACAATTTTATGAAGAGTCTCAAACTTGTCTAGAGTTCATGTAGTTAAAAAAGTATTTAATCTACATAATAGAGCCAATGGGAACAGTTGGGAGCCTCAAATAATATTTTGGAAGTCCACATCTGGTCCAGGTTGGCAGTTGTACCTACTTGTTCTCTAAGTTGATCCAACTGCAGTAAGACTTACGCCATATTTTATCAGACCATAAGAGGTATCTGGATAAAAGCTACTGAACCTACAAAAGTACAGAAACCATGAGATAACCTTCTGTGTGCTGGTATATAATATATATATATATATATATATATATATATATATATATATATTTGCAAAAATCTTATGCACAATTCCAATACCTTCCTGACACCAACTTTAAAGCTCTTATTTTGTGTCAATCTGTTATAGAGATAAGATATAAACCACAGCCTACAAAGGATATGTGTCTAGTTCCATATAGGGAGCCACTCAGTTTACGTTGCATTACGTAGACAGGTATAATAGACAATATTTTAATTTTTATGCCATTGTTTCAAAAACGTTATCAAATTTGCTTTTCTGATATTTTTTTTATGATTATTATGAATTGGGGTTATGCCAATGACAGAAACTTCAAATATATGTATCTATGCAAAACAGAATTTTGTGTATATTTGTAGAACCACAATAAAATGGTTAATATTATACTTTTTTTTTTTTTTCATACTTCATCAGCCTCATTTAAAGTGATGAATTAGACCCAATGATTATCCGTTGGCAACTTAATTTCAGTTCTACTCAATTTTTCTAAAGATTATGGCAGGCATCACAGTATGTATGAATTAGGATTTCATTTGCTCATGCTTCTACTAAAACACAAAATATAGAACATGATGACAGTATTGAGTATTGATCTCCAATTTACGTCTCAAGACAAAAAAAAACCCATTTGCTAAACAAGACAGGGCCTATTATTTCCCTTTGTTAAGATACAGAACGGGAGACAGTGCTCAATGACTCAGTCAGGGTTAGATAATATGAATTGACTACTTCGTTAATCATTGATTTCCAGGCTCCTGCTGTTATTTTAAGTGTATTCGTCTTCATTTTATGTCCTTTACAGAAGATTATATTACCATTATCTAAAATGAAAAGACAAATTTCACAGTGCTGTACAATGAGTAAAACGGGAAATTCTTTTGGAACAACATTTAGAATACTTATTACACATCGTTTAAATATCTAAAATCACCCAGAATCTGGATTTTATTAATTTTTTTTGCCTTTACATGTTAATTTGCAGTTATAGTATTGGCATTATCCAATCATTGTTTGGTGCAAGTTATGCATTAAGTCTTATGTGTTCTACATTTCCAAATTGAAAAATGGTACACTCAGGGGTACGAAACTATTTTTAGTATGCACATTGCCAGGGTGCAGCTCAGTTTTCTGAGGAACCAAAGTGGTTCTGCTAGGACTACCATGTGCTGTTATAAATACTTTATACATAATTGCATTAATTAATCCCTTCATAACTGTATTTTCATCAGATCTATTTGTTCTTCAATGTCTGCTGCAGTAACTGTATTTTGATGGGAAGGCTTAGCAATAAAAACAAAAAAACCCCAAAAAAACAAGACAAACTGTCTTTTGCCATCAAGCATGATTACGAAACTTACGTACGGACCAATAGGTAGGTGTATGCATGTATGTATGTATGTATGTATGTATGTCTTAATTATACTGAAAACATCTTCAGAGTGGATAAAATTAGTTGCAACTAGTGCAAATTTCAGAGTGCCAGAATCATTGACACATAGATGTAATCTATTCCAACCCGCAAGTATTTATATATAAAGCATCTAATCAATACTATCTTTATAAAAAAAAAAAAAAAAAAAAAAGAAAAAAAAAGGGAATTTTTTTTTTTTTTTTTTAAACACAATAGCAAAAGTACAAGTTCCTTATAATAATAAAAGTTATCACTGTTTTTTTACGGCACAAACAACAAAAGCTACAATTGAGAGAATTTCTCGATATGTAAATGATTGTAAATAGTAGTTCGGTTTTTATCGTTGGAGAAGAGACCGTGAACATAGAAGTAGATATAGAGCAAGAGTAACTACAGGCATACGCTGGACAGGTATTAAGGATTTGCACACACTCGTTGTATGATCAGCCTTCACCACTTTGTGAACACAGCTGAACTAACACTGCACATAGGGATCACAGAACGGGTCTGGGATACATGCTGGATAAACGCATGGATGGAGCCTGTCGTATAATCATGTATCCAGGGATTCCTTTCAATGATCCCTATGACAGTATTGGTTATGCTGCACCCACCATGCAGTGAATGCAGATGGCAAATACTGTAACGTGACAAAGAACTACCTAATCTGCCAGAAACTAGAAACAAAGATTCATAATGAAGGCAGTGATCACACTGCAACAGGATTTGCATTCCTAGATTCGCCAACTCCCTCTTTAGAACACTGGCTTAAACCACAGGGCAAGACTGGTGTTATAGTGAGGAGAGGGGGGGGGGGGGGATAGATAAAGCGGAAGCACTACTTGTAAAAGCGGATACCTAGGATCCAATGTTTGGTCCAAATTGGTGGATCCCTCACAGTCTCCTCACTCCTGCTGGATGGGTGTTATTAGTTAATAAGACGTCCACCAAAGCAGCAGCATGACTAGAAGGAGTCCCTCTGACCAGGGAAGCCAGACCCCAGGTATGTACTGTTCTATCATACGGTCTAACTCATGGGATTCCACGCAAAACAGAATTTCAATTTCAACATTTGAGGTTAGATTTACTAAACTGTGGGTTTGAAAAAGTGAAGGCTTCCTATAGCCACCAATCAGATTCTAGCTGTCACTTATTTAGTGCATTCTACAAAATGACAGCTAGAATCCGATTGGTTCCCATAGGCAACATCTCCACTTTTCAAACCTGCAGTTTAGTAAATATACACAACTTAGTCTTTTAGACCCAAAACATGGTAATGACGCAAGTTTAGAAAGAATAAGCATGCCAGTAAACCCCCAACATTTCCCACAGAGGTAGTTTGCACCAAAAACGTCAATCATAAAATTTATATTAATATTTATATCTCATTTTTGTTATTACTGCATGTGACGATCCCTGTAAAAGAAGAAAATAGACATGCGATGAATACATTCCATATGTCTGAAATTATTTTCTTCTGCTTTTCCAAATTAAATTATTGATATAAAAAGACGAGAGCAGTAGGTTTGTATAAGGCCAAGCGAAAAGTTACATCCGGTAGACCTAAACAAATCAATAAATTAAGTAGGTGCACTTCAGAAGCAATGTTTTAAATGCCAAATCAAACTGACCTTCTAAACTTCAAATCTTGTATATTCCTTATATTATTACTTCCAGTACATATACACAAAAAGGTCAATCTACAATGTATACGTATTTGTTGATCAATAGGAATATTTGGTTGTGCTCTATAAGTGTTATGTCCATTCCTCTGTGCTAATGGAGATGCTGAACTGCTTTAAGAGTCATTTAAAATGTTAAGTTTACCTGTTTTGACTGTTCTCACGTACGTTATTTTCAGATAAACGTCACTTATGGTTAATTGAGATGTGGTGTAGAGGTGGGAAGAGTCAGGACGTCTGCACAGACCCCCAGGCCTGTTCCGTGTGACGTTACAAAATCCAGTTTCAAGCAATGCTTCTATGTACATGCAAATCCAGCCATCATCATAAAAACAACTGCAGGTATAACCAGTATGGCCGGAGAGCTAAACTGCACAAACATGCAGTTCACACTGACCATCAGGGGGCGCTGCCAGAGTGGTAGGTCAGTAAACCAATGTATGACAATGAAATTGTCAGCTAGCGAAATTTTCCATCCTGCCCAATCAAATCCAACCTGGAGTTTAATTGTACAAGTTGTAGCCACAAATGGTGCAGTATTTTTTGTTAAAAAGATGAAGCTGTCCAAACAAAATCTTGTTTGTTGCCATCATTAGCTCCCATACATCAAATATTGTTCTACAAAAGGAATAACTATTTGCTAATACACCCTAACCCACAGGTACTCCTGGCAATTACAACTCTAAAACAAACAAAACATGTCAAAATGGTTGTGTATAAATGTACAGTATTTATAATATTCAGGCACTTGTGTGTAACTAGAACAGAGCTATGCTGCATTCACACAAGAACTTTGCATAATGATGACTGACTCTTATAAAGGCCGTGCACACATTACACTGCAATGGTAACTATGTTGGTTTCCCATTGGTACACCCGGATGGAACCCCCAACATCCTTTCTCTTCATTCTAGGGACACCTACAGCATGGTAATTTTGTGAGGGTGAAGCTTTGTATTACATTAAGTATGTGGTTTCAAAGTGCAACACTGAATTGCAAAACAGGGCCCATAGACAAGAAAAAAGGATTAAACTAGATACCTGTCAGCTCGTGCCATATTCAAGTTAATATGAAGTTTAAATTATTATTACCATTTATTTATATAGCAAAATCATATGAAGCAGCGCCATATACGAGAAAATATTTTGTATCCATTAACATCAGTCCGTCTCTCTGGAAGTTACAGTCTGAAGTCCTTAGACCCCAACAAACACTGTCCCATTATTGTCAGAAGCCAATTAACTTACTAATATGTTTTGGAGTATGGGAGTAAATCTGAGCACCTGGAGAAAAAAACAAAACAAAACATCAAACCCATGACCCCAGCTCCTTGAGGAAACAATTAACCACTGTGTCAACCTTGTGCCACAATGGCCATCCAACTGTCTGCACCGAATAGAACGCCTTTTAAAAAGGGTGGGAAGGGTGCAATTTTTATTTTCTCCTTGTAATAATCTCTCTCTGCAAAATCACTTCAAACAACTACCTGTGCAAATTTTTACAGCTCGGAAAATGCCATCTCACGCAGGGGCCCAAAGCGAATTGTGAATTGCGCACATTTTGTGCTTTGTAAAATGACCTCCACCTAAACAACTCCAAATGGACCTGGACACAAGATAAGACATTCTACACCCGTGGTTCTTACAGAATTCACTATGGACGCCTCAGGCTCATTCCTTAGCGGGATCAATTACCCCTACAGCAGAGTTTGGTTATGTTAAGCTTACAGTGCAGTTCAAACCAGATGTCACAAGCGCACATAGGAGCCCCCATATGTGACAGCATTAAACCGCAACTAGACCAACTTAAAAAAGAAATAACAGTATTTCCACTTTTATTCATGAAAACAGGATATTACACACAAATAAGTTAAAAATAAAAGCTTCTGGACATATATACAAATATAATGTAAAATATAAGTTGAGTTAAAGCACATTGCTTAAAATTAATGACTTGGAAAAAAGCTTCAAATGTCTATCGTAAAATAAAAAAATAACAAAACCATAAAAATATGTTTTAAAGAGATACTCTATCTATAAAAACGCCCTGCTATTTTAGCTTTGTAGTACTTATATTGGAATATACTAATTACAACCAAATATATAAAACTAAAATAAAACTCTGCAACTGTCACCGTTCGTAAGATACTAAAAAATATTCTCAGGGAAACATCTCTCAGACGGTCTATGTGCGGCTCAGGACTAACACAATAAGTATTTCCTTGCGGACTGTATCAAGACTTAAGTCTATAAGTCTAAGCACCAGACCTCTGTCGCTTCTCTCCGTAACATAATTGCTCAATGCGTTTCTCTAGCTCAAATGCATCAAGTCTCTCCTTTGAATTCAAGGCCAGCATGTTCAATAGAAGAATGCACACTTCATCCGGAATAGACTTCTTACTCTTTATAGGCATCGGAAGCTCCAAGTTGGGGTTATCAAGAAGAGCTTCTCCCACAGATATAAGGTTCTTTCCTTGACAGATGTATATGCCTAGACATAAAACAAATATTACTCACTACAGGAAAGTGTTAAACAGGAAACCAAATCACCATTTTACGTAATACATATTAAAGTGATTCTGTCATCACAAAACTCTAAATTCAAACAGTACAAACTCAACAACCAGACAATGATGAACATCAAGCAGAAAACAGTCAAGTACTATTTTTAAATCATATTAAAAAGGTAAACCTAATTATCTGGGCACATGACCACGGAGCTCCATCTCCTACACTCACTGTGAGGAGCACTGCTAGACAGGGTAAATGTGATATACAGACATGATCACCAAGCCCCTCCGGCAGTGACTGCGAGGTGAGATTCTGCTGAATCCACTCCGCTAAGTTAATGAGGGATATAGCATACACATAAGTATGATTACCAAGCACATTCTCTACGTCACTACAAGGAGCACTGCTACAGATGGTAATGTGCGCAATGTCATACATAGGTATGATGACCAAGCTTTACAAGGAGTCTGCAAAGTAGAAGGCCAAAATAAACAAATTTGTTGACCGATATACCAGGATGCTCCAATTAGAATTTTTCCCTTGTAGTGTTTGCAGCTTTAGTTGTATATCATAAAACTGCAACTCTAAGACATAATATGCATGACGCAAAGTCACCTCCCCACCAAAATATGACACTCACAGAAGGGCATTCTGTCCGACAATCATGCAATGTGTAAGACCTACAGATAGAAGCTGGGAAACAATTACACTGGAAGTATTCAGTCAATGTGCAACTTTACCAAATAACGATTCCGCACATAGAAACAAAAATTTGCAGGAATTACAATAATTTAGAGAATAAACATAAAACAAAACAAAAAAAAAAAGTAAAAATTAAAATAGTGTTATTTACAAATATTTAAATAGTGATAATGAAAATATGTAACACTAATATTAACACACACAAAATTCGAGTTTGAATCAGGACCTATACATCATTGTACGGTGAATACATTTGGGCCCTCAAACCGATGAAATTCAATAGAATTTCAAACGCAATCAAATTTTTAAGCATCTCTAGTGGATACAGATTTTATTATTATATGCACTCAATATACATTTTAGTAAACGGAGCATGCAAGAACACAAATGCAGCAACACAGTAACATGCAACAAACATGAACGAAGTAAAGTAACGTTGTACCGAGCAGTAAACATTCACACGAACCTGTAGCTTACCTGGGACATATTTAATGCACTTACCAAGCAGCTCTTTGTTTGTATCTGCATCCCTGAAGGTAACCATTTCAATCATAGCCCAAAACAGGATTCCAAGAGAAAAGATATCTGCTTTGGCTGTATAACGCCCTTCAAACACCTCTGGCGCCATGTAGAAATCCGAGCCGCAGGCTGACGAGAAGCGATATTGGTTAACGTTTACGTTCCCCTGGCAGACTTTACTAAGGCCGAAATCTGCTACCTGGAGGACAGAAATATAGACAGCTAAAAATAACTGTACAAGCAGCTCAATCAAATAGGCAGGCACTAAGAAATGCTTTCATTTATCTTATTTATATGCCCACAGCTGCAAACAAAGATTTATCGTATTTACATCTTTAAAGGAATAAAATAAATTGAATCCAAAAAGATCTAATGTACATTGATGGATTAGGGGAACATTAAGGGTAAGAGGTTTTAATACCACCTCATTTTGGCCTACGACACATACTATTCTGTTGGTTCCACTTTTTAAAACGTAGGACATTTTATCAGCAACGCTGCATAAAATAAAAATAATTATCATGCAACTTTTAGTCTGGAGAAAGCACTGGCCATTACTTTGTAATATTTATAACATTTGTGCTATATCAATGGATCTAAAGTTACATCTAACTAATCCATGTTAAAAAGGCCATAGATTGTACAGTACAATCCGGTTACCTGAATGCATCTTGTATGATCAGATGAGTGAACTGGTTGAACAACGGTGAGCCACATTTTGTCTGACGCGTTGTGTCTCTGCAGATTGCTACTGAGACACATCATGTCACCCTCGTGGCCAAATAAATTCCACCCATAGCGACCTATTCTCTCGGATTAGGGCAAAACATCCTTGATTCTTGAGAGAGCAGGCTAATCCCAGCATGGGTATTTACCTGCCTACAAGGTACAGTAACGCTGGAAATTGTGTCATCAGACCGTGCTTACAGTGAATTATATTGCAGTTAGAATTGTTCATTTAAACAGGATTGAATCACTGCCCGACAAGAAAACCAGTCCAAGTTCAATAAAGTAATATGATCCCCATGATACCAGTCTTTTCAAACGGCCAAAATTCAATTTATTCTATCTACATTGCCTCAACCACCATAGAAAAAAAAAAAGTCTTACAGATATAAAAGCTCGGCTGTAAGACACAAAAGGGAGGTGAAAACTATTTGCAATTTATTGCTGTTTTAAAGCAGAAATGCCAGGACCCACCACCTGGATAAAGAAATTGAAGGGTTAAGGTACTGGCATTGCTGCTATAAAATAGCAAATCTAACTGTCTTCATTGTAAGCGACATAAATATGAAATGCCAGCATTTCCTGCTGTCAGAATGTACACGAACCGCGCAGGACTGTCTCGCACATGTTGTCTGTCTTATTTATAGTAAGTCTCCATTTTCTCTATATATCGGGGTTATTAAAATTGGCATTATTTTGTCTTTATACCGATTGTCGGGATTATCAGTGTCGGTATAACCTTCCCCACTCCTTCTAAAATAAAACATTCCACATGCCATTTACTTTCTAAAATATAAAAGAAAAAACATCCTGCCAAAATGAGGGCTTGTGGTATATTTAAACGCTTTCTGTTCACTAAAGTAAATTCCGCATTTCTTTTTCTATGGAACTGCGATTTTCCCAGGAACAATTAAGAATTATTTTTTTTTTTTTTCTTTAAGAACTATTTTGCATGGATTTCATGCATGTAGTGTGCAAGTAGCATGCAGAACGTATGTTACAAAATACCCACAAAAACTATTCTCCAGAATTTGCAGGTCCTTTCTTCAGCCCTAATGCTGCTTACTCCCAAATTTGAGAATTTTGCACACAATTCGATGGGAAATCCACCCACACCATTTAAAACTAAAATGAGCCCTATAAAATGTGTCCGATCACAAACAAATCAAAACCTATTTTGGTATCACTGTACTCAGGAGAACCAAATGCTTAAATTGTATGGTATGTGTCAGGGGCTGCACTAATTACAATAAGTAGGGGAACAATGTTGGAAAACAAGTTTCCTATTTTACCTGCTTTCCCCTAGGCAATGATTACAAAGATTTTTATTCTGATTACCAAAATAAAGTCTTGGCTGCCTAGAGGAAAAAAAACAACTGAAAAAAAAAGCCCAATTCTGAATTAATTTTAAAAATAGTAGTAAAAGGTGGTAACGTGGCCTTTAAATGGCGGCCGAGTAGGGTGTGGGCAGGAGGACCAATCACAAGACGAAACAAGAGCAGCTTGCGATCGGTCCTTTTCGCTCCATCTTCTGGTTTCGACAGAAGTTGTAAGAGGAACGGAGCAGCCCCCATGGCTCCAGCTGCAGGGTAAGCCCCTTTTACTAGGCAGATTTATACGGACGCATCACACATATTCGCTGGAAAAGGGGTAAGATAGCATGAAAACTAATGCAAGTTTCAGATGTGTTTTCCATGCATTGTGCTTCCACCAACCCAATATACTGTAGTGGTATCATGTGTGAACACCAGAAATGGTTTAAGACACATTGGTTGCGCTTTTTTACCGCTTATACTGTAAAAAATAGCACTCACATCTCTATGGGGCTTGAGCAGATAATTCATTAAAGAAAAAATAATAAATAAAAAATTGCCCTGTAGTGTCTCGCATCAGTACCGGGACCGTACGCAGCATTTCTTTTTTTTTTTTATAATTAAATCTGCCCCAATAAGTGCAGCATTCAAATGTTAAGCGGACAGAGGTGGGAATGGTACCTGTGACTAGTATTTGATTTATTTTTATATGCTTTTCCCTCTAAATACAAACACTCATACATAGGAAATAGATAAACGGCTCTTATGACGGACGTAATTTTTATGGTCTAATCCGTTGCAAATGGGAACAGACAGAATAATCTCTCTGTGGTCATTATTACTATGCCATCATAATATTAATATAATGGGAGCATATACAGTGATACATATTGCTCTAATTTATTTATTTTTTGCAATAAGAACTGATCTATAAACTGGTGATGAATGCGACAGGGTGGCTTATTGATCCAGGTCAGTGACCTGAGGAGGAATGGAGGGAATTTTTTTTTATATAAAGAGATATATATATATATATATATTACAAAAAATTATAAATAATAATATATATATTTATAAATATATATAAAAATATAAATATAAAAAATTATATATATATATATATATATATATATATATATATATATATATATATATAAAAAAAATTCTAAATAAATATAAAATATATATTGTTTATAAATATATATAAAATTATAATTATATATATATATAAAAAATATGAATATAATAATAATAAATATATATGATCAGAAATAGACAACAGGGGCATCCCAGCTGCTGTGGGGCTTGCTGGTACTTGTAGTCCCCCTCCATGTGACTGCACAGGCTCCCAGCACTATTACAGGTGGGGTTGCCCCCTCACCTTGAGCTCCGGCCCGGCCGCCCCCTGGGACACCAGCACGTTCTCGGGCTTCAGGTCCCGGTGCACGATCTGGTTGCGGTGCAGGAAAGAGATGGCGGCGGCCAGCTGCTGCATACAGACGCGGTGCAGCCGGGGGTGCGGGGCCCGGCCCAGCAGGAAGTCATTCAGGTCCCCCCCATCGCAGTACTCGGTGATGAACCACAGGTAACTGGGCTCCTCCCCTGCGCACGGCCGCCGGCAGGACTCCTCCCTCGCGCACTGCTGCCGGCAGGACTCCTCCTCCTCCGCGCACGGCCGCCGGCAGGACTCCTCCTCCTCCTCCGCGCACGGCCGCCGGCCCTTCAGGCAGCTCTCCACCAGCTGTAGGTGGCGGCGGTCGGTCAGACGCCGGTGACAGATGGGCTGGACAGAGGCCGGGCCGCGGCCGCTCTGCAGCAGGCACTCCTCCATCCGGATCACGTTCCGGTGCTGGCTCTGGATGCTCCGCAGGGCCCAGAATTCCTGCAGCGCCATCTCCACCGTCTCCGGCTCGCTGCAGCGGGTCCTCTTCACCGCCACCCGCAGGCCCGTGTGCTCCACCAGAGCCTCGTACACCACGCCGTAGCTGCCCCGTCCCACCTCCCGCAGAAGGCGGTATTTGCAGGGATCATCAGCCATACTCGCTCCCCGAGGTGACGCACGGCGATGTTTACCTCAGACATTGCTTTAAATCACAAGGCGACGCGAGTTCAGCGTCAAACGCCGTTTTGGCGGGAAACATACCCGTTGCGAACGCATCGGGATGGGGGGGGTCCTCCTACCTTACGCAGACAGCGATATTTCCAGGCTTCATGAAACATACTCAGTCCCCGAGGCGACGTTTACCAGAGACATTGTTTCTAAATAACTAGGTGACTTGTGCCCAGTGTGGAACGGCATCTTGGCGGGAAAACGCGTTGCAAACGCGACAGCATGGCGTTTTTTGTTGGCCGCGGTCATGTAACTAGTCAAACGTCTTCTTTTTACATGTAAGTGTTTTTTCATGCTTATTAAACACATATTTGTGCAATGTTTGTTCATTATACTGGCATGTGCAGTAATCTATATTGTGTCCTCTGCTGTAAGGTATTTTATTTCCTGCAGGTATACCTATTTGTTTTAACACTGTTCCCTGCCTCCCCTTCCCCTTCCCCTTCCCCTTCCCCTTCCCCTTCCCCTTCCCCTTCCCCTTCCCCTTCCCCTTCCCCTTCCCCTTCCCCCCTGCTGCTAGTGGACTGTAGACCTTGGAGGTCAGCAAGAACGGAGTACTGAAGATTGTCCATGCCTTCCATTGAACTATCATTTTCTTGCTGGGCACCTGAGCTGGTACCCCTGACCAGGGCCGTAACTAGGGCTGTGCGATAGGGGTGAAGGCCCAGGGCACAACGCTGAAGGGGGGCGCAATTTAGGAATGTTTTAGGTTCATTTGCTTAAAATTGAGGGCTAGGTGGGCAGCATTTGTCTTTCTTGCCCCAGGCGCTAGAATTCTAAGTTACAGCTCTGCCCCTGACCTCTTACTTTAGATCAAGGTTGCTGTGGATGGTTCCCCAGACCTATCACACTGGCCTGAGCTGCAAAGTAGCGCGGCAGAGCATTGGCACTGGATGCATGCTTCCAACGTTGGTACAGCTGGATAACAGATTAGATTTGGTCTAATCTGTAGGTCACACGAATTACAGCACAGGTGAGTAGGCATCAAAGCAAGATCTTGAAGCAGTGAAGTTTTATTAGATCAAGTAGCCCTAATGAGGACAGTTGCACGCCAATTTGTGGTACTAGCAATCTTTCCAGAAGTTACAGATGGAATGATACATCACATGGTCAAACAGTGCTCTTTTTATACAGATTCTGACATTCATGTATTGCAGGGGGAAACCCAGCCCCTGTCCCAGCTGCCACCGTAATGTCTGATATATCACATTCAATAATTACCATACGGATGTAATATATCTTCTAATCTTGGAGCTAACATAATTTAAACTTTAACAAAATTTATACCAATCTGTGATTTCCTAAAGCATTGTTCAGAGGCTTCCTCTTTAACAAGTCAGGGTAACAGGTAGCAATTCCCTGCTGTGTATTCAAGTGTTGGTCACTCACAAATGAAAATGGTATAATTGGCCTAATTGGGATTTCATCTAGAAAAGTAACAAAACCAAATCATTAGTTACTGTCTCAGAAATTACAAAACAAATTTTCTTCAACATTTGCCTATTGTATCAGAAATCGGTACATTTCTGATACAGAAATATAACACTGTATAAAAAATCAGTACATTTGCAATTATATAAATCGAAAGTACAATCAAATACAACACATCCCCATCTTTCTTGTATACAATGCAGACAGTTACTGTGATCTTTTTACAATGCATAGAGCATACAGGGCATCTTAATGGCAAACAATACAGAGTTCATTTTAATAAACAATATACAACACAGAAAATTCTAGCAACCTCTACAATACAGAGAGCATTCTAGTAATCTCTATACAATTTAGTGTTTATAGTAATGCAGGGAGCATCATTTAAACCACCTCTGGGTCGCCAGACACGTCCTTAACCGAGTGGCCCGGCACAAGTCAGCAGGGGAGGGCTGGCAAATATTAGCCTGGGGGACAAGGCTCAACTTGGCAGCCTATTAGGAATATTTTAAAGGAAAAAAAAATGCAGGTGGCCCAGTGATCCAGCCCAAGGTCAGCCTGCCCCTGCAAATCAGTACAAATTGTACTGGCCTGATGGGCAGATACCCACCTTACTCATTTTCCAGTCCACCAATGGTTACTGGCCCACTTTTGTCTCATCTGCTATCCAAAGACATTCTAGTCTCTTAGGTGTTTTCTAGACACCAAAAACTTGGACTGGCATATGGAAACCAAGATAGATTAGGCCCAACTGACCCGCCCGAAACGCATCCCAGTCCTCCTATTCCACACCCATTTTTGGCAAATACACATCCGTTTTCAGAGGGTTGTGTTTTTTTATACTAATTTTACAACTGAAATAACCAGAAATTAAGAGAGTATTTGATATTAAATGTGTTTTATATTGATGCTTAACTTTGACAAAGTCAGCACTGGAGATAGACCATGGTGCATACTTCAGATAGATATTGGAGATAGATGTTGATGCTTACGCTGTGTAGGTACTAGTGACTGATGATGATTCTTATTCCAGATACTGGACATAGATCATGATACTTACTCCAGATAAATACTTGAGATAGATTGTGATGCTTACTCAAGTAAAGTAACAGATAGACCATGACCCTTACATTGGTTATACACTAGTAATATGATTCTGTGGAAGTAGGTCTTAATAGCTACTTAAAGGGATTTCTTACAAAGTGTCATAGAAGAAGAAAATGATGAAGAAATTAAGAATATGTACGTGTGATTACAGTACTTGTTTCAGTAAGAAATTATGTAGTTGCCTAAGGGACTGGGTAACTACCCAAAATAAAGGAATGTTCAGCCACTAGAGGTGAATACTTGCTCTTGATCTTGCCTTTAAACTTACCCTTAACCAAGTTGACCAGCATTTCCTCAGAAGAATCCATACTGGTTCTTCCCATCTGTTCCAGTCTCTCCCCCTCCCCTGTCTGTTTGTCTCTCCATCTCCCCTGTCTGTACCAGCCTCTCTGTCCTTCCTGTAACTTTGTCAGCCTTTCTGCCCTTCCTGTGGTGGTGCCAGTCTCTCGGCCCCCCTTGTGTGTGTGTCTCTCTGTCTCCCCTTTGTGTGCCTGTTCCTTTCTTTCCTCCTTGTATGTCTGTCTCTAATTTTGTCTCTTCATCTGTCTCCCAATCTGTCTTCGTGTTTGTGTGTCTTTATCTCTGTATTGTGAGTGCCTGTCCTTTATTTTTCCCCTTTGTTTGTCTATCTCTTTTTACCCCTCCTATCATATATGTCTCCCTACCAACTTCTACTATTTGCCCCCACCCAACACTTTTACTATGTGCCCCTCACAACCCACTTTTCCTCTTGCCCTGCACCTTTTCCTCCCTCCCCCTTCCACATTTTCCTCTCTTCACCCCATACCTTCCTCCTCTTATGCTGAAGTTTATGACTCCTGGTGGCTGTCTTTTAATGCTAATACATTTTTTTTCTAGTTAGTACTGTCTATAATGAATTGCGCAATGATAATATTATGTGCTGATTCTTCACCTTGCCCCCACCAGCAGGAAATACCGGTGGGGCATGGGTACATATGATTTTCACCTATTTACACCCTATGGGGCATATTCAATTCCAATTGTTACCGCGGAAAATGCGCACTACTGCCGGTAATACGGTACCGCAATAACGCAGATTTTCATACGCAGCCCTATGGGCTGCGAACGAAAATCCACGTTGTTGCTGTACCGCGGATTAGGCTCGCGGCCCGTTCCGGAGCGATCCCGCGGATCGGAATTGAATATGCCCCTATGAGTGTTAAGGATGAGTGAGACTCAACTTTAGCACCTTACAGGTAGATGTACAGGACACATGGCACTCATTTTGAGCACTGAAGAGCTTAATGTTATGTGGGTGTAAGTATTAATGTCATGTGATGACTGGTAGGAATTGGCATTAATGTTATGTGGGGGCTCTTTATGTATGTAGGAGCTTTTAATGTAATGTGGGGTTGGTGGGAGTTATTAATATTATATAATATATGGGCTAATAATTATTTAAGAATAATAATTTAATGGTTGAGCCCATTGGGAGATATAAGTCTATTTGTTAAATTTGAATACGAATAATTTGATATTGGGGCTGGTAGGGGGGAAGTAAGACTATATGTATTGCATTAATGTTAATGATATTCATTTAATGTCGGGCAGTTTGGGGGGAAGTATGTCTAATTATTAAACTTGAGTTTTATCGATTTAATGTCAGGGCTGATTGGGGTCAGGGAGGCATAGAGTGTTCACTCATTGCTCAGCTTTCCAGGTGGTGAATAGTACCTATTCTTCTTCCAAATAGGGCCCCAAAATTCCAGGTTTGAGAAAAACAGCTACATAGCTTTAGACACCTGTGGCAGCAGGTAGACAAAGCTGCAAGAACAGATAGAAGGGAGCATCACAATATGTCAACTATTCTGATTCTCGTGGGGCAGTCACGATTTTGGGGACAGTTACACTATTGCAAGAAAACAACAACACAACTTTCTATGCCATGCAAGAAAATAACATGCACAGTTTTAAAGGAAAAATCTGTAAACATTTACACTATATCTTAGGATGCATCTGGTGCAGTACATGATTATGGGCAACTATGGAAACAATGTGTATTCCTCACTTCAGGGGTGCTACAAATAAAAAAATGGCCCTTCTAGATCCATTACTATCACTTTCTGCTGCTGTCATTAAATGCACTGCAATCCTCAAAATACATTATATTCTCTTCAAAGAAAATTTCTTGGCTGACTCCACTGACAAAACAGCAATTCCATCTCATTCACATCAGGAAATGCGGAGTTGATTTTCCTACAAAAAGGATGGAGGTCTTGTATATTTAGTATGATCTTCTTTGGCACTCACCTGATTTCCGCCTAGTTTAATTGGCGAGATTGGTTTGTCCCACATTTTACATGTGGTGTTCAACAATATTGCCACTCATATCCTAGTTGTCAGGCAGCTAATGTGGGCAAGGTTAATAAGACAAAGTGAGCAGCACATCCCCCCACCTTGGGAACCTTTTATAAATATTCAAGTTAATTTTATTTCAGTGAAAAAGTTGTTTGCCTGTACTCTGGAGCTTACCTATGTGCAAAAGCAGATACTGTCACTGTCAGTAAAAGGTTGCTTAAGGATTTTATTCTATGATTTAGGATACCTTTGACCATTAACTCAGAATGAGATACCCACTTTACTGGCCAGGTAACAAAAAAATATGTAAGAAATTATATTTTCATTACTAACCATAGGATTGTATCTTGAAAAACAAGGTTGTTAAAATTTTTGCAGAAACAGGTCTTAAGAGACCTGATGCACCCTCACTTGTACTCACTAACATTACATCCACCACCTAAAGAAAGACTGGACCTAGCCCACTTGAAATATTTATTGGAAGACCAACGAGAGTACGGTCATGTCTATCTGTACCAACTCTATCCAACCTTAACCTTCAACTAACTCCTAGGTTCCCAAACTGTGCGCCGCATTCCCAGGGGTGCCGCGGCGCTGTCACAGGGGTACTGTGGACAGGAAGAGAAAAAAAATAAATCACGCCCGACATTCAGTGACAAGCGGCAGGAGAGAGGATGCTGTGTGCCGGGCGCCGCCAGATTGGTAAGTTTTTTTTTTTGTTTTTTTTTCTCTCTTCTTGCCCATGGCCGGATGCAGAGGGAGAAGAGTGAGGGGGCAGAGAGGGCTCAGCGAGGATGCAGAGAGAGTGTGGATGCAGGGGGGGCATAGAGAGTGTGGATGCAGGGGGGGCACAGAGTGTGGATGCAGGGGTCACAGTGTGTGTGTGGAGATGATGCAGAGGCACCGAGTGAGTTAGCTGTAAATTATTCTTTGACAGAAATATAATTGAAAAAAATATATCAAAATATTATTTTCCCTTGGACTTGTGTATTTTTGCATACAACTAATAAGTATTTCTGTCCTGACCTAAATACTTATTACGTTTTTTGACCCAGCTACTTATAAAATAGTACTGCTCGGTAATTATTTTGGAGGGGTGCCTTGAAAAATTTATGGAGACTCTAAGGGTGCGGCGAACTGCAAAAGTTTGGGAACCACTGAACTAACTGATGAACTGATTCTGAACTATTGCAAGACTTAAATATATTAAGGTTTTTCATTCACTGGTCCAAGCTGCATTGCCTAAAGAACGGGATCAACAGTGTTGTTTTATCCAACCAAGTGATTGAGTATACGTAACGGTGCACCGGAGTCCTCCCTGGAAACCATCTGGGAAAGCTTAAATCAAGAGCTTCTGACTAACAATACAGCTGCAAAGTGCCTGGGGTAGACTCCATGCATCATAGTGCTAAAAAAAACAATTGCTCTTTACCCAGAAAAGAGTCATTTGCTTGGGAAAAGCTGACACTAACCAAAAGTTCCCTTTGCCAATTTTAGTTTTTTGTTTCCTGGGGCAGAGCAGCCCCTAATATAATTGTCTTTGCTTAATTCATGTCAAGCTAACCTACATTTATATACCAATAAAGAGCCTATATAAATAAAATACCTAATAAGACCCTATGAAGATCATTATTTTGCATAAGGAATGAGTACTTGCCAGGGATACTATTTTATTTCCAGAGTCAAACTTACCTAGGGTTAGGAAACTGTTATTTAAGATATATACTTGTTGCAATTTAGCGCTTCATTCTATAAAGGTATGATATGAGAGAATTTTCTGAAACTGCTAGCTTTTTTTTTGATATTCCCCATTTATGGAGTCGGTAAGACTATCAAGGAAGCTAGAAAAGGTTAACAAAGAAACTGCGAGCGCATTAAAAAAAGATCACTGTGGAAATGTCGGCCATTAGATCTGTGACCCTGCAGGACAAAATGGCATTAGACTTTATGCTTGCCAGTAAAGGATGAGTGTCTTTCCTAATTGGAAATGCTCTGTATTTATTTCTGATAACTCATAAACGATGTTTAATCATACTGAACACATTAGAAAAAAGAAAATTGCATCAATATAAATCATGAATTTTAGTTGGTTAGGCTTTAGGGACACACATATTTTTTGTTTTTGATATTTGTGTTTGCTTATTTATGTGTAATGAAATGATTAAAGATTCTATACCACTATTGTATGCAAAGAAGGCAAACTGAAACTATAGTTTGACATAGAAAATAGGGAAAAGAAAGTGCCAAATTTGTGGATGGCCTCAAGAATATTAATGTTAAAGTTGAGCTAAAAAAGGATCAAAAGATGGAAATGTGGAAGTAGGCTTTCAAAGCTAGACTATGATTAAAGGGATTTCTTTATGTAACAAATTGTTCTAGAAGGGCTAAAATGGTGAAGAAAAGTAATGTGAAAGTGTGATAACAGTAGTATTTGTTTCTGAAAGAAGTTATGCAGTTTCCTAAGGGATTGTGCTTTATTAGATACACAATCTCACTTATGGAATCCAGAGAATAAGCCTAAAAATAGGTTAAGTTTCAACTCCTTGATAAATGAAGATGCTTATTCCAGATAGACACTAGAGATAGAGCTTAATGTTTATGTCCGATAAATACTAGTGATAGACAGGGCCGTAACTAGGGCTGTGCGACAGGGATGACCTCCCAGGACGAAATGCTGATGGGGGGCGCAATTTAGGAATATTTTAGGTTCATTTAGTTAAAATTGAGGGCTAGGGTGGCGGCATTTGTCTTTCTCGCCCTAGGTGCTAGAAAAGTCCAAGTTACGGCTCTGGTGATAGATCATGATGCTTAAACAAGCTAGACACTACAGATAATTTCTCCCAATGCAATATCTTTAATGATTTTACCAACAACCGAAAGTCTACATCAGCATGCTGATCTATGTGTACACACTTACACAATTTTAAATGATTTACCTTCAGATCTGTCCTCATCTGTCATAACCATCTGCTAAAAAGATTGTGACTCCGTAAACTCTATGGAGTTCTGCCTACTCTGCTGGTGCATACGTACTTCAGAATTTGCCAGACATCGTTCCATCGAATCTAGAGATTTTTAGTCCGGTTATAAAATCAAATCAAATGACATGATGTGTTTTGGTGCGATAAAACATGATTGTGGGAGAGTACACACTAATGCAATATCAGACCTAACAGTTGTTTGTCGTGATTGGCAAGATAATCTAATGAAAAACCTGTAGTATGTACCTAGCTTTACTTCAGTTACTGAATATATACCATGTTGCTTATTTTTCTATAGATACTGAAGACAGATGATTATGTTTACTCCAGATAGATAATAGAGAGAGATCATGATTTCTACTCCAAATTTATACTGGAGATATATCATTGTTCTTATGCCAAATAGACAATGATAGATCATGATGCTTATGTAAGATACTGGATATACTGTAAATTATGATCTTTACTCAGGATAAAAGCTACATATAGATCATGATGGTTTCTCCAAATAGATACTGGAGAAAGACCAATATGTTTACTGCTAAATAGACACTGGAGACCAATATGTTTACTGCTGATAGACACTGCAGATAGATCATGTTATTTACCTTGGCTAAATATTGGAGATGGATCCTGATTCTTAGGCTGGGTACACACTACAGTGTTTTCAGTCGACTGTTCAACCGAGCAATAAACGTCTGTTCAAGCCAATATCGCATTAGTGTGTACACTTACATTATGAACGATAATGTTTCCAAAATACCGATCGTTATTTCATTTGAAATCTTGCTGTTGCAGAGATGAAGTCCACGATGTCCATCCACCTATGCGAAGACTTTCATTATTGCTTTTCTTTCCCTTGACCCCCTATTTTTGTGGTATTCAGCACTCTATTTAAAAGTATGGGCTAAAACATGTAATTATATTTAAACTGCTTTTGTTGCTTGTTAGATACTTTATATAACGATGGGATGCAGACTATATAGCATACATACCCCCAAATAAGTCAGTACCTACATCTTTTCGGTGTCACGGTTCCACACGAGGAGTCAAGCTGTAGAAGCGAATCCTAGTGTTCGTACAGTTTTGGACTACTTCTAGCAGGTCGCGGAGTCTAACGAGGAGACGGTGTTCACCAGGAACCGCCGCAAAGCAGTATGGTCTTAGCTGCGTCTGACTCGCAGGTCGCTGCCCCCACCAGGAATGCTGAACGGAAGCCCTTGGAAGGCTTAAGGAGACAGAACCGAAGGCGAGTAGTCAGCGGCCCTGATAAATAGCTAGCCACTCGGGAACAGGAGGTGGAGCATCAGCTCTGCAGTCTAGCCGGTTACCACACCGAGAGGGAGTGGAGAGGGTCAGCCTAGAACAACTGTAGAGGGTCAGTTCTTCAGACAACGAAGTAGTAGTAGTAGTAGCTGCGGATGGAGCGCCAGCTCTGCAGGCACAGGAGAAATAGATGCAGCAGATGAAGCGTCAGCTCTTCAGAGAATGGATACCACGGATGAAGCATCAGCTCTTTAGGCAAACGAATACCACGGATGAAGCGTCAGCTCTTTAGGCAAATGGATACCACGGATGAAGTGTCAGCTTTTTAGGCAAACGAATACCACGGATGAAGCATCAGCTCTTTAGGCAAATGGATACCACGGATGAAGTGTCAGCTTTTTAGGCAAACGGATACCACGGATGAAGCGTCAGCTCTTTAGGCAAACGGATACCACGGATGAAGCGTCAGCTCTTTAGGCAAACGAATACCACGGATGAAATGTCAGCTCTACAGGCACAGGAGAAATAGATGCAGCAGATGAAGCATCAGCTCTTCAGACAAACGGAGTAACAGATTCCACAGGACACACAGGGAAGCCACTTCTTATCATCAGGAATGACTCAAAGAACAGGCACCTTAGGTAAGGAGGAAGTGCCTTTTAAACTGAGCGCAGACCCGATTTCAAGATGGCGGCGCCCAGGATGGAGCGGAGTAAGTCTGCTGCGTGTCGGGTGTGCTGCCCGATCACCCGGCGTGTTTCAGTTTTTTAATCCTTGTTATAGCCAGATGCATAAAATTTTTATTTGTATGTTAGTGTTAGCTCCATATATAATCACAAAAAAAGGAAACAAAACAAATGAAATCGGGTCAATGTGGCATCTTTATATATAAAAAAAATGTAAAAGGCTAACTCGTCCCATATCTAAAAGAAACTCAAAAGTTTTAGGTGAAATGATATAGGTTAAACTCAAATTTCCAAATATTACATTCCTGTGTACCTGTGATGGGTTTTCCCTGCCACAGTCACTCCCACTTGTAGCGTGCCGTAGATGTCCTTGGCAGGTGTGTTGAAAGACCCTTGATACCTTCTGCGGGGGCTCTGGCTGGACATAAAAGTCTTACATAACTGTCTGTTTGACTATTTATAAAAGGTCTGATGTTCTATGTAATTATACCACCGATTAAGTAGGCATAAATGAGTTTGCCATTCACTCGATGTATTAACTCGCTGAATTCACCTGTATGTTTATGTTTTTTATTTTCTTCTTTGTAGGCATTGACCCGGTTTAACTTTTATTCTTTTATCGGCAAAAGATGGAAACTATCTTTTTGAAAACCACAAGGTAGGTTTTGAAAATCATTCAGATATTGGACTGACTTTAAGCGATACCACTCATCTTACATTTTGTATTTGTATTCTCACAGCAGTTGTCCTTTAATACAATAGCATTACAGGTTTTATGTTTATAAGCATATATTTAATGTTATATTGTTATGTTACATCATTATGTTTTGTTTTTTTAAATGACATTATCGGGAACAGCAGATTAGATTTAAATGATGTTTCAAGCTGCACATCACCAGTAAGTGATTAACTCAGTTTGAAGCTATTAGTTAAAATAAGACTTACTATATTACCGGTACCACAGGACTCAATATCAATATCAAAAGCATGGTGGTTTATTAGAAAGGGGAATGTAATTCTAAATGGTTTGACGTTCCTGGATTGTATTTCATAGGGAGAGGGCAATGTTTCCATTTGTTTGCAAATTGCCTGCGGTTTTGTGTATTACTAAATGATGCTGTTGAATAGCAGTTTAGATTTCAGATAACAAATATTGTAGCTCAATCACCTTGAAAGACCTGATAAAAAACAGATTTCCATGTAACATAACGAAGTATAGCATAACATTTATTTGAAATCCAAGATGAAAGTGTGTCCGTAGGTGAAACAATTATTAAACCTGAGCTCCGTATGAAAATTGGATCCATTCTTCTGATATTTATACTGTTTAATATATTCAACATATTGAAGAATGCATATTTGTTTCTGTTTTATCTGAGTGTTTTTTTAATTTAATTAGCATCAAATATATTCATGCTTGGGCTTGAGTTGCCGTTCTAGGATAACTCTCTTTCCCAATGCTAGCTCGAAAGCCATCATAGGATCTATCGGCTTGCAAGCACTCAAGTGCACAGCTGACATTGGGGTGTTCCCTTTCCCAAATCAGTTTTGAAGAGGAAGATAGCAGGTAGAAGGTTTGCGATACTGAAAGACCCTAATGATGTGGTCCTGCTGGGGTATAATAACTCAATGTCATGCTTTCCTGAGAAAGTGATATTTTCCTTTCTGTGGCCCTGATTACAACTATTTTCTTGTTGGCGCAACTTCAATAATCAACCTGGTAGAGAACGCATAACAAACTGCTGGGCCCATACACTAACACCATTTTATGTAGCAGAACAGACCTTGGGTATCCTACACTTTGGTCAAGGAAGTCCTGACATAACTTTTTTCTTTTCATAATGGTCATTTATGAGGAGCTTTCACACTGTACAATGATTGACTTTGTTTATGACTCCGCAAGAAGGCTGTGCATTGCTTTCAACAAGTTTTGCACAATATACAATTTGGAATGCATATCGCTGAGGTTGTTTCATTATTCATGACTATATCGTATGTGCAACTTATGCAGAGACATTGTACTATACACCGATCAGATGTGACACTAAAACTACCTGCCTAATATTGTGTAGGTCCCCCTCGTACCGCCGAAACAGCATTGACCCGTCAAGGCGTGGACTACACACGACCTCCTGAAGGTGTCCTGTGGTATCTGGCACAAAGACGTTCGCATCAGAACCTTTAAGTTGTGTAGGTTGCAAGGTGGGGCCTCCATGACTCTGACTTGTCTTTCCAGTATATTCCACATATATTCGATCGGATTAAGATCTGGAGAATTTGAAGGCCAAGTCAACGCCTTAAACTCTTTGTCAATTTTTGCAGTGTGGCAGGGTGCATTATCCTGCTGAAAGAGGACACTACCATCAGGAAATATCACTGATATGAACGGGTGTACTTGGTCTGCAACAAAGTTTAGAAAGGTGGTACATGTCAAAGTAACACCCACAAGAATGCCAGGACCCAAGGTTTCCCAACAGAACATTGTCTAGAGCATCAACACTGCCTCTGTCAGCTTGCCTTCTTTCCAGAGGGCATCCTGGTGCCATCTCTTCCCCAGGTAAACAATGTATACGCACCCAGCCATCCAAATGATGTAAAAGAAAACGTGATTCATCGGACCAGGCCATGGTCCAGTTCTGGCTTTCACGTGACCATTGTAGGCTCTTTCGACAGGTGTCAGCATGGGCACTCTGGTTTGCGACATTGCAACCCCATACGCAGGAAGCTGCAATCTGCTGTGTGTTCTGATATCTTTCTATCATAGCAAGCGTTAACGTTTTCATCAGTTTGTGCTACAGTAGCTCTTTTGTGGGATTTGTCCAGACAAGCTAGTCTTTGCTCACCTTGCTCCTCAGTGAGCCTTTGGCATCAATGACCTTGTCGCTGGTTCAATGGTTGTCCTTCCTTGGACCACTTTTGGCTGGTATTAACCACTGCATACCGAGAACATCTCACAAGACCTGCAGTTTTGGAGATGCTCTGACCCAATCATCTAGCCATCACAATTTGACCTTTGTCAAAGCCGTTCAGATCCTTATACGTGCCCATTTTTCCAGCTTCCAACACATCAACTTTTCAAAACTGGCTGTTCACTTGCTGCTTAATATATTGCACCCCATGAAAGGTGCCATTGTAACAAGATAATCAATGTTATTCAATTCGCTTGACAGTGGATTTAATGTTCTGGCTGATTGGTGTATCTCTGTTGATTATCTATTATAACTTTTCTATTACACTTATTGCATAACTCACAGCCTATCTCTATATTACCAGACGAGAGCACACTTGCTTAAGTTTCATAGGAATCATTGAGATGTCAACTAATTTTTTTATGTGTAGCCCCCGAAAGTTAATAAGATCAATCTAGTGTCTTAAAGCAGCAATCCCATGAAAATATAAGGTGTATTTTTTAGCATACATAACTGTGGCAGGCTATAAGAATATTGTTGGTAGTTACCATTTCCCTTGATATTTTTGTTCAGACTACTATTAATGATCTATAATTCCGGTCAGTGTCATGGACTATCATGATAACCACAGTCACACTACACATGATATAGTGAGAAGAGAGGCTTTGGAATGCCAGTCTGAGTTAAGTTTACACTGTGACATCCTTCTTCTCCTCCCTCTGCTATCACATAATGGTGTCTCTGTAGCATTTGATTCAAAAATCCAAAGAGTAGGATAGGAGAGGATCATATGAGGCACTCATATGGAACACAGAAAAGTGAGCATTACTGTTAAATACAACTTTATTGGTAATAAACATAAAATCATCTAGTAGCGAAATATTAAAATATGGATATGTGAAATATGAAAATCAAAAATTATGACTAGTAAAATGGACAAACCAATGTCCAACCGCGACACTGCCCTAGATTGGATATTTGCCACAATTTGTTGAATGCTGATATATGTGTCAGAGGGATATATAAATGGATTATTATCCTTATAAATTGATATTGGTGTTACAGATTAGATACTATCAAGCTTGGAGGTGAAATAATTATATGGCCTCCCTATTTGATTACATTGCACGCTAACCATCCATTTGCAGTTGAATAATGAAAACTGCTGAGGTGATACTAATTCAATTAATTTAATTTGGTAGTCATGGGTATAATATATTATGTTCTTTGATAAAAAACATACTTTAATGATTTATTGTCTCCAAAACTTCCACACAAATCCCCAAAGGAACTTATTTACACGGAGATTATTCTCCCTAGTTATGATATAACAGGATTGATATAAATAATAAGAGCAACTGCCCTAATATAGTGTCAGTATATTAAAACACTGATGTTATGGTACGGTGCTTAATATAGGTGCTAATGAACACACATCATTCTCAGGATGATATTATACTCCCTCCGAAGCTTCCACACATAGATCAGTCCATGTAGTGGTATAACGGAGGTTACTCTCGTAATTGCAATTCAGCACAGTGTTTTCTGTGTTTTAATATAGCTGACAGAGCAATGTAAGCTAGCCACAATATATGATATTATTGTCCTATCTTGAGAGGATGTATTTTCTAATCTAAGCTTGTCAAAATCAACTTAATAGGTGAAATTATATCGAGCAGTGAACGCGGCGTCCGCCGACGCGCGTTTCGCTATTAGCTTTTTCTTAGGCAAGCCGATGTCATAATAGCATTGGCTATTTAAAGTGGAGAACCCGCCTACTATTACAGCATCATGCCTAGCAACATTGTAGCAACTAAAAGTTGCTCGGAATCACTTCCGCCTGGCTCATGTTCGCTCTAGTGTATTATAGATACAACATACAGGAAAGGATGATCGGAGGTAGGTATTATATTAAAACGGGATCAACTGATCATGGCAAAAGTAGAAGAATAATCTAATCATTCTAGTGTATCATAGATACCACATACAGAAAAGGATGATCGGAGGTAAGTATTATACTAATCCCGAATCAACTAATCAAGACAAAAGTAGATGAGTTAGAGCTGTCGATTTCAAATCTTGTGGAGAGATATTGGAGAAAGATATACACATGAAATATCACACCACACGGACTAAGACAAAAGTACCAAAGCTTTATAAGTATATATGAACTGTGGTAATTATGATCACTGCCTAAATCGTCAGTAAATTATATATACGATGTTTTACTTTCAGCGAATAATGATATAATATCATAGGCTGACGATAACCACACCAATAAAATAAATTAAATTAAATGTGATGAAATATTAAAAATGTGATAATTAATGAAAATCTAAGGGGTATATATGCTAATCCCATAATATATACCTTTAGAAATATAAATGGTGACTGAATTCATTTCAATTTAATGAGATATAAATGATGTGAGTCAACTTCCATGTGTTCAAAATAATACAAGTGAGCTGTCAATATCACAATGATTAAGATATCAGTCTGTAGGCTGATAATTATGTTGAAAGTGATAAATAAAAGATGGTCCAAAAACCATTAAAAAATAACATCATATTGTAATGGTGAAAAAAAGGGTGTAAAAATAGAATAAAGGGCTAACCCACCATTGATTAGTAAGTGATGTGTCCACCAAGTGTATATAAGATTAGGGAGGTCTATCAGCGATTTATTGAAATATATTAATTCCTGACCGGAAATTAGGAATATATAATCTAACTCAAAAATACTGAAAAATAACTATGGTCATTAAGCCCATGTGGGGTCATGCTACCCATCAGGAATTTTTTTTTAGTCTCTCTCCGTAGCAATTCTGTCTGTATACCCCCTCCCCTGAGTCCTAGATTTACCTGTTTCATGGCAAATGCTATTAGGCCTCTGGAATCACTTTGATGGTACTTCAATAAATGTTTGGCAACTACTGATAGTTGTCTAAAGTTGGCCTTATCATTGGCAGCTCTCTTGATATTGCCAATGTGTTTTAGAACTCGTTTCTTGAGAGGTCTGCTAGTCATTCCCACGTATTTTAAATCACATGGCAAGAAAGACAGTAGATAACGTTGGCAGAGTTGCAATTCAGATGTTTATTAATTTTCCATATTTTTGCATATTTGTCTCTATACTCCTTGACCTGAATCATGTTCGAACAGGCTTTACATCACCCACATTTAAAAAAAAAAAAACATGTGGAATATTCAAAGTCTTTTTTTTTTGGTATTTGGAGTTAAGTAACTGAACTAAACGATCTCTGAGATTTTTAGATCGTCTCCAAGTTACGGAGATCCTATCTTGTAACACTTGTTTAAGATCATGGTCCAGTTGTAAAATATACCAATGTTTTTGTAGAATTTGTGTTATGGTTCTCCACTCTGAGCAGAAAGTTCCAACTAATCTTAATTCAGAATTCTTGGGATCTGTCTCCTTTTTGTTGGGATGAATCAAAGAGTCCCTACTCAGATGGGACACATTTTTCTCAGCTCTGCTGATGTTAGCTTTATATCCTCTTCTTTTTAATCTATTTTTCAGCTCTTCTGATCTCTGCTTATAAATTAGTTCATCCAAACAGTTCCTTTTAGTTCTTAATAATTCTGCTTTTGGAATGCCCGTGTGGATAATGGGAGCTAGAAGAATGTAATATGCTGTTTGTGGCCGTCTTTTTCCTAAACATATCTGTATGTAGTCTGCCGTCTCCTGTTTTGGATATAGTAAGATCCAAAAAATTGATTGCTGAATCTTGTATCTCAGATGTAAGTTTTAAATTAAGATTGTTGGTATTTAGGGATGCTGTAAACTCGTGAAATAATTTTTCGTCACCATCCCATAATAGGATCACATCGTCTATATACCTCAACCACAATAATACATGGTCGGTATATTTCTCATTACATGGATGGAAGACTACTTCTTTCTCCCACCAGCCTAGATATAAATTAGCCTAGGTGGGAGCACAAGCCGTCCCCATAGCTGTTCCCCTCAATTGCAGGTAAAAATTTTCTTCAAATACAAAGTAATTCCTTGTTAAGACAAACTGGAATAATATGACCAGAAACTCCGAAAGACCAGTGCTTTTTTTCCATATTCAGGAAGTATCGAACTGCATATAAGCCATTTTTGTGTGTTATATTAGTATAAAGTGACTCAATATCGTATGATGCTAACTTCGTAGTTGGGTTAACCATGATGTTATCCAATCTGGCTAAAACAACTTGAGTATCTTTTATATATGAGTCTAGGCTATTAACATGTTTCCTCAAATGGGCATCCACAAACCTACTAGCTTTTTCTGTCAGGTTGCCATTGCCCGACACGATTGGCCTCCCTGGAGGTAATGATTTATTTTTGTGGATTTTCGGCAACATGTATATGGTTGCAATTCTGGGATTATTGACTTTTAAAAAGTCGTAATCACTTTTAGAGCTAACATTGGTCTGAAAAGCTTGGTCAATAATGTTGTTATAATTGGCTAGAAAATTAGCTGTCTAATTGAAGATGATCCGTTTATAGCAATCTTTATCCCCCAGTTGACGGTAGACCTCCTGCTGATATTGTTGTTTTGGCCATAACACCACATTCCCTCCTCTATCGGAGGGTTTAATTACGATATCTTCCCATTCAGAGATTTCTTTTAGAGCTGCGATTTCATCTCTAGAAAGATTACTAGAGTGAAATTTATTTTGTTTGGTTTTTAAGAAAAGTTTATCCAAGTCTTTGGAGACAAGATCCCTATATATGCCCACCTGAGGGCAAATGGAAATATCAGGAAAAAAGGTCGATTTGGGTTTAAGTTTGGTACTAACTAATTCATCTCCTTTATTTTGTCTCTGTAGCAGACTAACAGTGTCTTGCAGCAATATTTGATTGTCCTCCAAAGAGATTTTGAAAAGGATATCATGATTTTTAGAAGAACAACTAAGAAAAAATATATCAGATGCAGACTTAAAATGTATTTAACCTAGTATTTAAAAAATAGGATTGCTGCTTTACGTTTAAAAATAAGGGTTATCTGTCTTGTGGAGGGCCGTAACATTGTGTCTACACAGTAAAATATTAACTATGGCTGCCCACACAATACTACTGTAATTAATAGGAAACATGTCAGCTGAATTTCCAGCTCACAAGTATTCATTCATTAACTAACAGGCATCACAAAAGTAAATAACAATAATTTGCCAATTATCCTATAAATGAAGGAGATATTAAAAACGTGTGTGGGGATTTCTTGGTTTGCTAAAATAATGCTAATAACTCATATGATTAAAATGAAAAACATGTTAGTTCCAAGTTTTACAGATCAACTCTCAGTGTTCTGCAAGAGATAATGTAACAAAATCATCTAATGAAGATGTCATGACAAAGCTGTGTTATCCTCATAATCAGAACACAGGTGCATGTTGATGCTTGATTATACAGCTGTGACACATACTCTGGAACTTGACAATTGAAGATTTTTGAATAAGTAATATGACAAATCAGTGATATCCCTTTAGACAAGCTGGCAATCTAATAATAAACATAAATCAACACCTTCTTTGTAGGAAATGGACAATAGGAAATGTTTCCCTAAAAAGGTATTCGCATACAAACATATTTTGTTCTAAGAAAATTTTCTTTTGGTATTTTGATTGATGATAACACTTTTATTGCAGTGGAAAGATAGGGTGGGCATGCAGTATGGTAACTAGGGGTGCAATGCTCTGCTGGTAAAGAGTGCCGGCCAGCCCCCTCACCATGCTCAGAAGAGCAGGTGCCTACATAGGGTTTCGTGATGCATCACTGCCAACCCCATCGACCTAACCTTTGCCATGGGCCTGGGAATTATAGATTATACTCGACAGCTGCTCCATATGCTTGCCGCCCCTGCATCCCCATTAATAAAACAAAGTCCTCCAATCAGCTTGTGCAGATGGAGTCTGGTGTTAATGTCAGATCTCAATCCTGGTAACTAGTAGAAAAAGCAGATATCAGCTGTACACAGCACTACTCCCATTAACAGTGATCAGTTGATAGTATATAATGTTGACCCTACCCCATACCTGGTGTCTAGTGTACCAAACTGATCCCCAATTTCTGGTTCCTTGTGTACAGAATATAATCTAATTAGGGATTGAAACCTGGTGTCTAGTGACTGCATATTTGTAGCCTGCATACATATTAGACATTACTGTAACTAGTGTACAACAGTCTTTCATCATTGGTTGCTAGTATATAAAACACTACCCAATCCTAGAGACTAATGTACATTTTCAAAGCATGCCCTGCATTTCTGGTGACTAGTGTAAAAAGTAGTCCCACATTCCGGGTCGCTTGTATACAAGTCTTAGTTGCTATTATACCATACAGACCTCAGACCAGACCCCATGACTTACCTCTCATGCTGTACTCTGCTGGGTGCTTGCATTCCTATTACACACTTCTGCTAAGTGCTGGAACTGTATAAGAATTATTATTGTAGATGTACTTCCTCTGGTGGGAATCGGTAATCATAATACTTTTAGACGCATGTGCCTTTTTAATCCTCACCCTTTAGCTCAATGATGCACCTTCACCATGACCATCGATCTCCCAGATAGGTGAGAGTGATCCTATATAAGTCCAGGCCTGGTGTTCTTCTGATACTTGTGATAAATTCTGGGTCCTGTTCTTGACCCTGTCTGTCTGCCACCTGCTCCATTCTCTTTTTGTAGATTTTGACCTTTTCCTTGTATGCTAATTTGGTTCCTTGTATTCTAGCTATTTTTTAATCCATGTTCCTTTTTTTGACGCTGATCTTTGGATTTGTTTTAGTACTGGTTTGCATGATTATCTATTGCTGAACTTTGCCTGCAGATGACCGTGCTTCTTGTTTAATATCAGTGATTATACCTCCCATTCAATTAGTTGTCTAGATTCTACCTGCCTGACTCTTATTATTATTATTATTATTATTATTATTATTATTATTATTATTATTATTTATTTATAAGGCACCACAGATTCCATAGCGCCACATATAGAAGCCAGTAACAAAGAGATGAGGTAATACATATAAGTAGCACAGATTAATGTGAGCAATGCTATGGGGACTCACACAAAGTACAGCAAAAGATGTGACAGGACGAACGAGGGAGTCAGTAGACAGACAGACAATAGGCAGAGAGGACCCTGCTCACGATAGCTTACATTCTAGATGGAGGGGTGGTGAGAGACAGTAGGTCCAACTGGGAAAAGATAGGGATGGCAGGCGAGGAGAGGAATTTAGGAGGTGGTAGGATAGGAGAGCTTGAAAAGGTGAGTTTTAAGTGAGCGTTTGAAGGACTGAAGGTTGGGGAAGAGGCGAGTATGATGGGGTAGGGAGTTCTAAAGATTAGGGGCAGCATGGCAGCAATCTTGGAGGCGAGCTTGGAAGGAGTTAATGAGAAGTGAATTGAGGCAGAAGTCAGAGGCAGAGCGGAGTGGCCAGGTAGGTATGTACCTCGAGACAAGGTCGGACATGTAAGGGAGGGGAGTGCTGGTAAGGGATTTGTAAGTCAGGGTACGGAGCTTTAACTGAATTCTGAACGGATAGGGAGCGAATGAAGGGATTTACGCAGAGGAGAAGCGTAAGAGGTGTGGTGGGTGAGGAAGATGAGCCTAGCCGCAACATTCTGTAAGGATTGAAGGTCAAAAATGTGAGAGTCAGGATAGCTAGTGAGAAGGAGGTTGCAATAGTCGAGACGAGAAATGATGAGTGAATGGACCAGGAGAAGAAGGGTTTTTCGGATTTTCGTGATGCTACGGAGTAGAAAGTTGCAGGATTTGGTGAGGGACTGGATATGAGGGGTAAAGCTGAGGGCTGAGTTAAGGGTGACTTCAAGGCATCAGGCTTGGGTGACAGGAAAAAGAATGATGTTGTCAACCAAGAGAGAGATATTGGGGGAATAGCAACATTGACATGAGGAAAGATGATGAGCTTGGATTTGGAGATGTTAAGTTTCAGGAAGCGCAATGACATCCAGGTAGTTACAGCAGAGAGACAGATACCTGGGTAAAAATGCAGGAGAGAGGTCAGGGTAGGAAAGATAGATTTGTGTGTCATCAGCATAGAGGTGGTATTGGAGGCCAAATGATTGACTTCACCAAGAGAGGTGATGTAGAGTAAGATGATCAGAGAGCCAAGGACAGAGCCTTGTGGGACTCCATTAGAAAGGGGAAGGGGGGGGGGATTTGAGAGTCAGAAACAGGCACACTAAAAGAGCGGCCAGAGGGGTAGTAGGCAAACCAGGAAAGAGCTGTTTCGCGAAGACCGAGTGAGTGAAGGAGAGGAGAATGATCGACTGTCAAAAGCAGCAGAGAGCTCGAGTAGGGAGAACTAACCTTTTGTCTTAGCTGAGAGTAGGTCATTTGTTACTTTAGTGAGAGCAGTTTCAGTTGAGTGAAGGGGACGGAAGCCAGACTGGAAAGGGTCAAAAAGAGAGTGGAAAGAGAGAAAGTGGGTTAGACGATTGAAGACAGGTCGTTAGAGAATTTTAGAAGTAAAGGGCAGCAGAGATATTGGCGATAGTTGGAGAGAGAGGATAGGTCAAGGGAAGGTTTCTTGAGAATAAGGAAGATGAGAGCATGCTTGAAGGGTTACGGGATACCAGTGGAGAGAGAGAGAGGTTAAAGAGGTGAGCAAGTTGACAACAGGCATTGGAAGAGAGGAAGCAAAGAAACTTGGAGGGGACAGGATCGATAGGACAGATTATAGAAGAGAGAGGATTTCAGGCACAGTTACAATAGGGTAGGAGCTAAGGGTGGCAGAGTAAGTGATAAAGAGGACAGGTGGGGGAAAGCTGACGAGAACAAATATCATTGTGGATAGAGTCAATTTTGTTTTTGAAGTAGGTGGCAAAGTCAAGAGCGGTGAGGGGGGAGGAGGTGGAGGAGGACACAATAGAGAATTAATGGTAGCAAAAAGGCATCATGGTTTATTGGACAGGGAGGATTTGAAGGATGTTAAATAGGTTTGTTTGGCAAGAGAGAGAGCAGAATAGTATGAAGAAAGGATGAATTTGAAGTGGATGAAGTCAGCAATAGAGCGGGATATCCTCAATTGCGTTCAGAGCAGCGGGAGCATTTTGGGAGGAGACGAGTAAGAGGGGAGTGGGGTTTGGATTGGCGGGGACGATGGGGGGGTGACTGGGGCTACAGTATCAAGGGCAACAGAGAGTGTGGTGTTGTAAAGAGAGATAGCAGCGTTGGGACATCTTAGGGAAGAAATGGGAGCAAGTAATGGTTCGAGGGATGGGGTCAATACTGTTGATGGGATGCAGTGTGCGAGTGACTTTGGGTTGGAGAGGGGGGGGCACGGGGTAACAAGAGGGTAAAAGAATGGAGATTGTGGTCAGAAAAGGGGAAGACAGAATTGGAGATGTCACAGAGATGAGGTAGCACTAGATCCAGGGAGTGACCATCAAGGTGGGTAGCGGAAGATGTCCATTGGGAGAGGCCATATGAGGAAGTGAGAGTTAGGAGTTTAGAGGCAGCAGTAGTAATAGGACAGTGGGTAGGGATGTTAAAATCCCCAATGATAATAGTAGGAAGATCAGAAGAGAGGAAATGAGAAAGCCAGGCGGCAAAGTTGTCAAGAAATTGAGAAGTGCCAGGGGGACGAAAGATGATACCAACACGAAGGTGGAGAGCGGAGAAAGGCGGATGAAATGAACATCAAAGGAGTATCGGACTTGTGCTGAAATTGTGGAGGCAACTGAGTATCGGTAAGCACATTGAGCTTTAAGACGTGGGAGGACAGCAGGGGAAGGTCTGCAAAAGGTGAAACACACACTACCTGGATGCATACTAACAAATTGGGGCTGCCAGAAGAGCATCTACAGAAAGAGCAGACATGCTTGCAGATTTGTCATCTGCAATAAAAGAATATCAGTCCCTTTAATTGAGTTTTTTGGGACACATGAATTACTAACTATCTAGTGTCACGACACTAGAACCTTTAGACCAGCCTAGATTAACACTGCCCGTTAGAGGTGCAGAGTCTAACAACTTGGAAGGTATTCACCAGTGACCCCCGCAATTCTACTTTTGTTTGGAACTGAACTTACATGTTGTGAGTAACAGATGCCTGCAATATAAAAATCACTCATTGAAAGAGTGTGAATAGGGAAAATATCTCCTCCTGCTTTGTGTCTGTGTGTACTGCCATGAGCATGGAGAAAAGAAAGAAATACAGAGAATTGTCTCGGAAGGTCAGACAGAAGATTGCAGCCAAGAATGGACAATCTCAAGTCTACAAATCAATCTTCAGAGACCTTGATGTTTCAGTTTCCACCAAATGTAATGTTGATAGGAAGTTTAAGGTCCATTGTACTGTAGCCAACCTCCCTGGACATGGCCGCAAGATAAAACTTGTTCAAATGGTGGAAAAAGCACATCGATCAACTGTCAAATATATTCAAGCTGACCGTCAGGCACATTACCAACTCAATGAAACTAGGTTATATGGTATGAGCCCCAGGAGAGCCCCTCTGCTTAGAGATAAGCAAGCCCAACTGGAGTTTACCAATACTCACCAGAAAAAGCCAAAATTCTTCCGGGAGAATGTCCTGTGAATAGCTGAGACCAAACAACTTAAACATGTACCTGACATAATGGGATGCACGGTGGCTTAGTGGTTAGTGCTTCTGCCTCGCAGCACTGAGGTCATGAGTTTGATTCCCGACCCTGGCCTTATCCTTGTGGAGTTTTATTATTCTCCCCGTATTTGCGTGGGTTTCCACCGGGCGCTCCGGTTTCCTCCCACAATCCAAAAATACACCTGTAGGTTAATTTGCTGCTATCAAATTGACCCTAGTCTGTCTGTGTGTGGGATAGGGAATTTAGACTGCAAGCTCTATTGGGGCAGGGACTGATGTGAGTGTGTTCTCTGTACAGCTCTGCAGAATTAGTGGCGCTATATAAATAGCTAAATGATGAAATGATGATTATGATGAAATCTGGAGATCTGAATTTTAAGCACTCCATTCCCAATTCAATCATTCTGTTCCCTGGACCGCTAGTCAATTTAAACATCTAATTTTCTAGATATCCAGTTGATTTGAACACTTTTATTCATAGTTAAGCAATGGGATGATTGGAGGAATTACCTTGAGGTTGTACTATATTCATCCTTCTCTTCTCTATGCCTTTAGTGGATCCAAATACATTTTCACTAAATTCTCTCAGAGTGATCCTTACTATTTTATTACTTCTGTTCACCATTTCTTTTGTACTCCTCGATAGCCACTTGATTCACATAGATTGTAATTTGACACAAGTATTCCCGTATCTAAACCTTGACCTAATTAGAGTACCCCTTCACCTATGTATTCATGTAATCAGAATATCCTATTACTTTGGCCTCATTTGATTTAAGTATCTACTTCTTATGAGCTTAGACAATCTCTACCATTCATTCAATTATTCACCATTGACTTTAGTAGAGACAGATTCTCACATTCTTACATAGAGAACACAGATTTGTAGTAGAGATGTAGGCTAAGGGTATAAACCTACCTGTTGTATTAGGTAGCTCTCAGACTAGCAGGGGTTTTTGACAATCCTTTGTTTATGCTGATGTGCAAAATAAATACATTTTCTCTTGCTATGACCTATAAGAATCATAATCTAACTTTCCCTGTCTCCTGAGCTATATGTGACCACTTTGCCTACTGCTGATCTAATCCTTCACAATATGTATTTAAATACACGTTGAGTCCAAAACGCCTGTTTAATTTCATGTATCCAGTATATCCTATATATTACCTCTACTACATGGTAAAACTAGAAAAACTATTCATGTATTTACTGAATGCACATTAAGTTATAGCTCCTTCTTTGGTAATATTATTCTTGAGCACGTAATTCCCAGCAGACATTTTTTTAATTACGTGTGTTTCCTATGAAATGTTCAAACGCGATTATTTCACATCATACTACGTCAAATTCTGTAATTCGGTCCTGTTTCTATTTTCAGACTTGAACTTATTGCATTTCTGAGGTCTATAAGAAAACTATTGATCTTGCTGTAGGTGTTTCATTTACAACTATGTTAGGACATATGGTACAGTATCAAAATGAAGCCTGAATTTACTACTAACGTGCTCTCTTTCCTAGTCAAGAAGAATTACTGTGCTAATAATTACACAGTTGTCATTTACATGAGAGTGAAATGATTTGAATTTTGTGTTATTATGTAATTGTTTTCAATTTTCTTTTATGACAATGCATTTTTTTTTATCATTTGCTTGATTATATTGCTCATTGATGATCATTGGCTTCTATTGCAGAATGTTACTTGCTTCTTCTAATTATGCTATGAATTAAAATATGCCAAACTCTGAGTGTCCAATTCTCAATAATTTCCCAATAATTTGTGGAAAGGGCAGCACATGAATTCTGGGCCATGTTAATTTCAATGTTTTCCATAGCTTAACAGGTCCATTTGCAGATGTCATGAACGAATGCACCTAATCACGTTAATGTTGAGCAAACATCTTGTTGTGTTCATGCGTTTCACTGCTCATATCAAGGGAACCAGTGCATGCCAGGAAACTCAACCCAAACCATTATACTGCCACGACTAACCTGCATTGTTGACACTCAACAGTTTAGATCTATGGATGCATGGGCTTTTTAACATATCTTAGCACTCCCATCAGCATGAAACATCAGGAACAAATGTTCACTAGACCAGAAAATGTTTTCCAATGTTCCAGTGTCTTTATTTATTTGTATCTTTAAGTATATTATAAATTCACCTTTCTGTTTTTCTCTGACAGGGTTGGAACTTGGCAACAACCTATCTGTGACAAGCTTCAACAAGTTGTAAGTACTGATTTATCCCTCTGTCAGCACTGCTGTTGTAAAACGTTACCGTTACTCTTTACAAGTTGCCCCTTTACTCAACAGTCTGGTCACAGAACCACTATCATCTCAATGTTTTTTGGGTGGTGGCTCATTCTGTTATATGATACCACTGCTGCTTAAATTTGTATGTATTTACTTGTCTTATTGTTAAGAGAATTCCATAATCAATGTAGCTGTGCAGATAGCAGGTTTTTAGAACCGAAGTTCACTAGGTTATCCGGACCCCCTTAGGTTCAGAAATCACACAGGCAAGGAGGAGGGCGCTATCTTTACTCTTACAGTAAAATAACAAGATATTAAACTGTACACTTTAAACAATAGGTCAGCGGATCAGCAGTGTCAATATGAGTCCCAGCAAGGTTCCCCACCCACCTTAGCCACACAAAAATTCCACAGGCAAAAGAGTCTGTCGACAGAAGATCCAGGGAGTCCTTCTGTTCCTGGTCACTTGGCCAACTCTCCACCAGCGTGATGGGGCTCTGGGTATCAATCCCCCCACTCCTGTGGCCGCACCAATTTACCAAGAACCGAGTATCTCCCAATGGAGCAACAGTCTGCTTCCCCAGGTACAGAACAGCAGTGATCACCTTCCAAGAATCTATCCTCAGAATGAATACCGCCTCCCGGAGTGGCTACTTATATCCGTGGTCAAATTCCCACAGTGTTTTCCTATCCCCGGGTAAACTCCTGGGTCTCTCCATCTTAATCATTGGTGGATGCTGTGCCAGGGGGTTGGAGTGAGAGTGGAGATGAGCTGACCTTCACAGTGGCTCCCTTGCTGTGTTCCTGCCACAATGTCTGGACCAGTCCTTTGGAAGACAATGCGTAATACTTATCTTTCCCCATCGCCAGATCTTGGATAACATACACCCCCTCCTGAAATGAAATACATCCCCATATATCCGCAATAAGTTCTCCCCCTGTCCGCTGGTCGCAATTTAAGAACTGGTTCTAAGGTGACAGTCAATATTATCCCTGCGGATTGACGGACCACTGGGAGATTTTATCTTGGCAGTGTGGCCCAGTACTATCACAATAGCACTTTCACAATCATAAACTTATAAGGGATGTGATTGCATGTTTCTTTTTGTAGATAATCTATGTTCCTGGAAGAAAGAGCTGCCTGGTATTTTTTCTTTTAATCCCAAAACCTTTAGTTAAATATAATGTGCGAAACAGTGTAGACCTCGTGACAGTTTGCAGCCCATCATAGCATGCCAGCAAAGGGAAAATCATCACCTTAAAATCTAGTATCACTTTTGCACAACTCTGTTAATTGATTTAATGTTTTCTATTTTTCTCCTAAAGTACAGCTCATTGAACAGGGTAGTGGGGATGTAAGCAGCTAGTAAGCAGTTAGAACAAGTATGTTGTGATCTTGAGAGCACTTATATGCTCAAAAGGAGTAGGCGGATCATTTACTTGACAAAGTATAAAACTATCTCTGCAATAGCAAATGATCAAAGTATCAAATATTTCCATTGTAATCAAATTGCTGACATTTTCTATGGCTACTATAAACATTTGCACCGCTCCAAGGCACACTATTCACATGAACATCTGACAGATTATCTTGATCAAGTGCTCCCCAAAATAGATGCAGAATCCCATAATTATCTTGATTTACAATGCAAGATATATATGCAGTGATTTCATCATTCACTAATAATAAGGCCCCTGGTGTCGATGGGTTGCCCCTGAAGTTATACTAAAAATTCAGAAAATTCTTTTGTCCCACACTTCTTCAACCTTTTAACCATGTCTGAGTCGTTAATTGTTGTTATTCCAAAGCAAAGCAAGAACCTGCTCCATCCTGAGTCCTATGGACCCATTTCTTCACTTAACACTGTCAAAAGTCTTGCTAAAGTGCTGGCTATAAGATTGAACAATGTAGTATGCCAAATAATCCAACCAGAGCAGGCAGATTTTATTCCCGTGAAAACCACCTCGATAGACCTAAGACTATTGTTTACTCACCTGCAGATGCAGTTGGGAGTGAGGCAGTGGTTATCCTTGGATGTGGCCAGGGCCTTTGACTCTTGTGGAGTGGGGCTTTTTGTGGGAAATCATGACAAGATTTGGTATGGAGCCCAAAGTTATAGAATGGGTGCAATTGTTATACTCTGCTCCTGCAGCTATTGTGTAAACGGACACATCACTGCCCACTTTACTCTAAGTAGAGGAATGAGACAGGTATGTCCTCTCTCCCCAGCTTTGTATTCCATTGCCTTTGAACCCCTTGTGTGCATGGCTTGGCAGCTGGGCAGAGCGTGGATAAAATAGCACATTATGCAGACAATATGCTCCTAATAGTGCTAATGGTTCCACAGCAACTTATTGCATCTTGTTGATGCAGGATTATGATCCTTTCATAAAATATCTCTAAACCAAAATTTCTATATGAAAGAAATTACATGTATCTATATCTGGAAGGGTCAACTTAATTAAAATGATCCTTAATCCATGTGGGATTGACTTTGCTTTCTTCTGGCATCTACTATGGGAGTATCCTGGGGCACAACTGTTTTGGGTTGCGATGGTAGAGGCTATTCAAAAAATGGGTATAGAGGCTCCTCGTCTTCTTTTTAAGACATGTATATTTGGAATTGTATTAGACCTACTGCTAAATAATGCTTCAGTGCAAATCTATTGAATCTGGCCACGGTTGTTATTGCCAGAACCTGATGGCTAATGAATAGCTGAGCTTTCACATCTGGATTGCCCTGGTAAATGTTGTTGTAGAACGTGTTCTAGTTCAGTTTCACTGATCTCCTGATATTCCAGCAAGTTCTAGCTCCTCCACTTGACTTCCTATAAAAGCCTGGCCTGCTCCTGTCTTCCTTGCCAGATTATTGTACTCCTGCCTTTAATCTAGTTCCTGTTCCTGTTGCTGCAGTCTGCCTCCAGTTATCCACTACTCATGTACCAACCTCGGAACGTCCTCCACTACTCCTCTGCCTGAACCCTGTGGCTTATTGACTTACTGTGTACCGAACCTGGCTACTTTTGACCATTCTTTATTATATAATCCTCTTGTGGCCTGTCTTCCCTCTTGCCACTGGACTCCTATTCAGTCTCCGGGATGGTAGAATTCTGTTTGTTGATTTGAATTTTTCTAATACTTGTTATTGATTTGCTGTACAGTAAAGTGTTACGCAAGCATCTCCTAATCTTTAGATATGTCCTTTGTGTTTATTTTTTTCTTTTCTATGTTCTTTGTAGATTTTAGTTGTAGTGGTAGATTACAGATAATTGTTATTTTGTGTGTTGTTTGTATTCTAAACTGTTAATAAAAATATTTGATTTAGAAAACAAAACATACAGCTCAGCCTAATATGTGTTTTAAAGAAGTTATGAGACTGACAAGATATTGAGGCTTTCTTAATTTCATGTTTTATATTTGTATTGGATAGTGCTCTAGTTTCATACGTTTATGCGCTCACTTAAGTGCAGTTACATGTATATAATGGTGTAAAAGGCATCCTACCAAAAGCAACATATGGCACCTGCTCCCCATTCTTCAGTAGTGTGACAATGTCAGGTTGTTTTGCAGGGATCAAAAAGGTAGTGTGCTAAATGGAGAAAACCTCACAAAATGTGTCTTCTTCAACCCTTAAAGCTCATTGGAATATCTCATCTACCTGCTTCTTGAAGTCCCCATATGCTGTTGTTATTATTATTATTGTTACCATTTATTTATATAGCGCCACTAGTTATAGAGAACTCACATCAGTCCCTGCCGCATTGGGGCTTACAGTCTAAATTCCCTAACATACAGACACACAGACACCTGTCTGTGTATAAACTGTTAACGTCAAGAACAGAAATACTTTCCTTATTTATTCTTCACAAATGTATTCAGAAACTTCAGAATCACAGGTTCACGGATAAGAAATGGCATAGTAGTATATTATATGGCTAATTAATGCACTGGCTTTGATATATATTAATGTCCTTGTTACTTTTTTTTGCAGTAACACTTTAATAAACATCTTCATTTCACGTTAATTTATGAAAAAATAACTATTTTACTACACTGATAATGTAGCATATCACATTTACTTCATGACGGAAGGAATACTAGGAACTGATGAGCCATTCGCAAACCTCTGCTACTCTTTAAATTGATTTTAGTTTATTGGTGGTGTCTGGGCTGCATTCAAAGGTTACTTTTCTCACAATGAGATGGCACTAAAGTAGATCTACATAGAAAAAATTAGTTGGGAAAATCTCAAACTTACAAAACCAAGCCCCATGCCTATTGCTCTGTGATTTGGGAAATATCCTCGTCGGCACCTGCATTCTGTGATCTTCCAGAGGCTCAAAAGATGCTCTATTTTGATGAAGCTGCTTTAAACTGAGCAGTGGATCATGGGTGTTAATATATTAGCAGACTTAAGTATGGGAGGCCTGTGGTTCTGTTATTTTTTTTTTTATAAAGTTAGCTATTAAATCCCAAACTATTTCACCAGAAAGCAAATTACTGTTGAATCAAACATGTTTTTTTTGTAAGCCAATGATGTAAATAATTATATTTCTATTACTTAAATAGTAGAGGGGGGTAATTTGATTTTTATTTTCCCTGAATTAAAATTTCTGCCTGTTCATTTGTGAGAAAATGAGAGAGTTGTACAACTTTGTGCATCACAGTTAGATATGAGTCATTATTTTCCATGGGCGCTTATTATGGACAAGCACCGGAATTTGTAATGCAAACAGCAATGAGACATGAAATGCCTAATTAATAAATCAAATGAATGCTTTAACCGAGCGCGAGTGTCTTTTAAATTGCCTCTGATGTACAAGTATTAAATTGGAGCTGTATAATGTAGTTAAGCAGCAGGGAACATTTCCGTGTTTCTTTTCATCTTAATGTGTTAATGTTGTTTGATCTGGTCACAAGGGCTTGCATTTGTGTAAACATTTATCTAGATAATTATCAAAAGTTCAGTATTTAAATAGCCACCGAGAGGAAATCTTTAGTTCAGTTGTTGCACTCTTTTTTTTCCTAGTTTGTCGTGATAATGACGTACACACAATACCAGTAACTGCGTGCACATGCCCCACTGCGCAGGGACCCAACCCAGTGGATATGACGGGGTTAGACGTCGTATTGATGTTAGACGCAGACTAAACAGCAAAGAATAGAAAGTAAATGCTGTGTTTTTTAAAGATTCTCTTTATTGAAAGATTTTGGAAACATACAGGCATAACCCATGTGTCTCCACTGCACAACTATATTATTTTACTCTCTAAAGTAATTTATACATATAGGGGGAATTACATTTCATACATTGAGTCACGGACATCAGGTCGACGTCCAGCTGCGCTACTTTCCAGGTACTTTGGTACTCAAACACCACAGATTTTCCTTCACTCAGCTGTGGGGTGCGAGGAGTGCCTTCACGACTATTCCAGAAACACAAGGCACACCACGGGACATTGAATCTCCCCATATTAATTTCATAAAAGGTAGTATAAAAATTCCCTGAACAACACCACCACTTCATACATCTCAAATCTCATATCAAACTACTCTCCCTCCCGCCCTCTTAGATATAACTCTGACCGGCGCCTTATCTTGTCTCTGGTAACTACCTCTCACTCCCGCCTACAAGAGTTCTCTTGTGCTGATTCCCACTTATGGAATTCCTTACCATGCCCAATAAGACTTTTCCACAGCCTTAAAATCTTTAGCTGCTCTCTAAAAACCCATCTCTTTTATTAGAGGTGACCTTATCCCAGTGATACTATTCACACTAATCTACCCTCACAACTGTCCCAGTTTCCACTCTGAGCCACACTTACTCCTCTTATTTCACATGAGCATGGTCCGCCATACCCTTTGTTTTCATGTCTGCATTTATTTTATCTACATTGTATGTCCCTGTTTTATGTATGTCCTGTTTCCCCTACTGTACTGCACTGTGGTGCCTTAAAAATCTATGATAATAATAGTAATATTAATAGCAGGGGATTTATGCTTCTGTACCCATCATATTCTAGATAATTAAAAAGTTTGAAAGTAACCTATATTTAGTTAGCAATTAATAGTATCATTAGTATTCAGATTTTATTTCCTGCATGTAACTAATGCAAAATGCATACCAAATTCTCTTGTAATCTGAACCTCATCTCATTAATTTGTGTCTCTTAGCCGTGCAACTGTGTGTTTAAAAGTATGTAACAGGAATATGTTATCCATTGCTTTAACCTATGTTGGCCGAGTGTTCATTGATGTATAATTTATGATAGCACTGCGGAATTAGTGGTGCTATATAAATAATTAGATGATGATAATGATGATGATTGGTGTCTGACCTCTTGTAGCCTAATGGTACTAATAGTTCTTTTTTTCCTTTCCTCTAATTTGTTGACCAGTTAGCACAGATGTAGTTAATTTTAATTCATTCCAACTATATCTTAGCATTCAGTCTAAGGGGAAATATGTTTGGGGTGTGACGTTTCGGGGTTCCTACACTGTGTGTGGGCTTTCTCACAAAATGTTTGGAAATGCACAGTTAAACAAATCCAGGAATTTCTTACATCTGCTTCAGCCTAGCTCTGGACTACTTCTCTAACTGAACTGGACTTTGCAACTAGGTATTTCTATAAATTCCCTCATATTTGTTGCCTTTTACACTTAGATCGCAATGTTTAACAAATTGCTTTTATAACTTTTCTTTCATGGCATTATCTTTAGGTCTATCCTTCGACCCTTCCTGCAACACAAACATTTGTCCACATTGCCTCTTTATTACTCCACTCACCTCTAGATAACACTCATGAACTTTTGTCCTATTTATATTCACTAACTGTAACAGTGTCATCCTGTCACCAGAAAATAAAAGGTCACACATTTTACAGTCATTTTTCCCATCTTTCTCTCTCTCTGCTTCTATTATCTGGTGATATGTCACATAATCCAGGTCCCCCACACTCCTCCAATACATATATATCAGAACACTACCGAAATCCAGCAAACCTCAAACACATCACCTGTCTCCCATCTTTTTAAATATTAAGTTTCAGAATGCACGCTGTGTTTGTAGCAAACTTACCTCCATACAGGAAATCTTCCTCTTAAACAACCTCAATCTTCTGGCAATAAATGGAACCTGACTTATACAATCAGGCACTGCCTCACCTGCTGCCCAATCACATGGTGTCTTCCATTTCACCCACACCCCTAGATCTGGAGGCAGACATGGAGGTGAGGTTGGACAACTTCTCTCAACACAGTGCACATTCACAGTTCTACCAAATGTTTCATCATTCATGTGCACATCTTTTGGCGTACATGCTTTTCATATTTATTTGTTTTTTTTACTTTTTATTTTCAAACAGTATAAAGTTAGAAATTCAAGAAACATTACAGAAAATCAGCTGAAAAGTCCAATGGCAAAATACAATTATTGCAGTTTGACAAGGAAACATAATATAGTAACAGTTTCATATCTTTTTAGGTTTCACGGATGATAATTGGACAAGCAAGTGTGTAATAAAGATTAAGAATCGTCCAACTGAAAAAGCGTTTTAAATTTTGTGTGAGGGAGGTTTAGGGATGGGGGGCAGGGGGAGACGGGGAGAGATAGGTTGGTATGGAGAGGGAGGGGGTGTCTAAATCAAGTGTTCCCAGGGACTGGAGAGTGGTGTGTGTGGAACCAGGAGGGCCATACCGCTTGATATTTGGGTACAATATTGTTCAAAAGAGTAGTAATATATTCCATGGAAGAAATGTGCCATATGCGATTGAGCAACTCAGCTTTCGAGGGAGAAGTGAGTTGTTTCCAGGCTTGAGCAATGAGCAGTGTGGAGGCTTGGCAAATGTGTGCTATTAAATGGTCAGTGGGTTTTCTAAAACCCTGTATAGGTTGGTTAAGTAAGATCTTCAAAGGCGCCCTGGGGACTTGTACAGTAGTAGCCCGGTGAACGATATCCAGGGTAAAGTCCAGCAGCAGTCAGTCACAAAGGGGTACATACAGTGGAGTTTATCTGGAATCATATACCAGCGAGCACAAATTGTGTAACAATTCTCTTGAATACCTGCATTAATGGAGACTTTTGCTGTGTTGTGCGGATAACGGACCATTCCTCGCTGTCCAGGGAGATCCTAAGGTCACGTTTTCATGTGACGCAAGAGGTTGATCAGGGGTGGTCATGATCGAGCAGTACATGAGAGATATGTTCCCTCTGCGGCCAACTGAATAGATACGTTTAGGTTTGAACGGAGATAAAGCACATCGTTTTTTGGTCCGGGATTGAGATTGAATAAAGCCTCGGATCTGAAGATATTGGAAGTGTGCTGAAGGGGGGGATGGCATCTAGCGCATATGTCCTGGTAGGATGTAGGAGCGGAGTCGCCCATAATGTGGAGAAATCATTCAACCTTATTGATTTCAACGGGTGGGTCCAGATTGGTGTCAGAGGGGATGGGTAGGGGATTAAGTTGTGATGACAGTTAGCCAAATTCCATGTGGATAAAGTGAATGAAATAGAGTGGCATTTGTATGCCGAGGCAGACCTATAGATCCTAGGGAGCCATGGTAAATGATATAAGGGTATGTCCGGGGTTAGTGTGTTTTCTGTATCTACCCATTTCTTATGTCCTGGGTTAATGTGCTAAAAGATAATATGACTGAGTTGGGTTTCTATATAGTAGTTTTGTTTCAGTGGGAGACCAAGACCTCCAGAGTCTTTGGGTTTAGAAAGAAGGGTTTAATTCATTCTAGTTTTCTTTCCGCCCCATATGAATTGGTTACATCAGGGTTTCCCAAACACAGTCCTCAGGGCTCCCCAACAGTGCAGGTTTTCAGGATCACATGTTACATAAATAGATCCATAATAACCTGTGGATCTGTTACAATGTGTCAGTCAGTAATGAATACATCTGCGCTCCAGCAATGAGATATGGAAAACCTGCACTGTTAGGGAGCCCTGAGGACTGGGTTTGGGAAACCCTGGGTTACATGAAGATTGTAGAGATGCAAGTATCCGGTATGACACTGGTACTGGGAGTGTTTGAAATAAATATAAGAGACGGGAAAGTACATTCATTTTAATAGCTTGGCTTTTTCACACCCAGGAAATATACATACAAGGCAATAACGGTAAATAATTTGCTTAGTGATATTTACCCCCAAATATCGGATGGAATGCACACGCCACTGGAATTTAAAGTACAATTAAAGGGTCTCCCAGGTCAAATAAGGAATGTGAAGTGACATAACTTCAGATTTGGTGTTGTTTATTTTGTACCCTGACAAGCTCCTGAAGCGTGATAATTTCATCATGAGACTCGGTAGGGAGACCACCGGATTAGTTCTTGTTAAGAAAACGTCATCAGCGAACAGGGATATTTTATATTGTTTGAATTCTAGGCGGATTCCAGTTATATCGGGGTTGAGAGGTATTCTGGTCGCCAGGGGTTCAATGCATAAGACAAATAGGAGGGGGGAAAGCGGGCAGCCCTGTCGTGTAAAGTTATGTAATCGAATGGAACTGGAGACCTGGCCGTTGTTCATGACCTGTGAGGTGGAGTTCGTGTAGAAGATGCGTATAGCCTGCAGGAAGTGGCCTTGGAAGCGAAATGCCCGCAGCACAGAAAACATGAAGGGCCAGAAAACTCTATCAACTGCCTTCTCTGCGTCCCAAGGCAAGTAACACTGAGGGGAGTTTTTTCATGTTGATGTGATGAATTAGGTTGATCACTCCACCAGTATTGTAAGGAGCCTGCCTGTTGGGAATGAATCTCACCTGGTCAGGGTCTATGAGTTCGGCCAGGACTCCATTCATTCTGTTTGACAGTATTTTAGCGAAGAGTTGGATATTGGGCGAAAGTTGGCGCACACAGTATGATCTTTATCTGGTTTAAGTATGACAATAATCGTGGATGAGGTGGAATCAGGGTGGAAAGTTTTGTCGTGTAGTATGGAGTTAAAGAGGACTTTTCAGATTTTTAATCCATTCTCTATGCATGTTGCTGTGATCTATCGCCTCCTGAACCAACAATTTCTTGAAGATTTCTCTGCATGGCTCCCTCATTTCTTATTTTCCAACATCCCCACCATCATCCTGGGTGATTTCAACATCCCCATTGCTAATCAACGTTGCAACGCTGCTTCCACACTACTCTCTCTAACCTCCTTCCTCTCCCTCTGCCAGTGGGTTGAATCCTCCACTCATCGGGATGGCCATTTCCTTGATCTTGTTTTCTCTAGACTATGCTCTGTTTCTGATCTCCTTAATACTCCTTTCCCCCTCTTGGATCATCAACTTATCAGCTACAAGCTCACCACCACTACTTTCACTCAAAATCTACCAAACCTCCTCATACCCACAGAAATCTTAACTTTATTAATTTTCAACAGTTTTCCACCTCTCTCCAACACCTTCTCTCCCCAGTCTCTACATTCTCCTCCCCTAATATGGCAGTACCTCATTGTCACCAAACCAAACAGCTCTTGATAAAATGGCTGTAGCGAATATTCATACTCCACATCGACTTCAATGTCAGTCGTGACACAAAAAAGTAATGCGAAATCTTCAAAAACTTTCCCGTAAAGCAGAATGTCACTGGCGTAAATCTGGTACCTCTAATGATTCCTTCATTTAAACTTCTAACTACCACTCCTATCGAAATGCTCTGGACAATGCAAGACAAACATACTTTGAATTGCTCATCTTAGCTCAGTCTTTTAAATCCAAACGCCTTTTTAACACTTTTAAATCTCTTCTCAACCCTCCCACCCCAAACCCTACGACTACTATCAGTGCCCAGAATCTTGCTTCCTATCTCAAGGACAGGATTGATAAGATCAGACTAGAAATGGTATCATCTTCCTCGACAAGCAGTCAGCTCAATTCCGTCCCAACACCCTCTGACACCCTCTCTTCATTTGATCTCACAAATGAAGATGAAGTATCAACTCATTTCCTTTTATCTTCCTACTCTAACTCCTCTCCTCTTTATCCTATACCCTCACAAATCAGTATATCTCTGTCTCTTGTGCTAATTCCACTTCTAGCTAAAATCTATAATCTCTCTCTGTCTCCTCTGGTAACTTCCCATCATTATACAAGCACGCAGTGATTACTCCTATTCTGACCCAAACTCTCTCTGAATTTACCATTCCATCTTTTGGCTCCCATGCCCCACCAAACTACTAGAGAGACTTGGCTTTGCCTTCTTATACACTTCCTTTCCGCAAGAAACCTATTGGATCCTTTTCAGTCAGACTTTCGTTTTCAAAATTCCACAGAGACTGCATTGACTAAGGTTGTCATTGATTTGATCACCTAAGGCCATTATTCTCCACTAATTCTTCTGGATCTCTCTGCTGCATTTGACACTGTGGACCACTCTCTTCTCATACAAATGCTACAATTCCTAGGTCTTCAATACACTGTCCTATCCTGGTTCTAATTCTACTTAACTAATTGCTCTTTCAGTGTTAATTTCTCTGGAACCACCTCTGCTCAGCTTCCTTTATCACTTGGAGTACCACAAGGCTCAGTAGTAGGTCCTTTAACTGTTCACTATCTACACCACTTCTCTAGGAAACTAATAGGCTCCTTTGGATTTCAGTATCATCTCTATGCAGATGATACCCAAATTTATTTATCCTCTCCTGATCTCTCACCATATGTGTTGTCTCACGTTACAGTCTTTCTGCCATTTCATCTTGGATGTCCTCTCACCAACTGTAACTCAATCTTTCAAATCAGAGTTAATAATATTCCCACCCACCAACAGAAGTTACCTACCTGACATTTCTATTTCTGTTGACAATATGAGCAAAAATCCCACCGCACAAGCTCGCTGCCTAGGTGTGATCCTCGACTCAGAACTATCCTTTGTTTCCCAAATCATGTTGCATGCATTTAAAAAATATTTCCAGAATACACACATTACTTACACAACACAATGCAAAAACTCTAATCGATGCACTCATCATCTCCCGCAATAATTATTACAATTCCCTCCTTACTTGTATTTCCCGAAACAGACTCTCGCCTCTACAATCTATTTTGCATGCAGCGGCTAGTTTGATTATCCTTGCAAATCGTTCTTCTTCTGCTGAGCCACTCTGTCAGTTTCTACATTGGTTGTCTGTTTTTTTTTACTGAATTCAATATAAAATACTTCTACTAACCTACAAGACCATGTACAAAACTGCACCAACGAATATCTCTTTACTTGTCTCAAAATATTTCCCAACTTGACAACTCCATTCTGCACAAGATCTGCGTCTCATCCACTCTCATTACATCCTCCCATTGCCATTTACAGAACTTTTTTCAGGCTGCACCCACTCTGTGGAATTCCCTCCATTGCACAATAAGACTTTTCTCTGGTCTAAAAACCTTCAGGCGTTCTCTGAATACCCACCTCTTCAGGCAAGCTTATAATGTTCCTTAACCACCCTCTTAACCTCACTAGGTTACCCTATCCACCCTTTACACAATTCACACAAGACAACAACTCTCTTACCCCCTGACAAACATAGCTGTATGACTGCATCATATAGCATTCAAATCACTTTTTACCTTTGCAATCTGGCTGGACCGAAATGCAATATGTAAACTTAACCTCATGTATCCAACTCCCATTATCCCATAGTTTATAAGCTTGCAAGCAGGGCCTTCTTACCTCTTTGTCTGTATTACCCAGTATTTTTTATTATTGTGTTTGTCCTCAATTGTAAAATGCTATGGAATTTGCTGGCATTATATAAATAGATGATGATGATGATGATGAATTATGATAGACCTGACATACTGTAGAGTTAAAGGGTTTTATTTGTTTGTACAAATTCTCGATACTAAATTTGAGTGAGATACCCAACTTGAATTAATGTTTCCACTTTCTATAAAGGTGTTGATATGGGGTATCACAGTTAACAAAAGTAAAGGCATCTTAACTTTTGCATATTTGAAATACTATATATTGGGATGCTAAATATTATTCCAGCACATTGTCTGCTGTACCCATTAAGGTAAGCAGCCATTGCTTACCTCTTTGTCTGTTTTACCCAGTTTGTTTATTAGTTTACTATATTTGTCTCTAATTGTAAAGCGCTACGGAATATTTTGGTGCTATATAAATAAATGATGATGATTGCTTAGGCAGTTGGTTCTTCTCTACATTTCAGCAGTGCAAAGGCTAGCACATCTGCAGGATAATGCAAATGTTCTGTACTGGGTGCAAATTGCTTGATTCATACACAGAAGTGGGGTCAGTGATGTAACAGCAAATATAGCGTGTCAGTAATGGAGTAAACTGGTAAAGCAAGGATACGAATATGCAAATTTCCAAACGTATGTTATTCCTCCAAGCTCTGGGATAATGGGGGAGGGGGAATGATGAAAAGTAGTAGAGTACTATAACTCTGTACTGTGAGACAAATGCTGCAGATCAATCTGCATGTCTAGGTATTATTTCACACATAGTGTTTGTATATTGTTTATATATTCTATATAAATATAAATAATATCCAAATTGTCTTATATGTTTTTTTGATGATTTGATAGACGCTCTTTGCTGTTCACAGTCCGAATCTTAAGAAAAAATCAATAACATACCTATTTTGTATTAGTGCATGTAACAATCGTACAGCAAAACTAGTAGAATTATTGACACTCGGCTTTCGCTAATGGAATCTTCGGTTAGGTTTCACTACACAAATCATTAGTTTTTCATTGCCCTAAAAAAAGTTCATTTTAACTTGGATATAGCACACAGAGAAGATGAAAAGACTAAATCCTTTCATGTTGTAATAACGTACAGCCATATGGATAGCTCATTAAAACAGACGATATATTAAATTTGTAGAGCAGATTAGGGTAGACAAACAACACTAGAAGGCATACATGAAAGTGTCAGAAGAAGTGAGCATTAGCATCGTTGTAAAAGGGAAATGTTCCCTTTCAAAAATCTATCATCAGTTCATTCAGCCCAGTGACTGAGTACAGTCACCTCACACCTCTTATACTCGCAGTTTACAGCCTGCCCATGTGATCCTTCCTCTCTGATCTACTCCATCCGTAACACTGGTTCTGGCACTAACCAAAATATTCAAGCTTTCCTTATCCACAAATGTCTTCCCTTCTGCCTTCAAACAAGTAATATTCATTACCAGTCTCGAAAGATCCTCACTTGACCCATCATTGCCCCCCAGCTACTGATCCATTTATTAACTCAACCACACTTCACAGAAACTTTACCCACAAGTAACCAATAATCTCCTCAGTCAAGATGTGAACCTTCCTTTCGCCTTCTCCTGGATCTCTCTTCCTGTTGACCACCAACTGTTTTTGCAGTTTTTCCATTTTTGGCAAAGTAGTCATATGGAAATTACACTCAAATTTCACTTTTTACTGTTACACTCATCCCTTATATTTAAAGCCATCATCTCCAATTGCCCACTCGGGCATGTTGAACTTGATGTTAGAAAGGCATCTAAAGTTATGCAAACGTCTATCTGATATCTCAAACAGCAATAGCACCATCCTTCTACCCACTTCCCAGGCTTGCTGACACGGGAACACCTGTGCCTCCACACTCTTTTTCCACATATTCAGACCATCTACAAGTGTAGCAGTGTCCTCAAGATCTCCAGAATAAATAGCTTCCTCACACAAGATGGTTCCAAATTCATAACCCATTGCCCTTATCATTTCCTTCCATGACTATTGCAACTCTTTTCTATTTGTCTTCCCACTAATAAGACTGTCCTCCTCCTCGTGTCCATCATAGTATCTGCTCCTCAACTCATCTATACATCCAGTCATTCCTCACCTGCTGCTCCTTTCAGTCCCTATATTAACTCTCCTTAACTTCTACAATAAATATAACCCCCCCACACACAATTTCAACATCGTCTAGGTTGCAGACTTCACCCCTAAATATACACCAAGTTGGCTTCTCTTCTCATATATTACTATCTCATAATCTCTCCCCTGCACAGATTCAAGAATACAAGTCTTCTCCTAAAAATCACTCTGATTCTATAGATACTATTGTTGTGTTCTACATCATTTATCTTGAGATTGATGTGTTGGCCAAATTTTTACGTACAAATATCTTGCCTTACAGATACGCTAAGCTATGGATCACTGCAAATTGTGTGATTTTTTTTTTTTCCACACAGCAACAATTTGCATAACTTAGGTTTTTGTCGTCTTCAGACATCATTAGCCCATTGGTACACATGGCATAAAAGTGCTGGATGTGCTGTGCTTTTGCATTTTAAACCCTGTATTTAAACTCTGGAAGCATTCTAGTTATCCACATTTTTACAGTGACTAGGCTTTTACTAGGACTCAGGTTATGGTTGTGCGGCTTTGAACCAATCACAGCGGTGACATGGGAAAGCATTATTGTGCAAACACTGCTTCTATCTCTGCCGGTGTCTGTACTTTCTTGTCATAGGTCAGAGAGAGACCGAGCATCACACTGTGTTCCTAACACAAGTGTTAAGGCCAACCCCACATAAATCTTTTCCCTACCATCAATAAGTTCTTTATACACTTATTTTCTGTCCTTGTTTCTTTATGGGGGAAGGGGGGTCTCTTTTTTCTTTCCTCTTTTTGTTTATTACAGTTTGTTAATTTAAGGTTTTAGGATAGTTTTGACACCCCTAGATGATCACTTGTAGATTCCAGCATTTACAGCTGATGCAGGAATCAGTGCAGATACAGTTGGGTTATTCCAAAATGGATTTTCTGTCACTTACTATTTTCTGATTAATTATTTAAGCACATAGTTATATATTATTATTATTATTATTAATTTTTATTTATAGGGCGCCACTAGGTATCCGTAGCGCCGTACACGGACAGACAGAAGCACGATACAGGGTGAGACAGCACAGTACAGTTAACAGAAATCACAGTAACTCAGAAGCTCAATGAACAGCTAGATTAGAGGTGAGCGCCCCCAGCGGGGTAGAGACAGGGGCCGGAGGACCTCACAGAGGAGACAAGGAGCTGGAGAGCAGAGTTAAGGTGGTGGAGAACAGAAGGAGAGGAGGCCCTGCTCGGAGGAGCGTACAATCTAAGGGGAGGGTAGGACGGACAGAGACACAATGGTAGGAGGAGGAAATGGGGAGAACGGAGGCAGAGACGGAGAGGGGGGGGAGAGGAGAATGAAAAGGAGGGAAGTAGGAGGGGGACAGGAGAGGGAGGGGGGTAGGGGGAGACTGGGAGGAGGTCAATGGGTGGGGGACGGAAGGGCTTTAAGGAAGAGGTGGGTTTTTAAGGCCCGTTTGAAGCTGGACAAGTTAGGGGAAGTTCTGATGGAGCGGGGGAGCTGGTTCCAGTGGAGGGGGGCAGCGCGGGAGAAGTCTTGGATGCGAGCATGGGAGGAGGTAACCAGGGGGGAATAGAGGCGGCGGTCGTTAGCCGAACGAAGAGGGTGGGATGGAGCGTGAATGGAGATAAGGTTGGAGATGTAGGGAGCAGTGGAGTTGGAGAGGGTCTTGAAAGTAAGAGTGAGGAGCTTGAACACAATTCTGTAGGGGATGGGGAGCCAGTGGAGGGATTGGTAGAGGGGGGAGACAGAAGAGGAGCGGCGAGAAAGGAAAATGAGCCGAGCGGCTGCATAGAGTACGGAGCGAAGGGGAGCGAGATGAGAGCGGGGGAGGCCAGTAAGGAGGAGGTTACAGTAGTCCAAGCGGGAGATGATAAGAGAGTGGACAAGGGCTTTAGTGGCATCTTGGGAGAGAAAGGGCCGAATGTGTGCGATGTTGCGCAGCTGGAAGCGGCAGGATTTGGCGAGAGAGAGGATGTGAGGGACAAGCTTGTGTCCCTCACACACATTTAAGCTTGTGTATATTCTATTTTGAAAGTAGTTAAAGTAACTGCCAGCTCGTATCGTTAGCATGCGGACTAGTCCATTGTTTCAGTCTAGGCAAAAAGATTTATTGTCCACCAGTCCTGTATGAATGTACTTCACACCAGGGGGTCTCCTGTCTTCCTTTAGCTTTGATCTGTGTGTGCCAACATAGGAAACAGGTCCCCAGACAGAGCCCTATGTTTAATTACAGAGGAAGGCATTGTGGATTCAAATGTAATTGTGTCTGGAGTGGGATCTTTCCTGTATAGCCACATAACAATACCCAGGGCTGCCAAGAGGAATTCAGGGCCCCGGTAAAACAAATTCATTGGGCCCCCTTATAGTTGAGCAAGCAAAAAAAAATTTCATGGGTGTGATCACACGATTGGGGATGTGGCTATGTGCCATTGGGGCGTAGCTAGCACATCAAAATCACTAGGTCCTGAATTCAGTGGACCGTGACATTTGTACAAACACTCCTGACTTTCAGGACATCTAGCACCCTTGTGTAGTATAGGAAGAATGCAGTGTGTACAGAAAGAGTTCAGTCTTGGCCTGCGCCCACTGGGCTCACCAAACACTCACCAAACATTGCCATTGTCCCTACTAGAATCACAACGTTTCATAACTATAGACCAATTTTTATGCTGAATGATTTATTAATGAATATCCCAGCAAATTTTATGCCAGGGCCAAATGGTGCACATGAACAAATTCATAATAAATTACACATGTTGGGGGGCTTGTAAAATAAAATATCCATCAGTTCATATTGAATGTTTTTGGACAGTGGGAGGAAACTGTAGCACCTGGAGGAAACCCACCCAAACACAGGGAGAACATATAAGCTTCACACAGATAGAGTCAGAATGATACTTATTACCCCGTCGCTGAGCCACTGTGCTGTCTAGTGCTAACTGGAATTCTTGTACTATAATAATACATAGTGCATTACCACGGATGACCAAAACCTTGACAGACCATTTATAAAAAAAGCTGCTCACTAAACACTTTATCAACACATTATATCAGTTGTACTGAGATGCTGCATTTTAAGGGCAGGATTTAATTTTAAGAAAACTAACCTTGTGTGGCATTAAAATTTGCAAACTGTGTGAAAGTGAATCTCTGTACACACACACTTTTATAATATACTAAATTAGAACCCACAGGCTGCACCCATTCATTTTGCAAAGATTATGGAAGACCGTCTATGCCCAATGCTGCCATCCACTCTTGCTTCCAAGACTTCTCCCATGCTTTTCCCCACTATGGAACTTTTTGCATAATCCTACTTTCTCCCAAGCATCAATCGTTCAAACAATCCCTCAAAATTCACTTCTTCATGCTTGCCTACCAAACCCTCTAAACCCTCATGTCCACTCCCTCTGCTACATCGGTTCACCACGTTCAGTATTGCCCCCTTTAGTACCAGAGCTGTGACAAGACACTTCAGTGCCCTGGGTGAGAGTCAACACTGCTGACCAACCCCCATTGCCATTTTAATGAAAGCAATAGTAGATACCATATACTGTGGGGGTATGCCTAGCCTTACAAGGCTATCTCCTTCTAGAATACAGCGGCTTACCCTTCCTGAGCAGAACAGTGTGAAAGGGGACATTCGGGGCAAAGTCCTGCTGCCGCAAGACAATCCAGCAAAATATAGATTTTGCCACCAGAATCTGACCTGAGCTTTCCTCTCCTACTAACTCTTTGACAACCTGTTGTTGGTTTTTAAGCTCAGTTTCTACTTGGATGGATCCTGTAATATTTGGGCCCGGTTTGTAAAACAAATATTTACAATTCCCTTCTTGGAAAGCTGAGCAGTGAGTGAACAATCTAAGCCTACCCCTTAACTATCCCAACATTAAATTAATAGCACCCATTTTAAATAATTAGCACTCCTTCCTCCCAACCAGTCTGACTTTAAATTAATAGTATTTAGGACTAATAAATAGCCCACCTTTCCCCCAGGCAGCCCCAATGTCAAGTTAATAGCACTCAAATTTCGCCCAGTGAGTAAATACTTATTTATTAGCCCCCACATTTAATAGAGACCCCACCTTTCATTAATATAACTGCAGATAATTTTAATACCTCCCCTAGCCTCCATTTTCTTATTCCCGTCAACTGTCTTATAATATTAATACTCGCAACCAGCACCCACTTAATACTAGTACTCAAAAATCACTTACCTGCCCTCCAGTTGGGATGTTGTATTTCTTGAGAGACAGACCCTTCCCCCACCAGATCACTTCTGTCTTTGAAGTGGGAGGGGAGAAAGGAGAGAAAGAGGGAAGGGAAAAGAAGGAAGACGGAGAAGTAAGAGAGAAGAAGGGGGATGAGAGTGGAAAGGAGGTATCATCTGGAGTGTATCATTAGTTTCAAGAGATTTTGGGATTCGCTGTCCCACTAGCCTTGCTTTGAACTAAAACGGCAAAAGGTGCTGGGCAAAGAAGATATGACAAGAGGAAGTCACAGATTAGAAAGTAGATACTAAAGACTAAAGTTTGTCTGTAAGTCCTCTGCAGAGACCTACCTAGAAATTACCAGTCCCAGGTGACATAGTCTAAATCTCCAGCCCTTTAAGTTTTTTGTGACATTAGATTGGGTTTCCAGACCCCCAGGATACTTCTCGGATAATGAAATAGAGGACGAACAAATGTGTTATCCTGATGAAGGAGAGACTTACCCAGAACAATTTAGTACAGCAGAACAGAACTACCCCAGGCAGGTGCACGGTACATATGTGACTAAGTCTTCTAATGATCCAAGAGTGGTGCAAGTACTGTCCAGCGAGTGAGAAGGCAGAGCGGCAGGCTGAGTAGTGGTAGAAAGGGAAATGAGAAATTGGAGTTGTATAAAATAGAGAGAGGGGAGGGGAGTGGAGGAGGGAGGAGAGAATCCGTGGCACATAGAACTAAGTGGCTGGTCCCAGTGGATGAGCCACCCTCCAGAAGCACAAAGTGAGAAACGGAAAAAAAAGTGTACCTGATGACAGTCGGTCACCGGAAGGAACCTGGAGACACTGTATTTCTGTGCCCTATCTAAGCAAGGGGCAACTCAACGCCGCAAAAACTAGTGACAGTCAGAACCAGCGCCCCCCCTCAGCTTTGTGCCTTGGGTGGTGGTACATTCCGCAGTGCCCTAGTTATGGCCATGGTTTGTACCTACTCTATCTCATTATCCCCTCCCTCTAGAATGTAACATCTCATAGGCAGGATCCTCTCCTCCCTATGTATCATATCTCCCTCGTACGACCTTGTTGTCATGTCTTAATCTGAATCCTCCTCTACCTCATGCTATTATTGCCAACTCATGACCATCCATAGAGGCTTAATTGTATTTAAATCACTGTTATTATATGTACCTGTTATTATATGTATTGGGCTAATGTTTGTCATATTTGTAAGATGATTGTCCAGTGCCTTATAAATGAACGATGGTATTATAGATAATTTTCTATAACCCCCACCTCCCAGCTGAAATGTCTGTTTTTCTAAAGAATAAACTTTGGCCTGTGGCAGAATCAGAAAAAAATTAATGTTCTCCCTCAACTTATGCAACAAGAAAACTAAAAATGGAGGAAGCAATGCAATGCTGAGTAACTTGCACTTATTTTCAAAGACCAAAAAGGTTTGCATGTTTCACAGTTGGAATTCGACCTTAAGTATACTCAGTCTTACCACAACCGCACCACAGAGCAGAATTAATTGGTCGAGATGGTCCCAACTTTATTCGTAAACAATAAATTCTGTGAAATGCAAATTACAAATAAAGTGCGGTATGGCGTTCCGTGAAATTGCGTTCTACAATTATTCAGACAACAATGCTACCTACCTGGCTTTCATGAAAAAAAAGGAGCCATATATTTGGGGAGGGAGAAAAGTCAGCACCTGAAAGTGAGGAGGTAACAAGGCTGTCTGACCGACATTTCCCTGGTGAGGTCCCTGGCACAGAAAGAAATATGCACAGAGAGTGCCTGGTTTGGGCTATAAGAGGCATAAGTACAAAGACAAATTAACAGCCTACAGATTGTCCTTATAAGCCATTCCTATGCATCTACTGCACTTCTTTTATTTAATCTTCTTTTTAATAGAAGCCGTGTTCATATAAGTAGGGAACAATTTAATGTGAAGGGAAAAATAATCTCTAGCAAAGATTCCAAAAAGTAAAAAATACCATATCAAAAAACCTTATAGTACCTATAATTGAATACCTAAGCTATCTATCTAATAAATTACTACACAAGAGATTGTTGTTCACACATCCAATCCTGTCTCTGATAACACACCCAGACAGTGAATAAAGCATCCTCGTACATGGCAGAAGTAGCTTTATTGGTAGTATCATGTCGGAGATGTGTTTCTCCAATTTCCCGTGTTATGGGCAAAAAAATAAACTGCTGAGTTAAAGCATTCAAGTAAAAAACAGGAGAGGTAGCAGAAATCATTTCACTCTTGTCGAACAAATATTTAGCACAACCACGAAACAAGAGTCTTTGAGAAAGTGTAGTTGACCTAGACGAAACGCGTTAGAGGATTATTATTAACAGTATCCCTGGAACGAACAGAAAGTTATCTAGTATAGAACAGAACAGAATAAACTGAGCACCTTTGACCACAGGAGGACCTAAATGTTAAGACCCTGTAATTGGTGGCCACCAAGGGGTAAATAGTCTCCATTGTCGAAGTCAGCAAATTGGATAAAGTCATTTCAATTAAATTCTAGCAAACTTGGTTGTCTTTGTCTGAAAAGATGCGTACGGTACGCTACGGCGTACAAGGGCACGCTACGGCGTGAAAGGGCGTACGCATCCACTACACGTGGCAGCAACAGTAATCGGTCTTTTACCATACATTCGCACAAACACGCATACTTATAAAATAGCACACATTAATGGTAGTTGCAACACATAGTCAGTTATGTCGAAATATAGTAGTATTTATATGTTATATCAGAGTTACATGCATATTCGTGAAATACACGTAACGGGTTGAAGGAATAACATCATGAGTGGTATCATAATGAACCTTGTCACATATCCTACTGTTTGGTTCACTCTGCGAGGGAATCGCAGAGTGCATACACAAGTTATGAATGATAGGGAATTATGAACTACTTAAGACTAAGGAATCTTGGCGGGAAGAGCAGAGCATACCCCCTGCAGAGATGACCCCCTCCTTTGGATTCCTTTGTATGAACTGGCCAATGATGACGACCCCTTGGACCTTCCTGAGACCTGGACCAATAGATGCAAGCTATTCCATCTTCATTGTATTACTGTATGTGATTGTGTATATAAGCAGCAGCTTGTGATCCAGAGGGCAGACATCTTGTCCCCAAACTTCAGGATTGAATGACTGCACTGGATCCAGAGCGCCTGCGATAAGTAACTGCTGTATTTACTATTACTTCGCTTGAGCATATTATTCTACTTATTGCGAATAAATCTTTGTGCTTTGGAAACACAAATTGAGGTTCGACAATCGTTATTGGTTAGCGACAATACGCACATAACACCATCTTCAGCTCTATGGCTTGTTGCTCAAGCACTGATTACTAGCAGAGATTTCCGAGGTGAACCCTGTTATGTGAATCGGAAGATTGTTACTTGATGATGTATCTGTGCACACAGATTAAGGTCTAGACCAGTGGTTCCCAAACTTTTGCAGTTCGCAGCACCCTTAGAGTCTCCATAATTATTTCAAGACACCCCTCCAAAATAGTTATCGAGCAGTCCCGTTTTATAAGTAGTCAAAAAAACGTAATAAGTATTTAGGTCAGGACAGAAATACTTATTTAGTTGTATGCAAAAATAATACACATAAATCCAAGGGAAAAGAAAATTTGTATATATATTTTTTTCAATTATATTTCTGTCAAAGAATAATTTACAGCTAACACACACTGTGCCCCCTGCATCCACACACTCTGTGCCCCCTGCATCCACACACTCTGTGCCCCCCGCATCCACACACTCTGTGCCCCCTGCATCCACACACTCTGTGCCCCCCGCATCCACACACTCTGTGCCCCCTGCATCCACACACTCTGTGCCCCCCGCATCCACACACTCTGTGCCCCCTGCATCCACACACTCTGTGCCCCCCGCATCCACACACTCTGTGCCCCCTGCATCCACACACTCTGCGCCGCCTGCATCCACACACTCTGTGCCCCCTCTGCCCCGGCGCTCTGCCCCCTCAGCATCCACTCTCTGCCCCCTCGCTGTGCCCCCTCTGCATCCGCCCAGTGCCCTCTGCATCCGTGCTCGCGCTCTGCCCCCTCGCTGTGCAACCGTGCTCTGCCCCCTCTGCAACTGCGCTCTACCCCCTCGCTGTAACCCCTCTGTATCCCGCCGTGGACAGGAAGAAGAAAAAAACAAACAAAAAAAAAACACCAATCCAGCGGCGCCCGGGACACAGCATCCTCCTCTCTCCTGCTGCTTCTCACTGAATATGTCGGGCGTGATGACGTCATGCCTGGCATTCAGTGAGGAGGGAGGAGGATGCTGGGTCCCGGCCGCCGCTGGATTGGTACGTTTTTTTTTGGGAGCCGCGGCGCACAGTTTGGGAACCTAGGGTCTAGACCATCTGGATGGGCTACTGGTTGTCTGCTAACATTTTTGGGATTCAGAACACAGTATTTAAGGACTGTGAGTTCCTAATATACATGTATGTTGAGTATTGAGTCCATTGTTATATTTTAATTGAATTTATTAATTCTGATACTGTGATTACAGATTGCCATATCATCTACCAGGTAATTATGATTAGGACATTGAAGTTTTGGTGTTCTCTTGTGTCTAAGGTATTTCATCTGCAGTATATATGTGCTTTTAATTGACAGCAATAAAGTATGTGGATTAATATGACAGTCGTGCGCGTCTCACTAAGTTAATTAATTAGCTGGAGGAGGCTGATTGTGCCTCCTTTGTATCCTCTCTATTGATAGGCCATGTATTTAAGGCTTAGCCTCCCTGTTGGTTATAGTGTTAGAGTGCCACACAGATTGTTGACCTACTCCTTTGGATACTTTGCTGTCCTAAGATTTGTTCACCTGTTGTGACCTTGTGGCTTGTTTACTGGGCTCTGTTGGTACGCGTGTGCCCCTCGACCTCTGCCTATTTCTGTATTTCCCTGTTTGCTCCCGTCCCCAACCTTTGGCCAGTTCTTGGACTTTCCTGCTCGCTACTGACCTGTGACCTTTGGCCTGTCTCTGGTTCCTGCCTCCAGTATTCAAGTTTCCTACTCCCTGCACTACGGCTAAATGGATAAACTTCTACTATCTTAGAGTTTAAGTCCTGGGGGCATCCGAGTCCCTCCGAACCATTCTAGTTCTACGGGAAAGCTCGGTTCTAAAAGTTTATGTATCAGCCATGGTCCTAACTCCATGTTGCGAAAAAAACAAATTACACATTGAAATTAAAAATATACTCCTTTATTATTAGGCCACATGATATTCCCCAAATATGAATACAGAATATGGGCCTGATTCATCAAGGCACGTATCTGAAGATTTTGAGTGTATGGTACACAAAATCACTCTGTGCATGCCCAAAGTCAGGAGATACGTCGGTGAACACAGCCCCGTCCGCTCCGTCTTTGATTGCAAAGGACACTTACTACAGCTTATGATTTTCGGGAGTGAACGGGACCGGCAAGGGGTATTTTGCCGTAGCCAATTTACAGTAGGAGTGTGCCAAACTCGAGCTCTTGTACGAATCTAGCTCTGAGCATCGCAAAGTAACTTGTTTTTCTACCGTATCTCTTGCTCCAGCTAAGGGGCTAATATAAGTGCTGATTACTAGTGATGACAGTCTCGTATGCATGCTATGTGTTTGCAATCACGAACAACTGTAACAATTAATTTTATGCTCAGTAGACATAAACAACATCCTAATGAATGTATTTCATGAAAAAAGAAAAACTCTTTTTTAACTGTTTTAAGATGAATGCCTATTTTATTAACAGATGACATTAATTCCATATTTTTATTTATTTTTTGACAAATTTATATTCCACATATGTATTGGGCGTATCCTGTAGCGTCCGATGTAGTAGAGCACAGCAGAACTGCCCCCCCATTTCAACAACACATGTATCTTGAGATTTGTGTCTTGATGAATTCAGGAGTACCCAAAGCCTAAATACGTGCACCTAATACTAAACACAGGTTGTGCTCATTATGCGTGCTGTGATGAATCAGGCCCTATGTGCAGTAATCAGTACAGTTGGAGAATATATTTACGGATATAGCTGTGTTCTAGCACTGTTTCTTTACAAAATTATATAATGCTAATCAAGGAATGTTTTCATATATTTAGTCTGTTTTCCCTTTATAATAACAAAATAAAAGGGGAATGAATTAACAAATACAACAAAGATAAATATCTATGGGGCAAATTGAATTCCCCAAGATGAGCTGCTGGACATCACAGCGATATCTGATTGTGCTTAGTTTTGGTAGCTGAGGTACCCAAACATCACAGATTTTCCTGCACACCTCTATGAGTGTGCAGGAAAATCCATGACGATTGGGTACCCGCCTCAGTTCTACCCACACTCCTCCCATAAACAGTAAACTTGTGTAAACTCCACACACTTTCATGCTAGGCCCCTTTGGTGGTCCGCAAATCGAGATGTCCCTCCAAAATTGGGACCATGGCCACTGAAGAAATCTGCATCCTGGTGCTGCGGATTTTTAGTCCCCTCAGGCCGCACGCACTGCATTGGCAATATCAGCTGCTGCGTGCACAGCCTGGGGATGGGGTGTGACTATGCAGACCAATTGGAAGCTAGTCACCTGCCCCTCTTTCCTCCATCTATTATCTAACTGTGCACTCCCCTATGGTCAATGTAGCTAGTGTGTTCACCCCATCCACCCCCATTATAAACCACCACTGTGGTGAGAACCCAAGGCATGCTGTCATGAATGTGCTCCCAGTAGCCATGACTTTGGGTGTTTATTGTATGGGGTTACGCATGATTCCAGCGCTCAATCATTCACTCACTTATCACCCAGGTTATAGATTTACTGAATTGCTCCCGAACTATGCTCTCACACCCATATACACCTATGATCTTCCACCACCTATTGAATAAGGAAAATAGGACCACAATGTACTGCCACATGCTGGCACAAACTATGCTTCTTGTTACACATAGGTTAGCAATGCACACCCCAGCCTTCACAAGGCTAGCATATCAAAACTCTGTTACACAAATGTACATGCTGGCATACACTAGGCTTGTTAGTCAAATGGATTTACACACCAGCATTCGAAGGGCTAACATGGTCAAGCAATACTCTTCATAAAGGCTAATGAATTTGAAATGAGTGTCAAGGACAAAACTTATTCAATTTTAGATTTAATATACAAAGGTACAGGGTATTTGGATAAAATAAAAAAGTACATATAATGACATACAAGAAACATGAATGTAATACAGTTATAAAAACAAATGGGATGAAATTGCAGAGAATAGAAACTGACGTATGATAATCTCTGGCAAGGCAGAATGAATTGGATAGTCATTCAATTAGATTGAGACCCTAAGAGCTGACAATCACCCTGTGTTTGAGAGGTTAATTTAATTAGGTTAAACTGGATGGACATGGTGCAGTTATATTCTAATGTGGCGGAGGAAATATCCTTTTGGTGTCAATTGTAATTTGTCCAAAATTAGATCAAAAGTTTTGACCTTCCATAACTTTTTTCAGACATATCCCAGAGACATAACGTCCCATTCAATAATCCTTTCATAACCTCTCGCAAATTTACAAATCAAATATGATTCAATTACATCAATTTCAGATATCATTCCAAAATATATTTTACTACTGTGGTTTCCCTGTACAGTTGGTATCTATACTTCACAACCCTTGTGCGACTTTTGACCCTAAGTACAATAGGCACACTGATTTCCCTAAATATGAAATATGATGTTCTTTGATGTTGATATTTTATATTTTTTGTATGGGCCTAAAAGGTTGCTCTAGCATCTAGTTTTCCCTAATTTACACTTTACGCATAGTAGTTTAATTGTTTTTTAATACCTTAATTAGACCGTCTAAACGGGAAAGAGTATGCATGATTAAAAGGGAATGCATGACTGTGATTTGCATATGTTAAGTTAGCTTCCTATAAGAATGCCTGAGCTTAACCTAATTACCTCCCACTGGCTAACTGACCAAATGTTTTCAAACACTTTTATCTGAGGGCAAATCATTTACATATCTATTTATCAGTTTAACATGTTATTTGGGCTCTCAACCTGACACAGGTCAAGCGACTTTCAACCCACCCCCTCAGCACTCCGGGGTATAAAATACCCCCAGCAATGAAGGTGTTTCATTTGTTTGTGTCCTCTTGTAATTTTCATTATAGTTTTCCCACTTCCTTCTGTTTTCCACCAAAGCCAGATAGAGATGTTTTCATTTTTCTTTGGATATCACACAGCCCTGCGCATTGAATACAATTGTATCTCCAAAGAAGTTTTGTGGCAATGATGAGGACAACTAAAATAAATAACTAATATAAAAGCTTTTGTGATTAACACAGAAGGAAGTCAGAGAAAAAAGGCAATACAAAAATGTTGCAGAATTGCTTTTGATATACAACACAGAAAAAAAGAAAATTGAAGGTAGTAAACACCTTTAATGCAATATTTAAATTGAATGCAACATATTTATTTTTCCAAATGTTGCTGGTGGTGATTCTGGGAAGCAGGGTTGTATTGAATGTCCTATATTCCTGTGCATATGGGCAGGTTTCAGGAGACAGTGTGGGTTTATTCTCGTTTGCCTCAGAAAATCCATTTATCTTTTTCCCGCACTGGTCTTGATCTTTGTGACATAACCTTTACTGTTTACATTGCTCAAATTAATAGACTAAATTATATTTGTCTGAGACACTGTGAGCCCATTATATTTTTATGGATCACCTTATGTGTTATGGACAAATGGCATGTTATATAGATTCATAAAATTGTATTTGTGGAAGGAGTCTTCTGCTATCCCGTGTACTCTTGTCTCCTTCCAGAATTAAGCAAGCAAGCTGTGAAGCCTGAAATTAGATCCCTCAATTAGACTAATTGCATTGTCTGGTAACAAGATGAAAACAGGCTCCAAAAAACCTGTAAAACACAAGGAACATTTTTTTCCGGAAGGAAGAAAAGTTTTCCCATAAAATTATTTAAATGGATTGCATTAATTATGTCCTATCTATCTATCTATCTATCTTGTATCTAACTCATATCTATCTATCTTGTATATCTCTTATCTGAAAAAAGCAATAATTGAATTTCTGCAGCAAAGGTACTTTAATAATAAGTCTAAAAGGTTTTATTAACAAAGTAAAAGCTAGCGCTGTGATAATATTATAATCAAATTTCAAGCCTGAAATTCTGCCCTTCAGTGGCAAAGCTGTTATTTTTATAAACAGTGGAAAAGTAGGTTCTATTACAATTCAAATTCCATATTACAATTGGTTGAAATAGTATATAGAAGTTCCATAGTCCGTTGAGGACCTAAGTTTGTAAGAACTGAGGAACTTCTTTGTCCAATAGTTAATCAGAAACATCTGTTCTTAGAATGAACTCTTCCACTGCTGCTCACATCTCTCTTTAGCACATGGACAATTATAACTGCATTAACAAATAACATCAAATAAAATGATAAAAATAAAATAAGATAAATTAAATACATATATATTTCATGCTAATATATTGCCTTCATCCAAAATACCGTTGATCTATCTATCTATCTATCTATCTATCTATCTATCTCATATCTGTCTGTCTATCTATTTTTCTATCTCATATCTAACTAACTATCTCATATCTATCTATCTGTCTATTTATCCCATATCTATCTCATATCTCTCTATCTATCTATCTATCTATCTATCTATCTATCTATCTATCTATCTATCTATATATCCATCTATCTCTCTATCTATACCTAGCTGCTTTTTTGCTCTTTTCACACATTATTAAATGCATGAAAAGAACATTAAAAACATGTAAAACTAGAGTCAGTGGTGCTGTTCCCAACCATTATGTTGTGAAATGTTATCACCGGAAGTATAATTTTGGAATGGACACGCCCTAATTTCCATACATTATCTCGCTCTACCACATCAATAGATTATATTGATTATATACATTTTTTTTACATTTTCCCAGCGCATATGTGTGAATGAGCCCAAATTCTAAACGGCACTGACTTTTCTCTTACATAATCTCCCATTTGTTTCTAATAATACCTGGGTCAGGTTTGGTTGCAGAATGCATTATACAGTTATACAGGTATGGAATCTATTATCCAGAAAGTTAGGGAAAGTAATGGTTTTCTGGTTGAGGGATTTTTCCACAATTTGGAGCACCAGATCTAAAATATAGTAAATTACACGTAAAGCTCTCCTGTCTTTTCTCCACACTGCCACTTGTATCCCCCCCCCCATTATAATGTTTAGTAGCGCGCATCAGAGTGACTATAGATGGAAACTGTCAGTGATCATGTCCTATAGTATTTATATACAACTTTCAGATGTAGGTGCAGAGTACAGTTTAGCCATTCAAAGCAAGGAAGCAGGAAAAGCAAGATACACACACACTCGTATAGTCATGATTGGAGTTTTTCCTAAGGGTCAAATGATTTGACTTGTGATCTGATATTTTTATCAATTGCTATGTGCTTGTTCACATAGCTGTTGCTGGACCAGATTTATCTTAAGTATGCTTAGATATATAAACAGATCTTTAGTGCATTTTAGCTGTGTTGAATTATGCTGTTAATCCAAATTCTGGGGCCTATTTATCAAGCATTAAACCATGTGGAAACAAGATAGCTCCTGCATTAGACAAAGTACCCATAATACTCAATGGAGACTGCGTTCTAGGTAAATTTATCAAGCTCTGGAAAGCTAAGATTTTCGGAGCTTGACCCTGATGGCTAAAACCATCTCCTGCGTTAATTAACAGAATTGACGCTAGGTCGTGCATGAGCAGTAAAGACTGTTGAAGTTTAATAATTGGATGAAAGCGGTAATCAGTAATTTCTGTACACTACAATTGGTTGCGATGCGATTAATACGCAATTTAATCATTATCGTAGCAACATGTAAAAAAGTTTAATTTCTTTTCATCATTTAATATAAAATATATAATGTGGTGAAAAAGTTAATCAATGTTTCCAACATATTAATTGTTCCAAGTTTGGTCTCATTCTGTTTGCAGAACAACATTTCTGGTATTCTTTATGTAGCGTTCGCACATTGCGAACATTAGTATAACTAATATTCCTTTTATACACCAAATAGCAACTCCAGAGATGCTATAGAAGAACCAGTTTATACAGGTCTAGAGGCGGGAGCCTGGGAAAGTACTCCTGGACACACATGGAAAGATGACCTCCACCTCATGGAACAGTTAGCAGAGGAATCAGCGAATGGGGCATCAAGTTCTTGCAAGGTCATGACCTATGAATGTGGACCTTAATACTGTGACTGTGTATCTTTGTGATGTCCCTGCTTTTTATGACTGTATAGTCTATAAATTGTTCATCTCTGGGTTTGGAAACCAGAGCGTTCTGATAGAAGCTTGTGTTGGTGCCAACTGCATGCAATTTTTTGCCTGTAATCTATTTTCAAATAAAACTCTTTTGTGCTTTGGAACCACAACGATTGTATCATAGAAACTTTATTTCAGATGATACATACGGATGTAACAAGACTCTGAGTCAGAATCTGGAATTTTCATTGTTACAGAGTCATTGCCGGGACAGTCTCCTATCGGATGCACTGTCTCTACATGACTTTAATAGTAATTTACTCTGTTAAGTCATCTGTCATCGCTGCGTTGACAGAGGATTCTTAGTGGGGCAAAATTGTGAATGATGTTAAGTAGACCTCTTATTTATTATGAAGCAAAAGTTTAAAAAGAAAAGATAGTGTACAATAGTGTCTTGTACTGTGGGCTAATCCAGTGATCTCTTTTTATCAAAAATTCCGGATTATGCAATGAATTATTGTCTGTGAGACCCTTTTTTCCCTATATGTGCACTATATATGATTTCTACAAAATTTAAGACCAAAATTTGTCTGGATTAATGGTTTGGTGGAGTATGTTTTGATATTTTCTTTACTTTTTAATTTTTTGCTTTATATATGTATTAATGGTTGTACAAATAAAGTTTATTATACATTTTAAATCTACGGTGGTATTTATTACATAGGATCTATTTGCACTTGTTTGTTTTTTTTGTTTTCTTCCATTATAATTGAAGTTGATGCACAGCAACTTCTATAAATAAGCAGCATTCTTTCCTAAGTATATTGTTATTTGAATCGGTTTTGTATCTATACTATACAAGGTATAGACTGCTATAGTCAGCGCCAGGTTTTTCTGCCCATTTAGGTTTACAACTCTTACTTATTTACAGTATGCGTTCCATGTTTTGTAATATCTTCCACTGTTCATCTTGTGCTGTATATACATTTCTGAAACAACCGTTTGAAGGTAAATACTAATGTGCAATATGTGAGTGAGTTGTTCACCTAGATGTTCAAATGTGCAAGGCACTTTCAAATAACAAATGCTATTAAAACAAAGCAAAAAAGGGAAACCGGAATTAGTAATATTTTGGGAGGATTATGACACAGTGGGGATAACTTAAACATGATTGGATACGGCTCCTGACTGATCAGTGAATATAGAAGGCTATATAGCATGTTTCAGAAGGATAGAAATAATAGCAAGGAGGAGGGCTTTGTTTAAAAGTAACATCTTGTTTAAAACCAAACTTGCAGGAAGATTTGAGGGAACTTTTTGTGTTTTCATAAAACCTTCTGTAGAGTTGCTATCAAAGCCATGAATTTCAGAAAAAGACAATTTTTTAACAGCACGGACAGGCATTAAAGCTGATTTAATGGGTTATTGTTGTGTCATAGAAAATTACTGAGGCCAAATGGGGCAATTTTCTAAATATCTTGAATACATACTGTTGCAAGTATATACCTTATGGCAACGAGGTTTGCAAAAATAAACAGACCAGTGTGGTTAAATAAGAAAGTAGTAAAGGTAAAATGGGAAAAAGACAGCGCATAACTTGTTAAAAGTATTGAGTACAGAAAAGTCATTACTTATACAGTATATAAGGAATGCAACAAATTCTGTCAAAGAGAAATTAGGTGAGCAAAGACAGAACCTGAAATAGTAATAATCTAACCCCAACACGTCCTTTCAAATATATAAAGGACACAAATTAAAAGCTGAAAGCATTGGTACATAAAGATGAATTAGGGAAATTGATTAGAATAAGCAGTCTTTTTAAATGTGTTCTTTTACAAAGTGGAAAAAATGCTAGAAATTATGTTGTGACACAATACCCCATGCACGCTATTAGATATTATTGGACAATGTACATTTATGATGAAACACCTGGCCCAGATGTTTCCACCCATGTGTGCTTAAGGAACTAAATTCAGTTATAAATAAACCATTATTTCATATATCTATAGACTCCTACATAGCAGGATAAGTACCATAGGACTGTGAGAAGACAGATGTGGTTCCAATATTTAAAGAAGGAGCAAAATGAAACCTAGGACATAAAGACCAGTGAAACTGGTATCACAATAAATTTGCATTTGTTGGGGTCCGATTTGCAGTGAAATGTGTCAAACTTCACAGGTAAATACAGAAAAAGGCAAATATTTTACAGAACAGTTTTGAACATTTTGCTCATATCTGTGGAGGGTAAATATTTGAATGGGTACTAAGAGATAACAACCAGAAATATATGACTAAAAATAAACTAATAACAGAGAGTCAACATGCCAACTAATCTGATCAGTTTCTATGAGGAAGTAAGTTGTAAAATGGATCTTTGCAGCGCAGTTGATGTGATTTATTTAGATTTAGTGAAAGCATTTGACACAATTTCACACAAAGGATACATAAGATAAAAATATTTGGGCAAATATATACATAGGCAGATAAATAGTATTTAATAATGACCTTGTAATAGGTCTAGGAAGCGAGGTGTCCATATTTGCAGGCATAAATTATGTTACACAGAGCAAGACATTAAGCAACTACAGAAAGGATACCTCCTAACTGTCCTGTTTGTCCTGCCGGTGGTAATGTTGGGGGAAGGAATATAGCTAATGGAAAGCTAATCAGTAACACAATTATTTGTAGTGACCTTCCCTTCAATCTATATATTTGAAGCGAGGTTGGTTTATTAATTTTCAAGCCCAAGCTGGCCAACAATTGAAATTATGCAAGTGTGATCGTGCGTGTAACATTGTATCACTCGCTCTGAGATATGGCAATTGAAGTTCAATAAAGATGTGCAAATAAACATTAAAATTCTTATCTTTTAGTTTGAAAATTGTGACGCTTTTCTCCAGCGTTTGTGCATGGTTTCATCAGAAGAAATGGAATACTGAGCAGGCATTCCCAGGTACGAGATTTACATTGTTGTTTTAGCGATTATTAGCTTGCTAATATACGAGAAAACATTTAATAACAAATTACAGATATTTTAATATACTATGTAACATCTTAAATATTATATTGTGTCATACGTAAATTGCTGACACATAAAAGAAAAAGAATATTTTTACACAGTATATTTTAATTATTGACTCTCTGTGATAGCACTAATTACAATACTTTCCATGCATTGTGAACAAATTAGCAACATAGGACCTGATTCATTAAGAAAAGTAAGTAAAAAAAAAAATGAGGAAGCTTTCTCCTGGACAAAAAACCATGTTACAATGCAAGGGGTGGAAATTAGTTTATTATTTTGTACATAAGTAATATACTAGCTGATTTTTTCATGTAACACACAAATACTTGATAGTTTTATTTTTACTCTGATATTTAAAGTTGATCTAGGACATGCCCTTCCCCAACTATAAATCTGTTCCAACATTTTATATTTACCTCCTCCCTCCAATGCAACATGGTTTTGCCAATGTCCAAAGTTACTCTTTTTTTTTTTTTTCTTGGCTTTACTCTCCTTAATCAGATCCATAGTGCCCAATTGCAGAAATATATGCACAACAGAAAATAAAGTAGACTAAAAGTATTACTTTATACTAAATTCACTTAAAAAATTGTCCCTCTAGGAAGACACTACTATTCAAACATAAGGAGGCAGGAGGCCTGGGACTCCCGTTACTACACAAATACTACCTTGCTACACAACTTAGCCATATAATTTCATGGCACCATAACCCGGGACTCAAGAAGTGGGTGGATATGAAAACGCACTGTCCCCAGATGCACCTGTGCACCACCTGCCATGGCTCCCCAAAACTAGCAGACCCGCCTCTGCATACACGTGTCCCTCTATCTCTTTCACATTAACCACATGGAACCTGGCCAACAGAAGCAACGAGTTAGCTCCCTACCGGCCTCCCCTGATGTCTATTTGGACTCATCCATTGTTTCCACCAGGTCGGTCAAATGTAATCTCCCGCAGGTGGAAATCGCACAATTGAACACTTCCTACATATTATAGGGGAAATAGCCCCCGCATCATACAAAGAAATTCGGGTTAAATGCCACCCACCCCCTGCCACACAATTCCAATACATACAAATTCGAAATTGTATACAATCTCAATCCCGATCTACACGACTTCACATATTCTCCTCCTTTGAACAAAAATGCATATACTCTGCCGGACACAGAGTCAACATATCAATTTTGTATCACATGCTTACTGCTGCATCCGACAAAACACTTGAGCCTCGCAAAGAAGCGTGGCAACGTGACCTCGGGATTTCACTGGACAGCGAGGAGTGGTGCACCATCCTCGCACAAACGGCTAAAGTCTCCATCAATGCAGGTATACAGGAAAATTGTTATAAAATATATACATGTTGGTACCTGGTTCCAGAAAAACTTCATCGTATATACCCATCAGTGTTTGACCGATGGTGGTGCCTTTGCGGAGCTCAGGGCACTTTCTTGCACATATGGTGGGAATGCCCTATAACACAGACCTTTTGGGATCTCACCCTAGATATAGCCTGCCAAGCAACTGGTATTAGAGTCCCCGGTATCTGTACCTGTACAGATACTACTTAACCAGCCCATCCCTGGGATCAGCAAGGCCGCCAACCGGTTAATAGCACATATATGCCTGGCATCCAAATTGCTCATTGCATGTGCATGGAAACCACCCACATCACCTTCGAAGACAGAATGACTTACATTTGGTTCATATCCTCTATGGAGTATATTACTGCCAAATTCTGGGAGGTGTGAACGCCATGATTTAACACATATCACTCCCCAGTAGCTGGGATTACCTGTGCAAAACACTTGTCCACCTCCCCCTCCCAACCTACCCCAAGCACCCCCCACCCAACTCCTCGATTTCCCCACCTGCCCTCTTCTTTTCTCTTTCATTCTCTTTGGAATAACACATATCTGAAACAAGTTATGTTACTCTACGATGCTTGTTTGAAGATTTTGTAACTAGTGCAACATGCTGTTGAACTATTCATATGTTTGTAAACTCATGTAAACTGTTAATGCGGTTCCAAACTAAACAGTTAAAAAAAAAAAAAAAATTGTCCCTCTGATGTTCTAGGATATACCGATTGGCAGCTGTACATTAAAAATATATACACTACATGGCCAAAAGTATGAGGACTTCCCTTGTAATTACTGTGTTTGGGTGTTCCAGCCACTCCCATTGCTAACAGGTATATAACATCAAGCATACAGCCATGCACTCTCCATAGTCAAACATTAGCAGTAAAATGGGTCATACTGAAGAGCGCAGTGACTATCATTATGATACTGTCATAGAATACCATCTTTGTCAAACTTTCGCACTGCTAATATGTCTTTCAACTATGTGTGCTGTTATTGTGTTGTGGAAATGTTCAGGAGCAACAAGAGCTCAGCCCCAAAGCGGTAGGCCACACAAGCTCACAGAATGGGACCGCTCAGTGCTAAATCTCACAGAACGTGAAAATAGTCTGTCCTTGGTTGCAATACTCACTACCGAGTTTCTTTTAACATCGTTACAACTGTTTGCTGGGAGCTTCATGGATTGGGTTTCCATGGCCGAGAAGCCGCATATAAGCCTCAAATCACCTTGAGCCCAAGCACATATGCAGAGGCAGAACTAGCGAGCTGTGGGCCCCGATGCTGGTAGGCGGGGAGAATGAAACCTCGACCCTCTGCATCTGCCAGGCAGCAGACCCCATTATCTCTATGTGCACCGATGCACTGCACCTGCTGCACCAATGGTATTTCAGCCACTGCACAAAAAAGGTAATTATGTTCATGTCAACATGGCTAATTTTTGCTCGCAGCTGTTAGGTAATTAAATGCAAGATAGAGGCAGAAGAGAAGTTCAAACAACTGTGAATTTGTTTTGAATATGTTGTAAACATCCAGAGTAACCTATGATCAGATAGAGAGGACAGACAGCTAGAAACTGAATAATGAGCACAGTCTAGTAATAGTAATCTCTGACAACTGTAGTATTTAATGATCTTCAGCTACACTGGCTGTAGTACTTCAAACAGTATAATAATAGTTCTGATAATAGAACAATATAGATGTGATCTTGGTAATGGAGGATAGCCAATATTCCTGATGGCAACAAAAGTCCAAGCACAACTGAGACGAGCCCAGAGCCCTTCTGTGCAGTTTCAGCAGGCAGAGTGATGTAGAAAGATTTATTTTACTAGCCAGCAGACAATTGTTACATAGAAGCAGTTCTATGTTCAAGCTGTAGTGCTCACAGAATCAGCAGACAGAGTGATGTAGAAAGATTTCCTTCTTAGCTAGAAGATAATTGTTTTATAAAAATAGTCCCATGTTCAAGCTGCAGTACTCACAGAATCAGCAGACAGACTGATGTAGAAATATTTCTTTCCTAACCAGCAGACAATTGTTTCATAAAATCAGTACTATGTTTGAGCTGCATGACTCACAGAAGAATTCAAGGTATGCTGGATTCCAAAAAGCTGAATTAGAGTAATAACACTGTTTGCCAAGGTGCAGAGTCAGAGTTGAAGCAGAGACCGATAGCTGAAGAATCTCAGAGAGCAGACAATTCAGAAGTCCAGAGGTACTTCTTTAACTGACAAAAGATTACATAGAACAGGAGGGGGCTTTAAACTCCAAAGGTCCAATCAGGTCAGGAGAAAAACACATCCTGAAAGAATGAGACATGTGTGCAATGACTCACCACAGCTGAAAAGTTAATTACAGCATACATATTCAGCGATTCATGCTCACTGGAGTTAAAGAGCCAGTCCCAATATCCTAACAGCACCCCTATGAGGTGCAAGCAAAGATGTGAGAATATCTTCAGCTAAACATCACACAGAAACATAGCTCATCACGTGAAAACAAATTGTGCAAGGATCCTATGAACTCCCCCATGTATTTCTGCGCACATTTACCGCATTACTCATTTTTGCTCACATCTTTAAGATTATTACCATAAACAGCAGCTAATTGAATCTCCCCCCATATTTTCGTTGAGCCACGTAGAATATAGCGAACCTATATTAAAATTCCAGTATGCTTCTCTTCTGAATCTGGAATCTGTCACCTCTAAAGGTAGATAGAATTGTACAGTATCAATCACAGATAAATCTCCATTGTGTTGTAGAGCGAATTATCGAGACAAACTGTGTATCGCTACTTTGCTATATTTCTCCTGTGTTCCAGGAATCTTATACATAATGGATGTAGATGTAAGATGTAGATGTATTCTGTCTAGCAATTTATTAAACTTTCAATATTAAATTTGACATTAAGTAGTTTTGAAGATAAAAAGCACATTTGTGATTGCAAGTAATAATTAAATTTTTACTGCACTTATAGCAACCACTTGACCTAGGGCTGAACCAAGTGGGTCTTTAGATCATTCTGAAGTTCATTCTTTTTTATTGAAAAAACTGATAGACAGCTAGAATATAATCATGTCTTAAGCTGGAAACAGTTTTTATAACTATATCTTGAATTTTGTTTGGAAATATTAACTATGTTTCATAATAAAAAACAGGGATTTATCCTGAAATTTTTAACTCTACATCAAAATGTCAATAAAGAGGCTCTTTCTAATTTACTAGTCTCCGATATTGTTGTCAATAGTTTTTCAGTATCACCTTTATCGTGAAGACAAGTAATTCAAGTTTTGCTTGTCTTTCAAACACTTCCTCTTTTGTACAGTGTCTACGTAAAGATTGACCTCTTGTAATTTTATTTTTCCAAGGCAGCTAATGACAACATTTATCATTTAAAACTTTGTTAGCATATTCCTTCTTCTGATTTGTTTCTGTATAGATAGTATGTTTGATCACTGAGAGAGCAATATCTAGAAGGCAGTCCTCGAAGTGGGGCGGTATGTTCTGGTATGGTATATCGGTACTTCACCACCCCACTTCTTCAATGACATTGCCAGGGATGAGCGGGGTAGGCAAGGAGAAGAGGAGGAGAAGAAGAAAGAAGGTCACAAATGTAAGTATAGAACGGAGGAGGACAGAGTAATAATGGAGAGGTACAGTGTGATATATGGCAGGAGGCACAGTGTGATATATACGGCATAGGGGGCAGTGTGATATATGGCAGGGGGCACAGTGTGATATATGGAAGGGAGGACGATGTGATATGTGGAGGGGGCTCAGAATATATGTAGGGGGTACAGTGTCATGAATCAGGGCACAGTATGATATGGAAGGGGCATAATGTCATGAATGAGGACACAGTGTCATGAATGAGTGCACAATGTGATATAGGGGCACAGTTTGATGATGAAGGATTGGGCACAGTGTGATGGAGGTGAGTGCAGTAAGATGAAGGAGGCTGCAGTGTGATGATGGAGAGGGCACAGAATTATGTAGGAGGGTGCAGTGTGATCATGGAAGAAGCACAGTGTGATGTAGGAGGGTGCATTGTGATGAAGGAGGGGGCAAAGTGTGATTTAAGGAGAGCAGAACCAATAGGATGCAGGTGATAATGAGGAAGCCAGGTGAGAGAGCTAGGAGAAACAGGCTGGCCAGGTGAGGCATAATATAGAAATGACAGCATGAATTGAGGGCAGATTCTGACAGAGAACAGACCTAACTGACCCTATCTAATACCTATGTAATCTATCTAGCTAATCTATCTGCCTATCTGATCTACCTAAACTAATCTATTTAATCTATCTAAGAACTAAACTAACTACCTATCTAAACACCCAGTGGCTATGTAATTCCTACCAAACTACCTACCTACCTATCTCTATCTATCTTTCTATCTAGTTACTCTGACAGAAAGCCCGGCGAGTCATAACAGTGATGAAGGAGGGGGCACAGTGTGATGAAGGATCCTGCAGTGTGATGCTGAAGGTGCAAAAGTGTGAATTAACTAGTGAAAGGGAATAATAGAAGCAGGAAAGGGGATAGATAGAGGGGATCAAAGAGCAAAGAAGGAGCGAGACAAGCAGTATGTGAGGCACAGGGGAGAGCAGGTAATGAGGGCGAGAGGGGAACACCTGCAATGAAGATAAGGGCACATAGGGATAGAGAAAGGAACAAATAAGGAAAAGATAAAGGGTAACATGGAAGATATAAAGGAGATATTTTAGATTTATAATATGGAGACATGCGAGAAAATGGAAGTACACAAAGGAGACAGGAGGGACACAGAGGAAAGGTAATTGGACACAGGAGAGGCGGGGAAACACAGGGTGGATTGCCCTGCATCTTTAAATAAGTTTTATATTTTACTATATAATGAATTTTACTCTTGTCAAAATCCCTAAATCTTCTGGGGGGTGGGGAGCAGGCAGCGACTAGACCCACGGCCATTCATTTCAAAGTGGAAGTTCCATACCAGCACTTCTAAATTTCCACTTCGAACAATGCTAGAAAGTTAATGTGAGAGGGATGAGTGAAATTAAGATTATAGCTTTTAGTGTTGAAAAATTCTGTGACTTAATTAAAATCCCCTCCCACTCCCCTATGCTGACTTTCAGGATTAATTGGCAGATGTTCTGTTTCCCGGTTCAACAATATACAGGTTTATCTTTCCATTTGTCAACTTTCAGTGTGACCGATTAAGCACTACAGGAATGGAACCTTTTCAGTCCCTGAATTGTCCTCAGAATGCTTCCACCTTAGACATTGGGGGCCTGATTAATCTTTGATTGCAATCTAGATGCAATTTGCATTTTTTAAAATCAAATGTAAATTGCATGCAATTACTCCCGTATTCAAGTACAGACAGATCTAAAGAAATGCCCATTCCCACCCCCATTCCGCCCTTCATGTGGTAGGCAGTCGAAAATGTAATTTGCGTTTGGACATGAAGTGCATGCAGCTGCGTTCACTGGCGTAAAGTTTGTTTCTGAACATGCGCAGAGCAATTTCACGCACGATATGGCATGCAACGAGACTTGCATCCAAACATGAATCAGGCTCTGGTTGTTTTCCCTGCCACCATTAAGTATGTTATGATTTTTCAGTATCTTATAAATTATTGATAAAAGCCACGGAGGGAATAAATTATATGAAAGACTTGACAAACTGTGCTGGTTTACTTTGTGCCACAGAGGTGAACTAAGTAACCTAAAAATATATTAATAAACAATACAAAGATTTGTCCGACAAGCTTTTTACATCAAGGGGACAAAAGGACACTCACTGGAAAAATAACATTTTCACTACCAACCCTTTAATGCCTCCTATGTCTACTTAGAGATAGAACATGAAAACAGTCAAGATTTTCATTTTCCTGCATGCAACAAATAGAAAGAAAAATTATGGTAGTGTCCGTTTAAGTTTACGGAAAGACACATATAATGTGAAGAGGAGGAGGGGAAAAAAATCTTTCATCATACATTATTGCGCTATACATTACAAATCAGTGACAGAATACAAGGAATGAAACCGTGTCTGGCCATTCTGCTTCATTCCAAGGGAGCCAAGTACTCAAGGGTGGAACTACAGGAGGTGCAGGAGATGCGGATGCTACTGGACCTCCAAGGCCCATGGCACATGGGCAGTGGGTGCATGCATTGGTGTGGGCATGCTAAGACATGGCTCCCACTGTGTTCTTTTAAGAGGAGGGGGGGGGCGGGATGAATAGAGTGGCATTGCTAGGCCCCTTCCACAATTTTGCTATTGGAATCTTCCACAGTAATGGACTGTTTAGGACCAAGTAAGCCACAATGAGTATATAAAAATTGAGGACTGTGTTGAAAATAATACTAGAAAATACAACTAACAGGTGGACTATTTTCTATTTGTGTAAACTATATAAAAATAACATGCTTAAGCTGCAAGAGCTAATAAGGTCCTACATTCATCATCATCATCATCACCATTTATTTATATAGCCCCACGAATTCCACAGCGCTGTACAGAGAACTCATTCACACCAGTGCCTGCCCCATTTGAGCTTACAGTCTAAATTTCCAAATATACACACTCAGACAGAGACAGAGAGAGACAGAGAGACTAGGGTCAATTTAATAGCAGTGTAACGCGCCTGCGGGGAACAGGACAGATGCACACAGAAGAACTTACTTATTAAACGATGGTGGCTTCCGATGCCCCAGCCGCTGTCCGATCCCAGCAGATCAGCAACCGCAACCCTTGTCACCTCCAACCACGTCCCTCTAAGAAAGAAACATAGATTACGGCCGTGCCTACCAGGAAAGGGCTGTCCAAGACCGAGGCAATGATCAAAGACGCTCTTAGTCAAAGCTCACTTGCCGCCTCCTCGCTTTGCTCTTGCCAAGGCGCGGGGGACTACAGGCACTTGAGACCAGGAACGATCCCACCTCAAGTACAACGCACACCTCTCGGTGAGGGCCTAACCGAAATAGGGAATTTGAGCGTTATACTCACCGGGACACTCCCACTTCCGGTCCTGTTCTCCTGCTCCTCCCCGACACCTGTGGATGACAAGGAACACACAGCCTCCCTCTGCTCTATCAGTGAGACTAAGGTGTACACCCACAACACTAAACTTACTACAGCAAGCGACCCGACCCTAACAACTTTCTAATGGCCGGCAACGCAACTAGAATACACAACTATAGCACTAACTGGGTGTGTGTACTAACGGGAACTACTCACTATACACTACGGGGAACACCAGCCGGTTTTCACGGACTACTCCGGGGGGCGGTTCCTAACCCCCTCACCCAGGTCGTACCAGGAAGACTGTCTTCTTACTGTGGGGTCACCCACGGATCCTAAGGACCGGCTGCACAAGGCCCGACTGAGGCTCACTGGACCAGCACACTAACCTGCGAGTCAACTGTCGCACGGAACAGCCGATCGTAACAACCGCCCGACTGCTTCAACCCAGGTATCGGAACACGTGTCCCTCCCCTGGAACCGCCAAAGAACCTGCACGGAACTCAGGCTTAGGACACTCAACCAGAACCACGGGCCGCCCCTGGAACTGAATCGAGCTGTGCTGCACTGCCACTGACTCACTCAATCACCCCCTCTGGAAACCAGCATAACCCCAGGGACCTATGGGACGGGAAGACTACGTGTGTTCTCCCCTAGCTATGTGTACAAACTGGTAACTACACTTATCCCCACAGTGCAGGTTAGTACAGGACAACAAGAGCCTACCTTTAATGGGGGCCTGACGTCTTGTACCTGGAAACAAACATGTAGCACACCAAAAATAAAGTATACAAAGCAATACTCACCGCACAGACAGAATAAAACAATATACAGTATATGGCAAGCTAATCACAAGAGTACACAGCTGCTAGCCAACCAGCCGGTTGCTACAGCACCAACAGGAGCCTTCTGCTCTACTGTTACCTTCTACTCTCAGTGTACTCGCTCTCACGGGACTGCGCCCTACACTACTCCGGGCTCTCACGCCTCTGATACACCAGGGCCTTATGCCTTACACCATGGGCCTCTCTGCCCAGCTGCCTACAGAGCCTTGCGCTCTGGCTATGGGCCTTGGCCCCTTATCTACCTTGGGCTCTGAGCCCACTCACTAGGGCCTTGTGCCCTTCTACTCAGGCCTCTAAGCCTCTAACTAGGGCCTTGTGCCCTGTCTCCCAGGGAACACTAGCCCCTGCCCAACTAGGCCTTGCGGCCTTCCTCACTATGGCCTCTGGGCCACTAACTAACTATAAGGGCCTTGTGCCCTTAATACACTATACTCGGCGCTGCATCATCACTAGGCGCCGCCGCGAGCTCTGATTGTCTCTCCATGCCGCGACCGGCACTTCCTGGTAGCGGGTCACATGACTTGGCTGTTCGGGCGTTTTTTTTTTAATCTGCCTCTATATAATTTAAGCACTTGCTCAGTGTCAGTGCAACTTGGTTACTGTGCATCTTACTCCCTGTCCTGCTCCTTGTGTGGTGCTTTCTGCTGGATCTTTTGTGTACCATTTCTGTCTGCGTGTTGCTGGATATCCCTGTGTACTGAACTCAGCCTGTCTGACTATGCATCACTGGATTTTCCTGTGTACCGAACTTGGCTTGTCTGACTATTCGCTGTCTACTCTGCCTGACTACTCATGTAACAGTTATCTGGAGACCTTCAGTGCAGTTAATTGTGTGTTCCTGCCTACTCTATATAACAGTTTCAGCTTCTCCAGGATTTCTACTCGTCTTCCTCCTGGGGCCTAGTGTTACATCCTGAAGCAGTCCAGAGGGCTGCGTCCTGCGGGTTCCTTGCGGCGGTTCTTCGTAAATACCGGGGAATCCGTTATACTCCGCGCCTCTGGTCTGTAGTGCCAATTGGGATTGACACAGGTACACACTGAGTTGTAACATACATATTGGAACCAGATAGCCAGACAGCACTCCACTGTCTATGCACTGGCCCCCACTAATGCTCCGAAAAGTAGAGCAGGGGCCTATAGAGGGATAAGTAATTCTTACCCCTCTGGATGCCTATGACCAGGTGTCCTTTAATTCAGTGGATCCCAAACTTTCTCAGTTTGAGTCACCCTTAGGGTCTCCATAATTTTTTCAAGGCACCCCTAAGCCAAAATATTTACCAAGAAGTCCCCTGCCTTGCTTACACAGAGCCCTGACCCAGTCACCCCTGTGAGATCGCCGGGGCACCCCAGGGAGCGACGGCACACAGTTTGAGAACCACTGCCTTAATTGTTGGGCCACATATCAGCTACATGGGCTGCTATGTCTTTAGATATACCCCTGAAGATAAAAATGGAGGTGAAGTGAGCAGGGAGAGGATGATGGGAGTGATTGAGATCTTTTATGATGAATTATATAAAATAAAAGTGTAAGTGTTGGAAGCAATTGTTGATAAAGTGAATGAAGAGATGAAGCCGAAGTTGGTAGATGAAATAGCTGAATGAAGATTCTAATGAAGAATAAAATGCCTAGGAAACATGGTTTGCCTGTAGCAGCAGTTTGTTGTAGGAGATTGTTATTAGTAATGTAATGGAAGTGTTTAAGTTTATGCTAAAGTTTATGCTATGTTTAAGTTAAAATAATGCTAAAATACTGGCAGGTGTCATTCCAGAATAGGGTGACATCGGTGTCATGCTCATCAAACCAATTGTCACGAGCCACGGTGGTACGCCGCATCCTGGCGTGATCTAGCAGCCCGTGCTCTAGTTTCTATGCTCTGGTATTATTCTTTGGGATTATCCTTGTAGCATAGATGTAGGAGGATGTAGGACATCCTCCAACTCCAGGGGGAGCGCTCATATGATTTAAACTGGTTCATTTATATTTTTATACATGCTTCCTGGTTTATGTTATTACCTATGCTAGTTCTAGCTAGTAATTAATTAGCTGCCTCCTGAGGCTGATTGTCAGCCCTGTCCTCCTTTGTCCTGATTGGCTCTTAGTACTATTTAAGGCAGTGAGGTCTGAGCCTCACTGCCGGTTATAGCGTTCTGTTCCAGTACTGCTGCCTGCTCCTGCTTGGTGTTTGGTGTTTGGTGTTGAAACCTTGGATTGATTACCTGTGTATGACCTTTTGCCTGTACCCAGATTCTGAACCACTGCCTGTGACCCCGATCTTTTGCCTGTACCCAGACTCTGAACCACTGCCTGTGACCCTGACCTTTTTGCCTGTACCTGACATATTCTCTGGTGCTCTGTCCAGTCGCTGATCTCTGGCCTGCCACTACACCGTGTGCTACCTCCTGTACCTGTGCACTGCCGTGTTAGCATAAACTCATACTACTCTGAGCATAAGACCTGGGGGCATCCAAGTACCTGTGAGCATAACCAGTCTCTATGTGAGGGGCGGCTCCTAAAGGTGAAGACCTCTTCTACCTGTTCTATGAGTTTATGCCCCACTGGTGGCCATAACACCAATGAGTCCTTAAGTACAATGTGTAGTGAGCGTCAACTTGGGGAAAAAAGGCAATGAAACATTTTTGGGGATAATGTTAGGCATGATGATGAGTTGGAATGTGTGAAGGGAGGGGGTAAAAGTTCTGAGTGAAGGTATTTGAAGGATATTGAAAGGGGAAAGGAAGTTGAGAATAAACTAGGAAGAGAGTGGTGAGAAAGTTGAAAAATGCGAATTCAGTGACCTTTTACATAGCAAATGTGTTTCCCCCTGTCAGTTGTGTGTATTAAGAAAATCAACAGTTTTTTGTTGTTTTTCTGAGGTGCAAAACGGAGCTTCCAAATGTAGCACTGAATGTAGCACTGGCAGACACGTACGTCTGCACAAGCGCATTAGGGACCTGTAGTCAACCAGGAGCTACAATCCCGGTTTGCACTTAGCTGCTGCCGGAGGATTCAGTAAGAGTTTTCGATAGGGAGAGGGGCTAAGGGGTCAGAGGAAGGACTTTAAAACTGGCAGTTGGAGTGCAACAGCTGAAAGAGGAGAAGGAGTATGGCGGAGAGCAAGAAAAAATAGAGCTGACTGAGAAGTGAGTGTACCCCTGTACTATTGCTTGGGAGCAAAACAGAGGGAGCAGAGAGACAGGACAGAGACTCTGTGAGAGTACCAGAAGTCTGAGAAGAAGAGGGAGCAGAGTCTATTAGACCCCTGTATTCAGAGGAGCGATATTGGTAAATAGGAGCGGTTGGTGTGGGGAGTACACCCCTGTCAGTTGTTTAAAGTAAAAGTCTGGAATAAAGATAATACCCCAGAGAGATATAGAGAGAGACACAGTGAAAAGAAGGAAATATAAAAGAAAGAAACAACTGGAGTCCTGAATAGAAAAAGCCATCTTGGACCAAAAGGCTGATCGTTATATGGATAAGTAACATCTTATTATCTGTTTATTGATTTATCGGAACTCTGTATTATACCAGTAGTCAGATAGGGACTAGGTGGGGAGGCCTGAAGATTGTAATGTAAATAAAGCCTTTTGATGGACTGAAATAATATTAACAAGGGATTAGTGCAGGGACAGTTAGTTAGGGAGCAGAGACTGAATTACATGTATGAGAAACTGTGCAGACACCTCACTATCCTCTCAGTCACATATAATAGAAATTCACAAACCTGTCGTGTGAGGAGCCTACGATATTGAAGTGACTATATGGTCATGTATAAGGGACAGATGGTGAAATCCAAAGTATATACATATGTCATATTTATGCCACTGAACTTATTTCATGTTAATTGTTTGATATTAGTTATATTTGCCCGATGATTGTAGTTTAAAGAGAGGTACCTCTTAGTAGTAGAATAATAGAGAAGAGAGAATATATATGTATGGTAATATAGGTATTATATAGTATTATTTATCGATTATATACAATTGTTGGTTTAAGCTACAATTTATATTTTTCATTTAAAAGATTGGAAAATCCCTTTAGAAACTTATACCACACTAATAAATGTGCCAGTGTGGCTTCTAGAGATAATTCCTCTGTGATATTACTCATTGTGTGAGCCTTTGGTCCTGTGACGGGGGGGGGCAGAGGGTTCCTTGGTCTCCCTCTGGTGCCGCTACAACCAGGAGACTACCCAAAGAAGACCCTTCGGTAATCAGACCAAAGTGGAGGCACTGCGCAATCTGGAATACAAGGTTGCAGACCGCACACACAAATTGGTATATACACCCAAACCATATAAAAGGGCGTTAGACAATAAAGAGAGATTATGGTGAAATAGAAATTAAAAAGTAGATTACATTCTTCGGATGATATACTGGAGTTTGAACTATATTGCTCTAGTGTTGAGGCTGATTGGAAACCGAAATACAATGAAAGCATTTTGGTAGGTTATTGGCTGTTGTTGGCATGAGTTACATGTTTTAGAAATTGGTCTTGTTTATCTCGGGTGCATTCGGAGGGATACAAACAAGAATATTGTAGCTGAGGATGTTATGTGTGGTGGAAGGTTTGTGGTATCTAAGAAATCTGTGAGTGTTTAGGAAGGAAGATATAAACATGATAAAGAGTGTTAGGATGGTACAGGGAATTGTATATATGATATTTATGGAATAGAAAAGGAGGAGGGATGGATGACGCAGAAGAGGTTTGGAAGGTTCTTATTGTAGACAATAAGAAAATTCAGCACATCTATTTCCTGTCCTAGTAAAGAAGTTGAATCTTTTAGTTAAATCATAGTCATCTGAGTGCCTTGACTCAGCAGCCTATTAGGACCACTTTAAAGTAAAAAAATGCAGCTGGCCCAGTGACCCAAGGTAGCGCACTATTGGACTGGCACGGGGGGCAGATTCCCCCCTCCCTCCAGCCCAGCCTGCACCACTATGTGTGTTGGGTGGTGGGTTTGATATGAAGACTCTGTGGATAAAAGTTTGGTACCACATTTGATTGATATAAAATCCAATTCGATATTGACTGTAATATTGCTGTGTGTAGCCAGTTTATGAAATGTTTAAAATAAAAGGAGAACTTCAGGTTTATACGTTTATTAAGCATCAATTCTAATCTTGGGTAATAACTTTTAAAATATCTGCACAGAAAGCAGACACAACTTTGTTAATGAGTATTTTTCAGTTCTAGAAGATCATCTGAATTGTAATTGAAAACAGATAAATATTCGGGCTCACTGGTTGCAAGCGTTGAATTGTAAAACACGTTTATACTTCATTTGGGTCCATTTATCTAGAAACAATTCTTTCTCTGTGCACCATTGACGTTGTCACTTTCTGCATGAACAGTTTAATGATTTTGCATTTTCTGAAGAGAGAACAATATATAATTCTCTGTGCTGGTTATTCTCTGGGATTCTGCTCTTTCATTAATTTAGCTGTGGGCAGACGAGGATTTCGCAGAATATAAAATATTTTATTGAGATTCCTTTTCTTTTTGGGCTGTAAATACGTACATCTTACAATGAGACTGTAAGCTTTTTGGGATGGGGATTTGTTACAGCGTGTCCGATTTTTCAGCGCTTGGTTTAGGTAACTGATGATTTTTTATCTACAAAGTCGGACATAAAAATAGCGTACTAACCCCTATATGCTGAGCTGTATGCATCTTAGGATCCATGCAGGCAGGGCCCGATTAACCAGAGGTTTAACTGGGCTACAGCCCAGGGGCGTCGGGCATCCAGGTGGCCCTTGACAGAGCTCAGCAGCATTATTGATCGGGCCCGATCAATGCTGCTGAGCCTGTCACTGTTGTCCTTCTGCGGCACTCAGTAATCTCCATACTCGGTAAGAAGCTTACAGCGTGCCACAGAAGGACAACAGTGACAGGAGAAGGTAAGCGCTTGGGGGGCGGCCAGCTAACAGGGGGGGGCTCACGGGGGAATGGAGGCCCCCTTAGCCCAGGAGCCTCCATTCCCTTAATCCGGCCCTGCATGCAGGTCAGCACTTGTAGCATATGCGCCCCCGGTTTACTGCAGGAACACGTCACAGACACATATGTCCCACTTGAACAGCAAACGTGTGCGCTATTACGCATCAATAAAAATAAAAAACTCCTTAATACAACAGAAACAGCTCCCTGTACAACATTTTTGCTTAAACATACAAAAGCATAATATAGGCCCGAGCAATGAAGAAAGCACCAATCATCTTCAGTGGTGCAATCACAAGGAGCCAATTACAAGTGGTTCACTAGTGCTAGACACTGCCATCATTATTATCTTCTGTTTGCATCGGACCACTCGCGAATGATTAATCTTTCTCAGGCGTATATTCTTTTTTCAGGTCTGCATCCTTCACAGTTGAACAAAACATGACCCACAATGTACTTGACCTATGTTATAACGCCGCTGTCGCATCCCTTCCTGTCTCTCCAGCACCTGGAGAGACAGGATCACTAGGATACTTCCTGTATTGTATATTGGTCACTAGGATGCTCTCTGTAATATATATCGGTCACTAGGAAACTTCCTGTATTGTATATCGGTAACTAGGATGCTCTCTGTAATGTATATTGGTCACTAAGATACTTCCTGTATTGTATATTGGTCACTAGGATGCTCTCTTTAATATATATCGGTCACTAGGATACTTCCTGTATTGTATATCGGTCACTAGGATGCTCTCTGTAATGTATATTGGTCACTAGGATACTTCCCATATTGTATATCGGTCACTAGGATGCTCTCTGTAATATATATCGGTTACTAGGATGCTCTCTGTAATGTATATTGGTCACTAGGATACTTTCCGTATTGTATATCGGTCACTAGGATGCTCTCTATAATATATATCGGTTACTAGGATGCTCTCTGTAATGTATATTGGTCACTAGGATACTTTCCGTATTGTATATCGGTCACTAGGATGCTCTCTGTAATATATATCGGTTACTAGGATGCTCTCTGTAATGTATATTGGTCACTAGGATACTTTCCGTATTGTATATCGGTCACTAGGATGCTCTCTGTAATGTATATCGGTCACTAGGATACTTCCTGTATTGTATATCGGTCACTAGGATGCTCTCTGTAATGTATATCGGTCACTAGGATACTTCCCGTATTGTATATCGGTCACTAGGATGCTCTCTGTAATGTATATCGGTTACTAGGATGCTCTCTGTAATGTATATTGGTCACTAGGATACTTTCCGTATTGTATATCGGTCACTAGGATGCTCTCTGTAATGTATATTGGTCACTAGGATACTTCCCGTATTGTATATCGGTCACTAGAATGCTCTCTGTATTGTATATCGGTCACTAGGATGCTCTCTGTATTGTATATCGGTCACTAGGATGCTCTCTGTAATGTATATTGGTCACTAGGATACTTCCTGTATTGTATATCGGTTACTAGGATGCTCTCTGTAATGTATATTGGTTACTAGGATACTTCCCGTAATATATATTGGTCACTTGGATACTTTTCGTATTGTATATGGGTTACTAGGATGCTCTCTGTAATGTATATCGGTCACTATGCATAAAAAATATAAAACCTGCTTTGTCTTACTTGCAGAACATCTGTTATTTCTACTTGAGAAAAGGAGGAATAAGGGGGGGGTATGGGGTTGAGCTGTGGGGTGACAGACATGTTGGCAGTTGAGTCCATCTACCCTTATTTAAATTTTGTTTTATTTTTTTTACTTTGTGATGCCTGGAACGGAAGAAGAGATGGAGGTGATTGGGCGGAGGTGCTACCCATACCCTCCCATGTTTCTAGCCACTCTTCCTCTGGCAGCATGGTGCTACTCACAATAGGCCCTTCATGATTTTCAGCCCCAGGCCCATGTGGCCCATTATCTGACTGGCATAGCTCTCATTCTGCATCAGTCCCATAAAGACTTTCTGTCCTGGAATGTCTGGGAAACTTCAGAATTAGTGATAGAACTTCCAGAAGACCTAGCAATTCTCCTGCAAGGTGGCCGTGGACATTCTGTGGAGATGCAAATCACTTCAAGCCACGCCCACCAGTGATGACTGAGTGGGGCTGGGGCATGGTGACGTAGATGCAATAATCATTATACACATTGCTCCTCCCACTTAATGACATGAATGCCATCATCAAGTAACTCAGACCTGCATTGGAGGCATGTTACATTTCACAATGAGCAAAGACCTTATCACTATTGCTAGATACAGGAACTACAGCTCATGATACACTCTTAAAGCTGTCATTAAGCAGGAGAGTGGGAATAACCAATATTCCTGAGAATTTAGCCTATCAATTCACTGAGGCATTTTATGATTAATATTCATTAAGTTGTGCTAACATTCAGGAGGCACTGTTTGCTAGTGGATTGACAGTTTGCATATTTGTTAATTATTGCCTCAAAATGACTGCCACCAGTGGGAGAACAAAGCACAGCATGGGGTGTTTGCAGGTGAGCAGAAATTTCCACTGTCTGATGGGCGGAATGGGGGCATTTCTTTGCAAAGAATGTATTAGGTGCACCCAGGGGTGACAAGTAAGGGAGCAATGGGTTCAATATACCTGTTTAGTGGTCTCTATTTGGAGCCTGGAGGTGGCAATGATGGTGGGGGCATACGTGACGACATCCAAGGCGGATTGTAGGTGGAGGAAAATGACTGCGCAGATCAATGACTTCCTATTGGTCCATATGGTCACACCCCTCCTAGCCAGCTCCAGCTTTTGTCCAAGAAGTGCCCGTACCAGAGCCTGAGAATGTTATCGGCGGCCCTGGGTGCAACTGAGTAGCGCAAAACGAAAACATTTTGTGGTGCTAGATTATTGAAAGGTGGGGTGGAGAGGGCACATTTTGCACCTTCCAGTTTCAAAACCCCTTTCTGTTACTTGACTTTGCTTCTCTTTGCATTGGCTCTGATCAAATCTGAATTAGTTTGGTACATTAACTGAGGGATGAATTAAACCTGAGGGAAATTAGAAGCTGATGTTGTGTTTGAACTCTTTGTCCCTCTCTAAGGGGTTAAAGTGAGCCTGGGGTGCGCCCATTGCAGTGTCACTATGAGAGGTCTTTTATGCCACCTATAAATCACCATGGCTAATAATGTTCAGCCTTTCAGCCTCTAGGCTTCTGGACAAGTTGACGTCTCTCCCTCCCTGTTTGATAATCCTCAGCAGGTGCCTTGGGTGCCAACGTGTGAGTGAGGCGTGTTTTATTTAATACCCCTTGTGGGGCGATTTTGGTTTGGGGTTACTACTCTTCAGCTTGGTGCCGGCTCTCAGTTTCATAGAGAGCGCCCGAGTGAAATTGTCATCCATTCATTGATCCTCACTGTGATATCGGGAGCATGCGATCTTTGCCTATCGCTTTCTCCTCCACCAGTGTTTTCTTTTAATAAACTCCTTTTATTTGCCCAAGCAATGTCTAGCGCCATTTATTATAATAGAGTGGTAGAAGGGGAGATAAGAGGGACTGTTTACATGTGAGATCAACCGTTAAGCATTTTATGGCTGAGCTTAATAGTGAGGGGGAAAGGAGGACATTAACAACATTCTACAATGTAATTAAGCTGAATACAATTAGGTCTGTTCTGTCTACATTATTAGTAAAACACAAAAAAATATTAAAATGTACTACTTTTTTTGTTCTTTAAGTCTTGGTCAATCAATTTAACAAGGAAATATATATGTATCTTAGCCATACTTGCCTACTTTTTAAATCTGTACTCCGGGAGATCTCAGAGTACAGATCATGTGACAGAGGGTAGGAGGGAGCGTGACGACTTTGCTACGTTACTATAGCCCCGCCCCTACTATAAAATGCCAAAATTCAAGGTATTGAATCGCGGGGGCAGGGCTTAATGGCGCGATTAAGCCCCCCCCCACCGCTATTCAATGCCGTGAATTTCGGCATTTTACAGGGTCCAGGAGGTTTGCCTAATTTTCACTCCCGGAAATTCGTGAGCTTCCCAGAAATTCCGGGAGAGTAGGCAAGTATGATCCTAGCTGCCAGTTTATATAATATTGTCACTATGATCCCAGTTATGCAATCTACTTGAAAGTGTCATAATTGGTGAAATAGACAGACTACATCTGTAGCTGCACAAGCTAAATGCAAATAATTTCAGAGGAGTAGGTGGATCCCTAAAGTTGTGGACTTGTTATATTGTTATATCCAGGGCCATCTTAACAACATTATGGGCCCCCGGGCAAAGCAGTGCACCGGGGCCCCTCGAAATAGATATAGATATATAGATGTATACAGATACAGATATAGATATAGATATATAGAGATAGAGATAGATAGATGTACTTGCTCAGTGACCCTTGAAGGTTTTTTTTGCAGATTTTTTTCTTTTGCAGGATTATTTATTCTCATTAAGAGCCGTGCCTATGGGGCCCCCGGGCAGCTGCCCATCGTGCCCAATGGAAAAGATGGCCCTGGTTATATCTCTAATTCGTTTAAATGGGTAAACACCTCTGCAATTAAGGTGCAAATCACACAATTCACGACCATTTGGTCAGATATTACATATAGTGTGTATGCTCCCATGATCATGTTTTATCGTACCGGAACACATCCCATCTGTTGATTTGGTTTTATAAACTTCCTAGAAGTCATGATCAGCGATGTCGGGCAAATGTGGCAGTGTGTACGCACTCAGGACCAGCAGTGTAGGCAGATATCTGTGCAGTGTACACAGTCACCATCTTTTCAGCAGATGCTTATGACAGATGAAAAGCACAGATCTGATGGTATATTGTGTATTGTGTACACATGAATCAGCATGCTCATCGGGACTTTCAGTCGTTGGTGAAATTGTTACAGAAATTGCACCTGAAGTAAGACTGCATATCTGTGTACACAGCTTTACACTGCTTTAATATCAGTTTGTAAAGGATTAGACCTGATCACCGGCTTACTTTTATACATTATTATGACAGCTGATCACACAGCTACCTCTACAGAACATCACATCTACCTGTCCTACATTATAGTGATTTATGATTTTATTTGTACTTTGAGCAACTAATCATGGTAATATTTATTGACAGCTCCAATATAATTTCTGTGAGGTAAGTTTTTCCTGGAATAAAGTGAAATATATTGATTGTGACTCTGTTATCCGCTCTCCAGAGCTGGGGAAGCCAATGATGCAAAGCAAATCTCTGTTGTTAGGACAGTTACAGCAGCATATCTAGAGGTACATATTAATCTCTCTGTGTACTACAGACCACTCTGAGAACCACAAACTGTAAGGTGACCATGAAATAAAGATATAACAGTGCTGGGATAGTGTCTTCAGGAGAGAGACAGTTACTACAGATGAGAAATGACCATGAATGCCATGTAAGTGACGTTGACAAATGTATGATTTGGCTAAATAGACCAGGACTGATAGGGTTAAATCTGAGACTTTCACTCCCATATGTTTCACTGATTTATATGCATCTTTTTTATTGAATGCTCATTAACCAGACTTTTTTTTTAATGTTCTCCTTGTAGCTACAAATTGTAAATATTGAAAGTGTGATATATAATAATAACATAGGCAAACTGAGGGGGGGTTCCTAGTGTCTGGAAACCCCCCTCCAAGCCTGGGGCACTGTATAAAGATGGCTGGACCCTTCACACGGCTCTTCTTGAAAAGGGAGAGCTGCGTGCACCTAACAGTAGAGCATGCAGCATTGCCCATGTATATTATGGGGATAGGAAAAGCTGGAGTGCAGCCAAGCACTGTCTAATATTATAGCCACACCCCCATGCATGCTGGTCACACCCACTGGCGGTGTGGTGTGGAACCCCCTCTACAAATTCTGCGTTTGCTCCTGAATAATCCTAATGCAGGAATTTTCTTAGCTTATATAAAGGTGTTACTAAGTGTGGTTGCAGCATTTAACTTTTCTACAGAGCCACTGCTATTGTATTTGCCCCATAATTATCAACCTTTAATCAATCGTGAACACAGATTTTCTGTCGCTGCTTATCGCCGCAATGTATCATTAAAATATTGCCGGACGCCTGACAAAGGCATTGAATGGGAGCCTTTTTGGCAGTAGGAGGCTCCCAATTCAATGCCCTGGCAGGCAATAGGCTTGTCTTCTAGTATTGGGAATGGCCTAAGTGGCCATGTTGATCACCACCATAATATTGGTGCTATGGGAGCACCATAGGCACAATGTTATGTAAGTGCGTGGCACGGCAGAACAGGCATAGGTACTACGCTGCCAATGGGATGCCAGCCCAAAACACACAATAGGGATCTGGCCCAATGGAGTATATGCCCCCTTGCCCAACCCGTCCCTGATTGGAACTGTCTTTATGTCTGTCTATTGTACATTTGAATTAGTTATTTTATTCAAGTGCGTCTGGAAGCTGCAAAAGACATTCCATTTAATATGGATGACCAATATCCACCACCTACGAGGATGTGTTAAAGAACACGTACTGGTTATACAGTACAGTACTGCTCTCTCCACCATTTGGATCTCATTTAGTATCATGTATATATCTGTGGACATCAAGTAGCTCTTATATATGCAACAACTTGTAATATAAATTTGTAGACAGCATTTTATGCAGCGTTCTTCATCTGTGAATGCTGTGTATCATTTAGTATCGTTGTGTAGGGAAGAGAGGGTTTACATAACGTCAGCCACAATGCCTCGTTACTGAGATGTCAATTCATAGCCCTGACACGGTGCTAGAGACAATACCTTGCTAGTTAATAATGTCTTCTGAAAAATACAGATAAGGAAGGTTCACTGCCAGAATAAAAATCGCTGCTTGATCTTTGCTTCTTCATAATGAGAGATCAGCAGGAAATATGAAGCATAAAATTCTGTCACACTTCACTGTAAATCTTGTAGTAGAAAATGTTCTATTGATTATTGTTGTCAGCTGCTATAAGGATTGCAGGATCATTCTCCATTTAGTTCATTTAGAAATATGACAGGCTCGACTGCTATATTGTCTGTGCAGAGCTATGCACATTGCTGATTACACCTTGTGTCTGTACCATAATACCTGCCTTACAGCATATTTCTATCGGCTACTGAGGCCGTTGTGAAAGCTGAACATTTGTAACCTTGTTAGTTCTGCAAGAGCAGAAAATATATGGGGCCTGATTCATTAAAGCACGTGATTTTGTGCTTACAAATATTCGCTGCATGCCCAGAACCGGACAATATGCCACAGAAAGCAGCCATTTTCAATTCATCTAGCGCAAAGGACACTTACTGCAGCTTTCAAATTTTTGGGTAGGGGAGCTGAGTTTCAAAAACATGGGAACATAAACATTGGTGGGGGATGAATTAACCTTGATTTTTGGCTACAGCATATTAGCCTGGCATGGGAGGTGAGGGGGCGCCATAAGTGTATTAGTCTAAGGCGGCCTGAACCCTTGATCAGGCCCTACCTATAGCAACCACTTAGATTCTAGTTATATATTTAGAACATTCTACAAAACAACAGCTAGATTCTGATTGGTTGCTATAGACAACATCTCCACTTTTTAAACTGGCCGGAAACTCGCAGCTTGATACATTTACCTCTTGGTCTAAGTGCTGATTACTAGTGATGACGGCTGTGTGTGCATGCTGGGACATGTGTTTGCGATCTGGAGCAACTGTAAAAATGTAATTTATGCACAGTAGACATTAATTTCATTCTAATTAATGTATTTCCTGTAAAAATAAAATAAAAACACATTTGTTTATTTTTAATGTTTTATAATTAACCCTATTTTTTTAATAGGTGACATTAATTGAATAGTTGTTTTATTTCTGCACATTCTTTTGTGATTTTATATTCCACATAAGTATTGGACATATCCTGCAGTGTCCTATGTAGTACGCACCTAGACACGTATATATCAGCACACGTATCTTCACATCCGCTCCTTGTTGAATTCGGGTGTACAGTTTCAAACGGGCCCTAAAAACTCACCTTATTCTTAAAGCTTTTCTGTCTCCCACTTAACTTCCTACCTTATCTTCTGCCTCCGTCCCCCTACTCTCCCTCTCTCCCCTGCGTCTCTCTGTCTGTCCACCCCTCCCCTTAGATTGTACGCTCCTCTGAGCAGGGCCATCTCTCCTCCTGTTTCCACCACTTCTAACTCTGCTCTCCAGCTACTTAGCCCTCCTCCTCGAGGGTCCTCCACCCCACGTCCACTCTCGCTCCCTCCTCCCCCCTGGGGGTCTCCCTGTCTTCCGCGCCCTACTTCTTGGGCCCCGTCGTTTGCGGATCCTCCCTCCCCTTCCCCGCCCTCTCTAGCTGTGCATTGTGCTTATTGAGTTACTGTGCTTACTGTTTACTCTACTGTGCTGTCTCCCATTGTATTGTAATTTGTTTGTCCCTGTACGGCGCTACGGACACCTTGTGGCGCCTTATAAATAAAAATTAATAATAATAATACATATACTGGATTTATGTGTGTTTTACAACAAACGCACATTGCACTCAGTATAGATGCCTTAATGAATCAGGCCCAAGTAATCCTATCGGCTAACTGAGTGATAATTAGTTAAACAATCATAAAGGTCCTTTTAGAATTATTAATAGATTGAGTTTAAAATTACACTAGAGTAGTTTTAAACTATCTATACAAAGGACATGCCTTCCCTTAAGAGCTTGCAATCTAGATTATCAAAATTGAATGCATGGCTGGACACTTTGCATTTCTTTTTAGACTATACATTTTATGTACCTTTATTATTGTCTCATTTTCCATTTCCCCTATGCGTATACATCTTAATCAGTATTGATTGACATGCAGTCAATGCTCATTATCTGCTATTTCAATTATTTTTTATTTGTGCTTTTCATTTATACTTGCACCTGATAGAAATGAAAGAGCGCTGCCTGGCTTTCTCTGTGTCATTAGGTCTTCATGGAAGATACACAAATTTATTTCAGTCATTTTTTATCTCAATGAGGAGGTGATAGATTTACAAGAGAGAAAATGAATTTACAGATACCTCGTTTATAAAATAGGCCATAACCGGGGGCATTGCCAGTGTTCAGGCGGGTTTGAAAAGTGGAGATGTAGCCTATAGCAACCAATCAGATTCTAGCTATCATTTTGTAGAATGTTTTCAATAGATGATAACTAGAAATTGATTAGTTTTTCAAACCCGCCGCAAAAATCTCTGCTTGATACATTTACCCCCAGATCTGTTCATAGAGATATTACAGGAGTCAATGCATTGTAGGAGGAGATGACTGGCGACTAACAGTGGTAGTAGAGGTTACAGGGAAGGGTAAGCAGAGTTTTACTTCTTTTCCAGCCAGTCCGTCCTGTGAGCATTAGCGCAAATGCATTACCCGGCTTGACAGTTCACACGTGCGCAGTGAATCTGGAAACCTGGACTTGGGCTATCTCAAAAATTATAAAAATAATAATATTTTTTTTAGACACTTCCAAAATGAACAAAATGATTCATTTAAATAAAAAAAATGAACAATTGTTTCTGTTTATATCTCCTGCTGTCGCTATCCTGAGATGACGATAATGGTAGTGGGACAAGAACGGTATTTGTACTTTGCTTGACATAGGGAGAACTTTCGCCATATGTATTTTTGTGTGTGCCAAAGTCAGAAAAAAATGAATATAAAAATAAATAAAGTATTTGTGTATCATAGCTCATACATCATGCTACTCACATGGCGTAATAAACAGTATAGGGATGTACTTAATGAATACGCCCATATCTCCCATATTTATTTATCTTTGCCTACTAATGTACATATTTTCTTCCATTTATCAGGACAGATAAAGGAAAGCACAGGACTGAATACCCTTATCTGTCTGCAAATATCAAATGTGTTTCTCCCCTGGGAGATCCTGCCCATGCTGAATTGCAGTGGGGCTCTTCCCGAGCTTGTTTGGGGTGTGAAACTACAATTCCCAGCAAGCATCGGCGACCATTAATTTCTTGGACATGCTGGTGCTTGTGGAACCACAAAAGTGACAACATATCCATAGCTCCCATTGGCTGCCAAGACCATACTGAAGCTTACAGAACTTCAAATGTCAGCATGTCCGTAGGAAATCTGTAGTCCAAAAGTAAATAAAAAAAACAACTTGCTGAGACCCAGACGTTAAATGTTATGGAACTGGATTGATGTACCTAACTTTAGCGCATACTTGCCAACTCTCCCGGACGAGTGTGGCAATCTCCCTGATAGGAAGGGGGAAAAATTTAGTTTAAACGCCGCGATTCACCCGGAATCGCGGCGTTTAGCTCCGCCCCCACTGTAAAATGACGCGATTTGCGTCATTCCGTCACGGGGGCGGGGCCAAAATGACGCGATTTCGCAGCCCCGCCCCCTGCACGCCCACGTCCCAGCCGGCATCTCCCGGAAAAAGAAAAAAAAATGTTGGCAAGTATGCTTTAGCGCTGTGTAGCATGTGGTGCGGTTTTGCACCAGACCCAGCCGCAAGCCGACACCTACAATCCGTTGATGGCAACATGATGCGCCAGGTGTCATGTTAACGTTTGCTAGACTGCGTGTTAAGATAATGCAACTCATAATACATAGCCACAGACACGCAAGTTTATAGATACATTTTTCGTGTACACAGAAGTTGCAGTTTTATGTTTAACACTAAATTAGGCTCAACGTTATTGTTTCTGAGGTGGTCATTATAATACCGGTATAGACTGTAAATGAGCAAACATTTTGTCAGTTATATAAGACTGATGACAAAACAACAGCCTGGTTTTGCCAAAACTAAATTCAACACCAAAACACATGGATGCTATTGGAAATAAATCCAAAACTGAAACACTTGGTTGTTTGCTTACCTCTAAAAATTATATATATATATATTTATTTATTTTTTAAAATTGACCTTACTTCCTTCGGCTAGCACTTTGGTGTGGTCTTGTACCGGTACCTTCTTATATATATTCCCCAATCAGCAGCTAGCTGTTATTTAGAGAATCTGCAAATTTGTACTGCGCATGCCCACCAAAAAAGCTGCACATATGCAAACTTGCACGCGTCAACACTTACACCTGCTTGTGACTGGAGAGGCGGCAAGGAGGAGAGAAGAGGGGCCTTATGTAGGCTAAATACAGTAATGGTGCGTTCAGATAGTTGTGTACAGAAGCAGACCCACGCAGAGACGAAGATACGCCTATAAAAGCCATGTAATTGTGATGATGATGTCGCCAGCACTAGCTAGCCATTTCTGATTGGCTATGTCACTCACCGGAGTGTGAGTGCCTCCACTCTGGTACGTGGTTCTCCATCTTTCCCGCTCACACCTGTCGCACTGGGCATGCGCAGGTCCCTTTAACAACTACACCTGACCACTAATGTGATTGATGGATCAATCACCCCTCCCTACTTAAGGCACCTGCAGCCTTAGGTAGGGGGCTGATCTTGAAGTCTCACTCCCAGTGAACTTCTATAGGTGTGTGCAATTTCCAAACTGCTTCCAGCTCCACTCCTGTGTGCAGTTTCCAAACTGCTTCCAGCTCTACTCGTGCTTCAGCTTCCACGCTGCTCCCTGCTCAACTCAACGGCGGTTCCCATACCGCTACAACGCTTCACTTCTCAGCTGATTCCGGATCTACACAACTGGGTATGCTCTACTGACTATTGACTATTGACTATTGCTCACATACCAGTTGTATCCATTGTTGTTTGCTGCACAGGGTACAAGTACCCATATAGACTGTGTTACTGCATTGCTTCATTTAGGACAAGCTTTCACTCAAGCTACGATATCTCCTCACGCTACTACTTAGCGTTATTGTGCATATCTGCTGTGACCAGCTTCTCCTCCCTGCAAGGCATCTACTCCATACAGACTATTCATTGTGCCTTCCATCTCTGCCTCACAAGACATTGCTCTACTCGCGCTGTTTCCATACAGCCACAGTTTGCCTTTCAACTTCACTCTCCTGCACCTGGACAAGTCCTCATTCCTTCTCACAGCAGTGGTACAACTTGCTGCACGCAGACCACTGACTTCCCTGCTACCTACCCGCACCTGGACAAGTCCTTCTATCACAGCGGTGGTACAACTTGCTATACGCAGACCACTGACTTCCCTGCTACCTACCCGCACCTGGACAAGTCCTCCTATCACAGCGGTGGTACAACTTGCTATACGCAGACCACTGACTCTCCTATTACCTACCTACACCTGGACCAGACTCCTCACCATAGTGGTGGTACAACTTGCTGAACGCAGACCACCGACTACCCTGCTTCCTACCTGCACCAGTACTATTCTTCCCATCACTACAGTGGTACAACTTGCTGTACGCAGACCACTGACTCCTCTACCTACCATCACCTATCCACGTCCACTCCTCGTGTCTACATTATCTTCAGTCTCCAGTTTACTGCTCCAAGTCGCTGACTTTCCTCTAACCATAGCTGCAAGTCGCTGACTTCCTCAGACTATCTCTACTCTCCTGCTGTTGTGTCGCTCCAATCATTCACCTGCCTGCTTTGATGTGCGTGCCATAACCCCGCCTCTCTCGCAGAGTTCCATCTGGTGAAACTCGGGTAGCAACTCCTAGTGCCCGTGACAGTCTAATTGCTAGTTCACCTCTGAAGCTAATTCTATCTGTTCTGTTTATATATTAGGATTTTGTGGACATATTTTCAAAATAATTTTTGTACTTACGTTCATACGCTTGGAGCATGGTTTCTGCTGTATTATATGAAGCCTAACCACGAATGCATTTTTCAAAACAAATGATAACAAACTTGTCTTGTTTTTATGACCCGATTGTCAGTGGTGGGAATCAAATAATCTAACAACCAGTTCTCTGCCCTAATGACCATTATAAGTATACAAAAAGATATATCACAAGGTAGTTTAATATTTCATGCCTTTAATACTCAAATAAGAAAAATAAAAGTGGTACACAAAACTAGATTATGTTACAAGAAACAATTTTGTGGCATACTGCTTTTACCCCCTTTACAATGTGCCATGCTGTTTTTGCCCTTTTTCACAGTCTGCCATGCTGATTTTGCTCCCCCTTCACACTTCGCCATGCTGCTTTTGCCCCCTTCACACTGTACCATGCTGATTTTGCCCCTCTTCACACTCTGCCATGCTGATTTTGCTCCCCCTTCACACTCTGCCATGCTGATATTGCTCCCCCTTCACACTCTGCCATGCTGATTTTGCCCCTCTTCACACTCTGCCATGCTGATTTTGATTCCCCTTCACTCTCTGCCATGCTGATTTTACTCCCCTTTGCTTACGTTCCTGCACTTACCTTTTCAGTCGGCTTCTTTCTTCTCATTTCCTCTCTTCTTGTCTTCTGTCTTCTTGCTTGCAGACTCCTCTCTGCACCGCTCCTCACTGAATGTTGGGCGTGATGACGTCACCCCTGCCATTCAGTGCGGACGGCGCAGAGTGGAGGAGTGCTGACGGCGCGAACAGGTGAGTATTTTTTTTTTCTTTTTAATGGACCCTGTTCCCCCTACCAACGGACAGGGTGGACTCAGTTTGGAGCCACCGGTTCGTCCAACTGACCTTAAAATTAGTTCTGGCGAACCATTGCAAACTGGCAGAACCCCACCACTGCCAATTGTGCATCTACTTATGTGGGTGTACCTATGCCTGGCCTATATGCTTCAGGTAGAGAATTAGATGCACTGTAGATTGACGTTGGGATGCAGGCTTAAATCTTTTGATCAAAATATGAACTAATACCTCATGTTTTCATTTTGCTAGACACACACAGATATGCAGTTTAAAGGATAAGCGCTGACAACTTTCTTTTTGTTTTGTATACATATATGGGCATTTATATTGCCACGCAGCTGGTACCACATACAATATGGGATATACCGAGCGCAGGCTTATTGCCAAGCAGCTGGTACCATGTATAATGTGGGATATACCGAGTGCGGGCTTGTTTTTCTCTGGTTTTGTTTCAAAATATTGCCTTTTTGTCATAGCAGCTGTCCATCAAGCCTATTTAAGGCACATTTGGGTGTGGCTCACAAGGCAGCCTTTGCTAGATGTAAACCCCTATACCTGGGAGGTGAGTGCATCTGATTTTAACTGCATTTTAATATTGTTTAAAGCATATAGGTCATTGTAGGACCTGCATATTATGAGGTACCCTTGACGTTGGGATGCAGGCTTAAGTCTTTTGATCAAAATATGAACTAATACCTCATGTTATCATTTTGCTAGACACACACAGATATGCAGTTTAAAGGATAAGCGCTGACAACTTTCTTTTTGTTTTGTATACATATATGGGCATTTATATTGCCACGCAGCTGGTACCACATACAATATGGGATATACCGAGCGCAGGCTTATTGCCAAGCAGCTGGTACCATGTATAATGTGGGATATACCGAGCGCAGGCTTGTTTTTCTCTGGTTTTGTTAGAGAATTAGATGCATCTTGCAATACAAGCAACTCAGCATGTGGGTATAAATACTCAGGTAGAAACCAGCGTCAAGGCCACTTACAGAGAGGCCTGCAGAGCACCGTAGATGAGCAATGGTTCTGGTATGTGTAAGCAGCCCAATCCTGCTCAATACATGGTCTGTATAAGTATTGATCTGTGGTATGGCAGTATTGGTTAGGATGGGCATAACTGTTTTACTTTGGCTCAAGACTCTTTACCAAGGGTAAAACTGGCCTTGCCTGTGATAATGGGAAGGAGGAAAGGAAGACTGAGTGGTTAGATTTACTAAACCAGCTATAAAGGAAAGTGGAGGTGTTGCCTATAGTAACCAATCAGATTCTAGCTATCATTTTCTAAAATGTATTAGATAAATGATAGCTAAAATCTAATTGGTTGCTATGGGCAACACCTCCACTTTCCATTTTAGAACATTTAGTAAATCTACCCCTAAGTGTCTTAACAGCCTGTCTGTCATTAGAGAAAACAGGTTTAGGATAAATGAAGTTAGTCAGCAAGCAGTATAAGCTCCCTGCCTCTGGGACAGAGGGAGACTACTTCAATGACCCCTGAGTGTGTACGTAATGCTGCAATATTCAAGTATTTCTGGGGCTTTGTTGCTCCTATTTTGCTTTATGTTACTATGTTGATCTAAAGCAGAGAGGACCAGCTACGATCATTGTGTGAAAAGGAAGTCTGAGTTGTTTTTTCCTTGGGAAACTTCATCATTTTCTTCAGTCAGAAATTGATTTTTGAAAAATCCTTTAGGCAATTTGACTGTGGAAGTGAAACAATATTGTCATGTGTGAGAGTGATAATTATCTCCTCCTGCCAGGCTTTCATTTCACTCCTCACAAGAAAAACAAATTCAAACATTGCAGATACACAAAATATCATGGCTCATACTCTGCCAATGCAAAGGCTTTAATGTCATTTTTTTTATCAGATACAATGTAATTAACGTCAAAGTGACATGAGCAAATGTTCCTACTGTCTGGGCCACTCAGCTCCCATGGTCTTGGTTGGATCACTACACTCCTGAAGCTGGTAATCGCTCCATCACATGTACAGGACTGAACACATGGCCAATCCTTTGTAACGCTCCCTTACTCCTGCTAAGGGGTGTACATGTAAATTCATTGTATGTGAATCGCTTACTTCTTAACGCTCACTGCTTCCACCAAGTCTTCTTAGTCTGGGTATGTAGGGAGGTGGACGTAATGACCACCAGGGATGATTTGCGGACCCCCTGTAACCACACACACTTCTCACAATTCTGACACATGGTAAGATTGTTCTTTTACATAAAAAATATTTACTTTAAAAATAAATACTTTAAATAGACGTACGATTATGGAATAAATAATAATTAAAATCACAAACCCTTTTATGAGATTGAGTATTACACTCAATATAGATATATTAATAAGTTTGGAAGTTATTCTATCTCCGTAATTTTGATATTATATTATTTCTAATAGACTACAAAATTCCGTCTATAAACTAATCTTAACTTACTATAAAATATTGCTATGTCTAACACCTATATATAGATCATATCACACTGAATTACTTTATAATAGCCTGAAAGTAATACTAAATTGACCTCCTTACTTAGAATAAATATTAACTAATTAATATTATAAAACACTTAAAACTTCACAATATCTCTCACTTCCATCCCAGGCTGTCGTTGGTGCATTTATAATACCGCTGGTAGCTACTTCTCAGTTATATATTCATTTTTTTCTCTCCAGATAAGTATTTGACTTCCTTATCACTAATGATGCAGATGATATAATAAATTGATATATAATTCAGTCTCTGAAATAATTATTTCTAATGACTCAGATAATATATTGAATGGACCTATATCACAGTCTCTGAAATTAACATTTATACTAATGCAAGTGTTAAATCTATATCTCTCTTTCACTTCAGGTTTATGTAATATAAGGATATGGTAGTTTCTCAGGTTTACTCACAAGAACCAGGGTTTGATTACACAAATACCACTTTCTCACTGTTTCTTTCCCCGGATTGTTTTTTTTAAATGATGTTTCTCCTCACAGATGCTTTGTCTTCACAGACAATTCTCGTTACATGTATTTCTATCATCAGATGCTTTTTCTCATAAATGCTGATTTCCACAAATACAGCCTTTTACATACAGATCTCTTTAATAGATAAAGCCCATTAATATATATATATGTCTTCTCACAGATCTGTCTCAATTAGTTTTCTCCTCCTCACATAGCTGTGTCTCCTCTCTCCCTCATCCTGTGTCCAGTAAAACAGTTCTTCCTCATCTCTCCACTGTAACTGACAGACTCTCTTGTCAGTTCTGGTGAGATTGCGCAATATCTTTCCGCCCGCCGGGGACTCTGGGATATGTAGTCCCTGCCAGCGCTGGCTTTTATGTTTATTTTTAATCTCCCCAAAATTTACGGTGCAAACTAGATGTGGGTTCCCTTTTATCAATGCAGAAGCCTTTCAATGCCATCTATAGCATTGAAGCCTGCAGGACACCACAGTAACAGTGCAGGACCCCATCAATGCTGCTTAATGTTGTCAAGCTGGATTCTGAGTATTAACCACAGGTCAGCTATATTGAGCCAATGTTTATAAACCTCAGCTCAGCACGAAGCCTGCCAGCCACCACTATATATATATATATATATATATATATATTGATTAGCCAGAACATTAAAAACCACCTGCCTAATATTGTGTAGGTCCCCCTTCTGCCGCGAAAACAGCTCTGTCCTGTTGAGGCATGGACTGCAAAGGTGTCCTGTGGTATTTGGCACCAAGACACGAGCAGCAGAACCTTTTAAGTCCTGTAAGTTCCGAGGTGTGGTCTCCATGGCTCGGACATGTTTTTACAGCACACTCCACAGATGCTTCATCGGATTGAGATCTGGGGAATTTGGAGGCCAAGTTAACACCTTAAACTTTTTGTGATATTCCTCAAACCATTTCTGAACAATTTTTGCAATGTGCCAAGGCACATTTCCTGCTGAAAGAGGCCACTGTCATCGGGGAATAGTGTTGGCATGCAAGGGTGTACATGGTCTGCTACAATGTTTAGATATTATTATTATTATTATTATTAATATTTATTTATAAGGCGCCACAAGGCATCCGCAGCGCCGTACAGAGACAAACAAAATCACAATACAATGGGAGACAGCACAGTACAGTAAACACAGCAACTCAGTACGCTCATTGCACAGCTAGAGAGGGCGGGGAAGGGGGAGGGAGGATCCGCAAATGACGGGGCCCAAGAAGGAGGGCGCGGAAGACAGGGAGACCCCCAGGGGGGAGGAGGGAGCGAGAGTGGACGTGGGGTGGAGGACCCTCGAGGAGGAGGGCTAAGTAGCTGGAGAGCAGAGTTAGAAGTGGTGGAAACAGGAGGAGAGATGGCCCTGCTCAGAGGAGCGTACAATCTAAGGGGAGGGGTGGACAGACAGAGAGACGCAGGGGAGAGAGGGAGAGTAGGGGGACAGAGGCAGAAGATAAGGTAGGAAGTTAAGTGGGAGACAGAAAAGCTTTAAGAAAAAGGTGGGTTTTTAGGGCCCGTTTGAAGCTGGACAGATTAGGGGAAGTTCTGATGGAGGGAGGGAGCTTGTTCCAGTGGAGGGGGGCAGCGTGGGCGAAGTTTTGGATACGCACGTGGGAGGAGGTTATAAGGGGGGAAGAGAGGCGACGGTCAGAGGCAGAACGGAGAGGGCGGGATGGAGCATGAATAGAGAGGAGGGTGGAGATGTAGGGCGCAGTGGAGTTGGCGAGGGCCTTGTAGGTGAGCGTGAGGAGCTTAAAGAGGATTCTGAAGGGGAATGGGAGCCAGTGAAGGGCTAGGTAGAGGGGGGAGACAAAAGAGGAGCGGCGAGAGAGGAAAATAAGCCTAGCTGCAGCGTTAAGGACAGATCGAAGGGGATCGAGATGAGAGTGGGGGAGGCCAGTGAGGAGGAGGTTGCAGTAGTCCAGGCGGGAGATGATCAGAGAGTGGATAAGGCATTTGGTGGCATCTTGGGAGAGGAAGGGCCGGATGCGAGCGATGTTGCGCAGCTGGAAGCGGCAGGATTTAGCAAGAGAGAGGATGTGGGGGCCAAAGGAGAGAGAGGAGTCGAGGATGACACCAAGGCAGCGAAGTTGGGGGACAGGGGAGATAGAGGTGTTGTCGACAGTGATGGAGAGGTCAGAAGGGGATGGGGTATGAGAGGGAGGAAAAACTATGAGCTCAGTTTTGGCAAGGTTAAGTTTGAGGAATCGAGAGGACATCCAGGAGGAGATGGCAGAGAGGCAGGCGGACACCCTAGAGAGGAGGGAGGGAGAGAGATCAGGAGAGGAGAGGTATAGTTGAGTGTCGTCAGCGTAAAGGTGGTAGCTGAAGCCGAAGGAGCTGATGAGTTCACCCAGGGAGGAGGTGTATAGAGAGAAGAGTAAGGGTCCCAGAACAGAGCCCAGAGGGACCCCGACTGGAAGGGTGGATGGGGGGGAGAGAGACCCAGAGGTGGTGACAGAGAAGGAACGGTGAGTAAGGTAAGAGGTGAACCAGGACAGGACTGGGCCGGAGAGGCCGAAAGACTGGAGGGTGTGAAGGAGGAGGGGGTGGTCAACGGTGTCAAAGGCTGCAGAGAGGTCAAGGAGGATGAGAAGGGAGAAGTGGCCCCTGGCTTTTGCAGAGAGGAGGTCATTGGTGACTTTAGCCAGGGCAGTTTCAGTGGAGTGGAGGGGGCGGAAACCAGACTGGAGAGGATCAAGGAGGGAGTATTCAGAAAGGTAGGAGGTGAGACGGCTGCAGACGAGCCTCTCAAAAATTTTGGAGGCAAAAGGGAGAAGAGATATGGGGCGATAGTTCGAGAGAGAAGTGAGGTCGAGATTAGGTTTCTTAAGAATGGGGGATACGAGAGCATGTTTGAAGGAGGAGGGGAAGATGCCAGTGGAGAGGGAGAGATTAAAGAGGTGAGCGAGGTGGGAGCAGGTGGTGGGGGAAAGGGAGCGAAGAAGGTGGGAGGGGATGGGATCCAGGGGGCAGGTAGTGGGGGGGAGGATAAAATGAGAGAGTGGACTTCCTCGCCGGTGGTGGGACGGAAGGAGTGGAGGGGAAGGTGGTTGGGGGGGGAGGACAGAAGAGTGGGAGGGGTGGAGGAGGAGATTTCAAGTCGGATGGCCTCGATTTTAGAGGAGAAGAAGGAGGCGAAATCAGAGGCAGTCAGGGAGGAGGGGGGGAGGGGGCCAGGGGGCCAAGAGAGTGCTGAAGATGGCAAAGAGGCGGCGGGGGTTAGAGGACTGGGAAGAGATGAGGGATTTAAAGAAAGATTGTTTAGCGAGTGAGAGGGCAGAGCTGTAGGATGAAAGGATGAATTTAAAGTGGAGGAAGTCAGCCAGGGAGCGGGATTTTCTCCAGTGACGTTCGGCGGAACGGGAGCATTTTTGGAGGAAGCGGGTTAATTTGGAGTGCCAGGGTTGGGGTTTGGAGCAGCGGGGGTGGACGGAGTGGGCAGGGGCGACCGCGTCCAGAGCGGAGGTGAGGGTGTGATTGTAGAGGGAGACCGCCTGGTTGGGGCAGGCCTGGGAGGAAAGGGGAGAAAGGAGGGTATCGAGAGAGGAGGACAGAGAGGCAGGGTCAAGAGCATCGAGGTTGCGTATGGACAGAGTAGGTTTGGGCAGGGGGAGGGGAGCAGGAGAAGAGGAGAGAGAGAAGGAGAGAAGATGGTGGTCGGATAGAGGAAAGGGAGAGATGGAGAAGTCGGAGAGATTACATAGGTAGGAGAAGACAAGATCAAGGGAGTGACCAAGGCAGTGGGTAGAGGAGGAGGTCCATTGGGTGAGACCAAGGGAGGAAGAGAGGGTGAGCAGTTTGTTGGAAGCAGGGTAGGTGGGGTTGTCGATGGGGATATTAAAGTCACCGAGAATGATCGAGGGGAGATCGGAGGAGAGGTAGTGAGGAAGCCAGCTAGCAAAGTTGTCAAGGAAGAGGGAGGTGGGGCCAGGGGGGCGGTAGATGACAGTGACGCGGAGATGGATGGGGTAGAAGAGGCGGATGGAGTGAGCTTCAAAAGAGGAGAAGGAGAGGGAGGGTTCAGGGGGAATGACACGAAAAGTACAGGTGGAGGAGAGGAGGAGGCCAACTCCACCGCCAGGGCGGGCACCAGGCCTGGCGGAGTGGGTGAAGGAGAGGCCACCATAGGAGAGGGCAGCGGGGGAAGTAGTATCAGAATCGGAGAGCCAGGTTTCAGTAACGGCAAGAAGGTTAAAGGAGTTGGATAGAAAGAGGTCGTGGATAGCAGTCAGTTTGTTGCGGACGGATCTGGCATTCCAGAGGGCACAGAAGAAAGGGGGAGAGGGGGGAAATGGGGATGAGGTTAGCAAGATGAGCAGCGCGCGGGGGATGGCGGGGAGGAACGGGAGAGGTAGGGCGGGGGGAGAGTATGGGTATGGAGTGAGAGCGGGGAGGCATAGTAGGGAGAGAGAGTAACAGAACAGTGAGATAGTGGGGACAGTGAAAAACAGGTAAGAACAAAGGCAGGAAGACAATGAAAAGGTGGAAGATAATAACGAATTAGGGCGTGGAGGGCATGGAACAACAGTACAGTGAGATAATAAGGACAATGAAGACAGGTAAGAATGATAGCAGAACAGTAAGATAGTAAGGACAGCGGATAACAGGTAAGAATAAGCAGGGAGACAATAGCAAGATGGAGGACAATAACCAATTAGGGCATGGAAGGCAAAGAATAATAGAAGGAGAGGTAATAAGGACAATGGAAATAGGCAAGAATAATAACAGGTAAAACTAGTTGCTGGTAAATATAAAATCAGGAAAAACAAGATAAAGGCATATAAATAGTAGAATAATAACAGGTAAAAAGTAGAAACTTGTAAATGTACAATCAGGAAAAACAAAGATAGGTGGTATGTGTCAAAGTAACATCCACGTGAATGCTAAGACCCAAGGAGAACATTGCCAGAGCACTACACGGTATCTTCCAGCTTGTCTTCCTGGTGCCATCTCCTGCCCAGTTAAACAATGCACATGCACCCAGCCGTCTACATAATGTAAAAGAAAACATGATTCATCAGACTAGACCAGCTTCTTCCACTGCTCCATGGTCCAGATCTGAAGTTCACATTTTCAATGTAGGCGCTTTCGTGGTGGACATGGGTCTGCATGGGCACTCTTACTGGTCTGCGACTATGCAGCCCCATACGCAGCAAGCTGCGATGCACAGTGTGTTCTGACACCTTTCTATCATAGCCAACATTAACTTTTCAGCAATTTGTGCTACAGTAGCTCTTCTGTGAGTTTGGATCAGATGGGCTAGCCTATGCTCCAGGTTAAAGGTTCCACCAAGTAAATTGTTTTAACTTTGATGCAGGGATCCGTCACTGATCATATATGGCACCAAGTGAACGATTAATGCTCAATAACCCATAGCCTAGACTCTCCTACCATATTTCTCCAAAATGATAGCATGTGTGCCCAGATCTGGTTATTCAGCAATCAGACCTAAAGACCACAAAAGAGGTCAGGAAGAGTGAAAATTGCAAATCCATGTTTTTTTTAAGCAGATATGTCATTGAAAATGAAGTTTACTTCACAATAAACATTGTTTAAGACAATATACATTGTACTTCATCATTTTTTTGTATTTCTGAAAACTGCATATTCTGCACTCAAATCAAAATTAGATTTACAGGACAGAGGTGACAGCCAGTGAATGGGAACGTAGTTAAGCAAAATTATACATTATGTGCTCACAAAGAAAATCTGACTAATTTTGTTATAAAGAAAACTGTCAGAGTACATTCTGTGTTCCGTGTTTAGAATGCCTTATAAAAATAAGATATAGAGATGTATGTGCTATAGTAAGTCATTTTGTAGTTATGAACTGCTAAAGTGGACTATTGCTGCATTATCTTGAATGGATAGGGAGGTATCCATTATTGCCTGCTGCTCACATGCTTCGATCAGGGTCGCTTCAAGCACCCCCATCCTTGGGGCAGTAGAGACAAGGTTCTCCACTCGCTAGTCACTCTCAACATGCCTCTTCCAATCACCCCAAGCACTCCTGTCACTGCCTGCTCCACCATAAATGAATACAGAGTAAACATATGGTGACACAAGTCTCCTGGGACTTTCTTGCAATCACTGTAACATGGTGACTGACAGTATAAGAGAAATATGGACTGGATAGAAAGTATCCTTCATTCATATACAGGGTGCTCATATTTTGCAAACAAAATTGAAAGTGTTTTGGGCCCTCCACCTCCTCAGCCCCGCCCCACTGGTCCTTGGGGACTTCTTCCCCTTCCCCTTGGGTGGCATCTTCTGCTTTTTCCTCAATTTGGGATTGTGTCACCATATCTCAGCCCCACACTAAGTGTATCAGAGACATGGAGGCTCACCAGCCGATTATCACAGTAGTGTCCCTAGTTCATATTATGCCCCACAGTAGTCCCCCAACACATATATTAATAAAACTTATGTAGGCGGCTCTATTTTGCTATGTGCGACTCACTTCTGGGGTCAGTACAGAGTCCAGAGCTCTTCAGTTCCAGACATGGTAGGAGTGCTGGAGCTGGGGATGCATAACCGCACTCTTTCAGCCATCTTACATGTATTGTGGTTGCTTGAGAGACGCAATCGCGCCACTTCTCTTTTGTAATCAGTACTTTTGCCATTAAATAGATGTCCTGTATCCCCCAGTTTAATCTGACGCCCATGAATGTTACACCAACTCTATATCTGAAACTAAACAATATATTGCATAACTTAAAAACCTGGAAGAGCCCCGAACTAAGATTTATTTTTAACACCTTATGTACGTAGCAACTGCTTTTCTTATAGGAACCCAGGCAAATAATAGTTCACAGAAACTTGTTTTCTGCCAAGTTCCATTCATCTAAACAAGTCGCCATATTCCATCCAACTCAAGAAATATTATTTTGATCCTCATGGTCAATAATTAAGGATCATTTAAAGGATATTCTTCAGAGAGAAGATCCTCCTCCCTAAAGAAATACATTTCGTGCTTCATAAATTGGCTGTAGAGAGGAGCAAAATCTTCAAAAATGCTGCAAGCAGACTTCACATCTGGCTGCAAAATTTCACATTGGCCGGAGGAATTTGGCTTTAAGTAATCTGAGCCCTAAACCAGTGATTTAGCAGAATAAAATAGCGTCATCTGAAATCCGTAATATGGTGAAGCAAATGCATAACTCAAAGATTGTAAATCGATCCGAATTAAATGTCACAGAAACTTTGGTCATCTGTACTTGAGAGGAGATAGAAAATCTCTTTGTATAAGATTTACCCACCAAATGTAAACCTCCTGTTGTGAGAGATACTACCCCTATAAGGTTGAAAAGTCTTGTAATCCCTCTTACTCTTTTATCCCTCCCCCCTTCCCCTTCACAGGCTGAATCTTGTTCTGATTTTGAATTTGGTAGGCCTGTTGGAGGTTTAGTTAAATTTGTTTTCTTTTGCTAGCAACTCTGTCGTCTGCGATTCCAGAAATAAAAAGTCGTGAGGCATACGTAGGATCAGTGCTGGATTAATATTAGCATGGACCGTTGGAGGTGCTGAAACCGTGGACATTTTCCTAAACCATGTCATGGACAATTGTTAACCTTAATCATTCATATGAACAAACTGCAAGCCTTTGGCCAAAGCATCATAATATACACAGCAAGAACATCTCAAAAGTATTTGGAACGTTGAGTATTCCTTCCTTACTTTATCTTGTCAAGGTCACACTTGCACAACCTAGTTTGAATGAATGAATTAATTAATTTGGAGGCTATTGACCAAAATGTCCCTATTAAAATATGTCACTGTATAGGACAGGAGAGCCCACCATGGAACTTTGTTGGTGAACATAACAGCCAGTAAGGGGTGGGTTGAGCTTTTCATAGTGGACAACACAAGACATGTGGATTGAGAAGGCAATGTAGAGTATAGAAGTGTTTTGTCTTGTTCAGTGATTGCAATAGGACGTGTGCAAAGACTCTTCTGCAGAACCTTACTGCAAACAATTCTGCCTATATCATGAAGACGTTGTATACATGATAATTTTTCAGGCAGATGCTAAAGTATGTATACATTATTATGAGAACCGCATGAGCTGCCAGTGCTAATTCACTGTTATATCTGGTGATAATAAAAAAGGCTTGAAGGCAAACAAGTCATGAAAAGTAAAAAATAGTAACTATAATTTGTGAATTTTCAAGAAATGAATAAATTGTTCAGTGTGAAATGTTAATGAGACTTAAATTCTGATAAGCAGATTAGTGTTACTGCCATATATTTTATTACAGGCTAATGCCACCTTAATATTTTGTAATAAACATCTGTTCTCGCCAAACTAGCAGCATTATACCAGGGACCCTTGTAGTATTCTGCCAGCAGGGACGGAACATTTATAGCAATAGCATAACCCAAGATTTGGGTAAGGGCTCGATGATGGCGCTCTAGCCTCCTGGCACCCGGGTGTTCTCAGAAAAGGCCTCTGGGCTCCATAGCGGGGCATTAGTTCACCACTGGCTGCAAGCACTCCAACCATGCTTCTTCCATCGTTGAAAACCTGAAAAAACTAAAGTGTAAACCGTATTGTATTAGTGTCTAACATAGGTGCTTATTGGAGAAAACCGTGTCTCTGTGCAGTCGGTCTGTGTTAGATTGTGCCATAGTTCTGTTTGTACTGGTTGTCCACGGAGAATAGCTGCATTTGGAGAGCTAGCAAGTGTTAGCCCTCACAAACTGCTGATCATTGACATAAATTAAAAGGGAGTTTCTAATGGGGGCCAAGACTAATTGGATTGGTACTACTGCTATCCAATCAGGTGTCCTCATTTTACAGAAACAATGTCATCAAAGTTCTTGGCTCTATACCACCAATCAGTTCTATAACTTCCATATTGCCAGGGAGTTCAGCCAGAACTCTGCACTGTGAAAGCCCAGGATGTAACATAATTACATCACTTGGCTCTAGACCTTAGTTATATGAGTTGTAGTATAAATAAAGTAATTGTAAGCTCTACAGATTAATTCAGAAGGATCATTGTATATTGCAGAAAGTAATGGAATGGACAAAGATACATATCTGCGGTGAATAGTGGAAAAAAATGGAAGATGTTTGATGAATGAAAGTGTCTGTAGTCGTCAGTGAATCAGGACATATAGCTTTTTAATGAAAGCTGGACCAAGTAAAGGCAAGCTCGCTGTGACACCAGAATACTCCTGCTAGTGTTCCTTTATATCCATATCCAAGTGTACTTAACTTTCTTTCTTAGCTATGTATCTGACATTTAACCGAATTATGAATTTTTCCAAGATTTTCCATGACTTTTTTTTCATTTAGTGCTTAAATTTAGCACAACAGGCAATCTTTACTGTGAGCGGCTTTTTTATTGACTTCTCCTACCTAGTTACACGTTTTCGCTACTAGAACGCAATGGATCTGATCTCCTCTAGCTCTGAGCTGTGCTCTAAAGCAGGGGTGTCCAACCTTTTAGCTTCCCTGGGCCACATTGGAAGACGACGAATTGGTTTGGGCCGCACATAAGATACACTAACAATAACGATAGCTGATCATCCAAAAAACCATAGAAAACATAGTTAACATATATATATGAGAAAAAAAGTTATATATATATATATATATATATATATATATATATATCACTTTTTTTTTCAAATCCCCCTATACTTACCTTTCAATCTCCTTGTTCAAAAAAATCCTCTCTAGTTATTATACTATAATCACTTTTTGTACTGTTTCGAAGCAATATCAATAAAGTGCATTTAAGCCAGGCATTGTATATCAGGGTGCCCTGACCAGGCCTGCGGTACCTGACATATACACCACTGTGACCCCAAATTGTGACCTGTTTTGCTAATTGCACCACTATGTTAGTTAAGGAATAACAACTTATAATGGGCCAAAGAGAATAATATATAATGCCCCATTAGTATTACAAGTAGAAGTATGTAGCAGAGAGATAAGGTCCATGATGCTCCAGGACCAGGTGACTTTTATTCACTGGTCAGCGTCCCTTGAAATAATAAAAAAAATCCCCCTTAATTTACCTTTTAATCGGCTTGTTCTCCTGTCCTCTTCTCTTCTTTTCTCCAATTCTGTGCTGCTGATTGTTCTTCTCGCGCGGGTGACTCCTCTGTGCTGCGCTCCGCAATGGATGTTGGGCGTGATGACATCTCGCCCGACATTCACTGCGAGCACCGCACGGAGGAGGAGACAAGGGAGGGTGCCGGAGTACCAGCTGACGTGACTGCGTGACCGCAAGGTAAGTATTTTCTTTTCTTTTTTTTTTTGCAGGATTTTTTTTCCCATTAACAGTGCTGCCCCCTTGCCACAACCAAAACTCCTTCTGGGCCACATTTACAGGCGTGCTGGGCCGCATGCGGGCCGCGGGTTGGACAACCCTGCTCTAAAGGAACATGTCCGCCTCACCCTTTTCTACTTTTTCAATAGTCTAGCTTTGCCTATCAATGCCTTGTGTTTTCATGGCTACGTAAAACTAGTTAGTGATTTTAAACTCTTTCTTTTTCAATTTATCTCTATCTATCTCTGGCACAATAGCATGGTAAGCACACCTGAGAAACAAATATTGTATGCTTCAGTAAATTAAAAAAATGTGCTTTATAAAAAAAAAATGGTCTATGTCACAATGAACTATATTAGTTGGACGAGTCGAGGGTCTTCCTTGCTAAATATGAATTAAGTGCGCAGGTGTGCGTAGTTTTACGTAGCCGTGAAAGGACTAGGCATAGTTTTGTTGAGACTACTGAACATGGAGCAAAGGGGAGGAGTGCATATTTTTTAGGATGCAGCTCAGATCTAGTGGTGACCAAATCCATTGCGTTCTAGTGGGAAAAACTAGGTAGGATACGCTAATAAAATAGCCGCTCACAGTAAATATTGCCTGACATGCTCAATTTAAAGCTATTAAATGAAAAAAAAATTCTGTGAGTCATGGGAAATCTTGAAATAATTCATAATTTGGTTAAACATCAGATACAGAGCCAAGAAAGAAGGTTAATTTTACTTGGTTATGGATATAAAGGAACACTAGCAAGTGTATGTAGGTGTGACAGCAAGCTTGCATTTACTTGGCCCAGCTTTCATTAAAAAGCTGTATGTCGTGATTCACTGACGACTACAGACACTTTCATTCATCAAACATCTTCCATTTCTTCCACTATTCACCGCAGAAATGTATCTTTGTCTATTCCATAAAGAGTTTAGTTTCATCTTGTTCCAGATAAGTATTTCCCTGACAGGCACCTTACAGCCGCACAATGCTAACAATACGTTCATTCCCTGGTTTTTGTTAGTGGTCAGAAAGCCTGGGCTGAGATCTGTGCCCACACAGAAATATTCTATGTCTGAGATAACAGGACATTCTGCCAAGACGTTTATCTGCACGTTCATTCATCAGAAGAGTAATGCACTAAATGGCAAATGGATTCATTGATTAAACCAGCAGAGCAGATTCAAAGGAGCTATTTGTTGAGGTGTACCAGCTTTTTTATGCTAGGAACTATTATTAATTTAGGGGAAAAAAAAATTCTATATCTCCCATATGTGTGTCCAATTCGAATCTTTAAAAGTGTTCCACTTCTCCAGTCAATATATCAAATATAGACAAATTCATGATGTTATGGTCAGTAACATTAAGATGTTATCATGTAAATGTTAGTCTAGAATTAAAATAATGAAATACTCCACTTGCAGTCAAGGTTTGCTTCCTCTTTGTTTTTCATAGACTGTTATGAAAACAGAAGGATATTAAGTTATTTTATTACTATTATATACTGAACGCTGTGGTGAAACTAAATATTAATATCACCCCAACCAGCCTGTCCCTCGTTTCTCATAAAATGTTAATTATAGTATGTACTTTTTATAACCCTTGATTTTGTTCCCCAGCTCAACAGAATACCACTGCAGTGTCTAATTACATGTGGGTAAGGGGAACATTGTAGCTCATTGTAAATATGTATATTGTTTATTGTATCTTGTTGATATTGCATGGAAGCTGTTATTCATTGTCCTTAAAGTGAAGCCAGGTGTTTTATGGGTAAGAATCAGATTGCAGGACACAGATGAGGGGGAAGACCAATTAGTATCCATTGTTCTCAACATGACTAGTGCAGACATTTTGTCTTTAGCCAAGCAGGGGACCTTCTGTGGAAGTACAGCTCATCTCCACTCCCCCTCCAACCCCATGATACAGCATCCACCAATGGTTAAGAACGATAGACCCTGGGGTTTTCCCAGGGAGGGGACATCACTGTGGAAATTAGAACCTAGATATAAGGAGCCACTCCACTGGGAGGGGGAGGGGGATATTCATTCTGGGGCTGGAAGCTGCAGGGTGGCTGGGTTTAGAGTTGCTGTTCTCTACCAGTGAAATACATCGGCTGATCCACGGGTCGTCAAGTCCAGACAGCCAGGTGACTAACTCCTTAAGCTAGTGGGGTAAGGGACAGATAATGTGGTAAACCTGCCTGGCATTTATTTACTGTGTGTACATAATATTTTAGTGCTGTTTTTATTTCAATAAATGTACTGTTGTACTTTTCTAACTGCATTTGCCTGAGTGACTAATAAGAATCTTAGAAGGTACTGGGTAGGCTTCTCTGGCTTAGGAAGGCACCTGTGGGTGACCAGCCAGAGTGAAGTGTGTAGAATTGGGCGGGAAAACCCGGTATCTTCACAAACGCTTAGGAGGATTTTCTAGACAAGGATACATTTCTTTAATTGTGAGCACTGTGTCTAAAATATTCTAAATTACATTTAAAATTAGTTATCTATATCCATTCAATGGCTGGCATTTCCTGGGCCTGGCCTGACACTGTCTGCTCCTCACTGGTCCTATATAGCAATGACAGGCAACATGATCCATGTCATTGTGCTGCCCTCTAACCTTCGAAAGGACCACACACTACCCATACTTGCTGACTTTTTGATGTTCGACGGTAGGTGGGTTGTGTGGATGGAGGGTCAGGGCTCAGTGCATTGCAGCATATTTTGACCCCCACCCTGGTGACTGAGTCATTTTACTGCATGGATGGTGCCAAAATGACACGATTCCCTGAGAATCCCGTCATGGCTCTAATCTTGCCTACTTCCCTAGGAGGTGAGCAGATGCAAGACGATGTCCTACTCTTCCAGGAGTCGGGGAAACCTGCCTGGAGTTCGAGAGTCTCTCGGACATTCCGGGAGAGTTGCCAAGTATAACATTACCCTTATCTCAGTAATAAGGTACAGCAATACATTTAATAAAAATAAAGAGACACCTATCTGTAATACCATATCAGCAGGTATTTTACACAAATGTTACATGTTATAATAAACACATCTGACAATAAATCAGAAAGGAGCTGACGGCACAGGTGAAGGATCAGAGGGTGGCTTGTTGCCCAACGCTACTCTAGAAGAAGGAGCTTGGTAGATATATCTGTGCATAGGACATTCCCCTCCTCATTACCTTATATGGAAGTTCTCTATATCACTGACACAACTGTAAGGTCTGGTACAAAGCTGTAAGTGTTATTGCATTCTTTCTTTACAGGTATGTAATATGTGATATCTTGCTTAAATAGGTTCTGCAGTACAGGCATTAGAACTTCATCAGGTTAGGGAGAAAAGGCATACTGAGGGATTCCAGTCATTTTTATAGCTTGTACAGTGAAAATTTGACTTACTCCATTTAATGACAGATAAGGTGGAACATCTGCAAGAATCTCATCCTGTATCTCAGATAACTGTTGTGCAGCTGGAACATGTCAGCCTGCACAGTAAAAACACTTTTAAAACAAGTATAAAAAACAAAGGTGGAGGAAAGGTTAAAACGAATAAAGAAGTGTAGCAGAGGGTGAATAGAAAGAAAGTGAATTAGGGCACCCTGATATACAATGCCTGGCTTAAATTAGATTGCATCGAAACAATACAAAAAGTGATTATAGTATAATAACTAGAGATGATTTTTGAACAGGGTCGATTGAAAGGTAAGTATAGGGGGATTTGAAAAAAAAGTGATATATATATATATATATATATATATATATATATATATATATATATGTATGTATGTATGTTAACTTTGTTTTCTATGGTTTTTTGGATGATCAGCTATCGTTATTGTTAGTGTATCTTATGTGCGGCCCAAACCAACTCGTCGTCTTCCAATGTGGCCCGGGGAAGCTAAAAGGTTGGACACCCCTGATCTAAACCATCCGATTTCTGTTCACGCAAATGTGGCTAATGCCGATCTGCAGAAACTCATATATGCGTGTTAGGAGGAGTAGCTTTTGCAACTACTAGAGGGCAGGTGCAAAGATAAGCAATGGCTGATGACTTGGCATAAACCAGGCGCACATGCTACTGGTGCGGAGGGGAAAGTTTCTTGAGATGTGTACGGGATATGGGTGGAAATACACTTTTTTTGTGTGCACTTGTTTTAACAGTAAGTTATGCCCATTTGCAACCAAATCTACATAAGCCCCAATGTGTTCAAGAAATGGGGATATCAAGGAGAGGTTACAGATAGTGTGGTAGCTCTCGGGAGAATAGGGACCAAGGGATGGGACTAATAAGACTCAGGGGTGAAACTTTCCTGCCCAGTAAGGGGTCACTTCATGTGTCAAATAGTGATCCCGACCTGTGATAAGAAACAACACACAACAACAGGGGGATGTTTTGTGGATTCATTTAACATGTCAAAGTTCTCAGTACAGGTGTTCAATCAGACCAATCATTTGTAGTACAGGTGTTCAATCAGACCAATCATTTGTAGTACAGGTGTTTGATCAGACAAGTCATCCGCAGTACAGGTGTTTAAGCATACAAGTCATCCGCAGTACAGGTGTTTAATTGGGCAACTCATCTGTAGTACAGGTGTTTGATCAGACAAGTCATCTGCAGTACATGTGTTTAAGCAGACAAGTCATTTGTAGTACAGGGGGTAAATGTATCAAAGTGCGAGTTTGCCAGCGTGTTTAAATCGCGGCAAATCGCGGGGGTTTACCCGCGAGTTTTGAAAAAAAAAAACATGAAATGTATCAAGCTGCGATTTTGACACTCATGTTCAAAATCGCTGGTCATCTCTGGCGATTTTGTGCGATGTAAACACTCCCGAGTTTAACTAACTCTCCTGTGTTTGGCAAACTCTCCTGTGTTGTAACAGTGAGTTGTAAACACATCAATGTTACACTGATCTGTCATACAGCTGCCGGAGCTCCGGCAGCTGTCAAAATGGTAAAGAACAGATAAAAGTTTAAAAAAAAAAAAGTGAGGTCCCCCCACTATTCATGCTTAACCCTAGTGCTGCCTGACTAGTGCTGGTCCCGTGAAAATCGGGGAAAAATTTTGCGTGGGGTCCCCCCGATTTTCACTTTACCAGCACTAGGCAAACCAGCCAGGGTTGGCGGCACTATAGCAGGGGGACACGCGGCAGGGGTCCCCCTGCCATAATGACTAACCAACCCTAGACTGTTCAGCGCTGGGCTGGATTCCCTAGGGAGTGGGGTCCGCCGAAAAAAACGAGTGGGCCTCCCCCTAGAAAGAACCAGCCCAGTGCTGATAGCACTAGGGCTCTTCCTACTACCCCTGGGCTGTGGGTAGTAAGGTAATACGGCGAAAAAGTGTGAAACAAATGGAAGTTCATTGCGGTTAGGACCTCCTACCTAGTAGGAGGTGTTTGCGTCGGGTAAAGACTTTTTTTATTTTTCTACAATCAAGAACAAAGATTCGGGATCTTACAAATATAGGGGCCCTCCTGGCCGAAGCAATGAAGATATTGGACAAGCAATCATTTTTGGAAGTATAATTTGCTGGGACTGGGGCAAGCACAGACTATTGGAAGAAGAAAAAAGACATCTTTGGTGGGTATTTGGGGTGTTTTTATTTTTAATAAATAGATGTGGTTTTAATGAGGGTGGTTAGTGTATTTATTGCGGGGTTTTTATTTTTAATAAATATGTGTTGGTATTTACAAGGGTTCTGTTATTTATTTAACTTTTTTTTTGTGGTACTACAGGTCCCAGCAAGCCAGGGATGTCAGGGCATGTTGGCACTTGTGGTTCTCCAAGTGCCAACATGACCTGGTTGCCGTGGGTATGCTGGTGCTTGTAGTTATACAAGCACCAGCATGGCCACACTGTTTTTGGCAACCTGGCTGGCTGGGACTTGTAGTTCCACAAAGCAAAATGGCGTCCGTTTGTTTCATACTTTTTCGCCGTATTACCTTACTACCCACAGCCCAGGGGTAGTAGGAAGAGCCCTAGTGCTATCAGCACTGGGCTGGTTCTTTCTAGGGGGGAGGCACGCTCATTTTTTTCTACGGACCCCACTCCCTAGGGAATCCAGCCCAGCGCTGAACAGTCTAGGGTTGGTTAGTCATTATGGCAGGGGGACCCCTGCCGCGTGTCCCCCTGCTATATGCTGCCAACCCAGGCTGGTTTGCCTAGTGCTGGTAAAGTGAAAATCGGGGGGACCCCACGCTAAATTTTTCCCCGATTTTCACGGGACCGGCACTAGTCAGGCAGCACTAGGGTTAAGCATGAATAGTGGGGGGGACCTCACGCTTTTTTTTTTTCCAACTTTTATCTGTTCTTTACCATTTTAACACTGCCAGGGCAGTGTAACAGTGATGTGTTTGTACAACACGCTGCTATCAAGAAACGTGTTGTATCTGGCGTGTTTTGAAGCAAACTCCCCTGAGTGGCAAACAGTCGGGAGTTTGATCTCTGGCGATTTTGCAAGTAGCGATTTTGACAGAAGCAGAACTCTGGCGATTTTGCATGAAATCTCAGCTTCATACATCGGCGAGTTTCAACTCTCCCGAGAAAATCGCTGGAGTTGCAAAATCGCACTTTGATACATTTACCCCCAGGTGTTTAAGCAGCCAAGTACCTGTGAGATTCATGGTCATCTAAAGAGGCATTTAGAGATAAGAGGGAATCTGACGACAAACTTTGCATCTTGACTTTCATCCCTCACCCTCTTCTTACACACAAAGGGGGATTTAAGTTGCAGTTTCATAACAGTTTATGATCTCCACTTGTATACTGCATACTATATATTTACCCTTATAAAGTATTTAAGAGAGGTGTTTTTATTTGTTTTATTTCAATTATCAAATTAAGTGGTGTAAAAAGTATATGCCAACGGGCAGGCTAAATTAGTCAAAATATCTTAATCCCTACCAACATTCGGTTTCTTAGAAAGATATATATATATATACTGTTCAGAATAGACATCATTTTCTTCCTCTGTGTGAGATCTTCAACTCTCCACAGAAGGATTATTTGCAGAAGGATATAAAATCATCATAAAGGCAAACATTTATGGGCCCATTAGACTCATTGAGTTACGTAAAATGAAAACTTCTACCGTAAAACCCAAGGATTGGATTTGTCTTTAGCATCTCATTGCGTGTGACCTGTGTCAGAGAGAAACAGGAACCTAATGACTGATTCTGACTTCGCAGCAGAAAAGTGATAAACACTCAAGGGGGAAAGAGCTTTAAACAGCTTGATCGCACATGATGACAGCAAACCTAATCAAACATGAGCTGTAACATTGCACAGGAGTAATAAAGAGGCTAATAAGGAAAAAGAGAATGTGCTACCCAAGGCAGACTGGTCTAATGTTCAGAATTACCTGCCACCATGCAGTGCTGAGGACGATATATTAATAGTATGGAACTTAAAGCAGTGGTGGAGAATTGGATGAGTCAGACGGTGATGCGGTTTTTACTGTTGGCAGCTGAGAGTCATTAATTGAGCTGAATAATAGAAAGAAAACAATTCATCTGCATTCATAGAGCTCATGTTATGGATGAATACTTGTTCCTGGTGCTTTGTACTGTACAGTCTCCCGATTTAATCGCCTCGCTGTCTGAACCCGGGAGAGTGATGATCTTGCAGCTGTCCTCTGTGGATAGTAACAGAGTTCATATAGGGCAATTAAATAATAATAATAAAAAATTAACATTACAGAAGGACAAATAAATGCCATAGAATACATTTTGGTGTCTTCACGTATGTTTGGTGTACATGCTTGAGCCGTAACTAGAAATTTTAGTGCCTGTGGCAAGAAAGAAATCAGACACCCCCTAGCCCTCAACTGTAACCAATTTAGCCTAAAATGTTCTGTTCTCCGCACCAAACTTCAGCTTTGCGCCGTGGGCAGTTGCCCCTCTTCCACAACCCTAGTGCCACGATAACACTAAAAAAGTGGACCTAATCCTGATAGCAGTTGACACTACTGAGCATAGAGGTGCCCCCGGAGTTCACCAGATATCCCTGCAAGGAGGTTTAGGCTTAGCTGCATGGGACGTGCAGGTTGGGACCTTCAGAGACAGTTACCAACAAGGTAGCTGAGTCATGAATAGAGCATAATGTGCAAGCTAGGTCAGTACCAGGAGATCCAATCGAAGCAGAAACGTACTGCAGAAGAATGGTCAAGGTAGCCAAGGTCAACGCCAGAAATCAAACGGATCCAGAATAGCTAAAAAAAACAAAGGTGAGGAACAATCTAGTCGTCAACAGAAATCAAAAGAGAGTACAAGGGTGCAAGTATAACAGGAACAGAACTACGCAGAAATTGATCCAATATTCTGGCACTGATCCAGTGCCAGAGTCAGCCTTAATTAGGCTATTGAATTTGAACCTTCAAAATCTGACTACCCGTCTATAGGCTTTTGAAGGTTCCGCCACGTTGACTAGCAAGAGGACGCTTTCTATACACAGGCCAGCCGGGAACAGGAAGATGCGACCCGTTGCCTTCCATTACAGGTGTTCATTCCCACTTGAAGTTTAGGTTGTTTCTATAGGGCTCTTACAAAATCTCTTCAGATATTGGATGTATTGTAAAATTAGGGATTGCGTGCACTACACACCAACCCAAAACATGGGTCATCAACTCATTTCAGAGGGGTCCTTATATTCATCTCTCTGCATACACTTTGAGGGCCTTTTACAAGCAGTAAAAAGTGCCAGCTTGTGATGCTTATGGGCACAAGTGTGCATTGTTGTGGATCTAAAAGTGCACCAGAAAATGTTCATGGTGGAAAATGTGAAAATGTCTCTTTAAACCTATTAACATGCTTGGGCCACCCCTTTATTTATTCAAACTTTTCAATTTTTCTTGTAAAATACTGCTTGTTTTCCTTCATTTATGTCTTACATTTTAGTAATTAGAGTGAGGGGATGTAGACATCATCTTTTTTTTACATGAATCACTTGTTGTGTTCTTCAGTAAAAGCTCAGATTTGGTACAAATGGGCTGATGCGGAGTGAGTACCACACCAGTTTGTGTAGCTTGTCTATATTAAAGCTACTGTCTGGATATTGGCTTAATAATGGCAACTTCTGACATTAGCCATAACATATATTATTATTATTTTTATTGTAGACTTGTAAGGCGCCACAGTGCTCCACATCACCGTAGAGTGGGGAAAACAGTACATACATAAAACGGGGACAAACAAGGCAGACAAAATAAATGCGGAAATGAAAACAAAGGGTATGGAGGACCCTGCTCATTAGAGAGCTTACATCCTAAGTGGAAGAGGGCACAGTTGAAACAAGAGGAGCGGGTGTGGCTCAGAGTGGAGATTGGGACAGCTGTGAGGGTGTATTAGTGTGAATAGTCATCAGGGATAAGGTAAGCTTTAAAAAAGAGATGGGTTATCAGAGAACGTCTAAAGATTTGAAGGCTGTGGGAAAGCCTGTTTGGGCGTGGTAGGGAATTCAATAAGTGGGGAGCAGCATGAGAGAAGTAGGCGCGAGTGAGGGGCGGTTACCAGAGACGAGACAGAGGACAGAAGTAGATCTAATAGGGCAGAAGGGAGATTATTTTGATATGAGATTTGAGATGTATGCAGGAGTAGTGTTGTTGAGGGCTTTGCAGGTAAGGGTGAGTTATTTCAATTTGATTCTGGAGGACACAGGGAGCCAGTGTAGGGATTTACAAAGTAGTGCAGCAGATGTGGAGCGGTGAGAGAGGAAGATTAGTCTTGCAGAGGCATTTAGGATGGATTGAAGTGTGGATATAGGGGTGTCAGGAATGCCAGATAGCAGGCGGTTGCAATAGTCAAGACAGGGGATAATGAGAGAAAGGATAAGAGTTCTGGAAGCATGTTGAGTAAGAAAAGGGCGTATTCTGACAATGTTTTTAAGGTGGAGTCGACAGTGGGTCAGGTTGCAAAGTTTTCAAAAAATTGGGAAATTGAACCTGGGGGTCGATAAATGACATCAACTTGAAGGTGGAGATGATAAAATATACGGATAGTGTGGACTTCAAAGGAAGACAATGAGAGTGAGCGTTCAGAGGGTATGACTTAGAAGATGCAACTTGGAGAAAGTAGAATACCTCCTCCACCACCTTGTCTGTTTCCGGGTCTGGCTGAGGGAGAGTCTCCGATAGGAGAGAACTGCAGGGGATGTAGTGTCAGAGTAGGTGAGCCATTTTCTGTAGGTTGAGGGATTTAGAAATGAATAGATCATGAATGGATGCAAGTTTGTTACAAACACATCTGGAGTTCCATAGTGCACAGGAAAAGGGAAGAGAGGGTAGTGGACATATGTGGATAAGGTTGGCAGGATTGCAAGTAGGGAGTGGATGGAAAGGTTTGGGATGGAGCGAGGAGCATGAGCAGAGAGTTGGGATTGTACAGGGTCCGGGTTTAGGTGAGATGTCACCAGCAGCCATGAGAATGAACAGGTCGAGGAAGAGGACATGCGAGGGGGATTTGTGGGTGTGAGGTTTATTTTTATTTATGTAGGCTGGTGGGAGCAGGAGACAAAACAGTTCATGTGTGCAGACTAGTGAGGAGAGAAGTAGTGAAGGCAAAACCATAATAGGGAAGGGAGAAAAAGGATGATGGAGGAAGAAGAAGAGTTTGAAGAGAAGTTTGGTGATAGTAAATAGGGGAGAGTGTAAATTGAGTAGGTGCATGATAGAGAGATTATTATTATTATTATTATTAATTTTTATTTATAGGGCGCCACAAAGTATCCGTAGCGCCGTACAAGGACAAACAATGGCAGAGTACAAGGTGAAACAGCACAGTACAAGTAACAGTAAGCACTATAACTCTGGGGGCTCAGGCACAGCATGAAAGAGAGGGAGGGAGGGGAAAAGTGAGTATAGGCAGGTAACTATGGCCCAAGAGGGTGGGCACGGATGACAGGTAAAGAGTCACTGAGGGGAGTGGAGAGAAGCGAGAGGAGACAGAGGGCAGAGGGTTGGAGAAGAGGTGAACTGAGTAGCTGGAGAGCGCAGTTAAAAGTGATGGAAACAGGAGGTAGGAGAGCCCTGCTCAAAGGAGCGTACAATCTAAAGGGAGGGGAAGACAGACAGGTACATGGATGAGACGGAGATGGAGTCGAAGAAGGGGGAGAAGGGAAGAAGGGATGAGAAAGAGAGGTAGCCGACCGGTGGGAGTTTAGGCATGAGGCTGGAAGGCTATGCCTAAACTCCCACCGAGATGTGAATGAATGGGTATTAGCTACGCAATGATAGAGTGGAAAGGAATAATCGATCCAAATTGTGCAGGGCAATGTAAGAGGTGATGGATACTTTACTGCCCTCTGATTGGGGTTAATAGAGCAGGCAGTTTCTGTAGCTCTGACACTACGAAGTCCAGGATACTGACAGTTGTGTGCGGAGGGTTCAGCAGCCAAACAGAGAAGGTAACAGCAATCACAACTGACCAGATGATGAAGCAGCAATAACAGTTGAGCTCTGTGGGTCCCACAGCTGAACAGAGATGGTAGTTCAGTAGATCCCAAAACAGCCTTGTTTTTCAGTATGAAGTTGTTCCTCAGCGATGATGTGACTTTTGCCAACAGTATTCAGAAATAGCCAATGCTTTATATTTATGAAAATAAGGAAAAGTTGGAGCTTGAGCAAAGAGCTGAGCCAGTGTACAGCTTACTGCAACTGCCATCCGCCTGCCACATATAACTCGTTTTTCCCCACCATCCTGTAAATCATTTCCCACATCCAGCACCCGTTCCCTTCCCCTGTACATTATTCTCCTCCCACCTTCTACCCTGTAATTTTCTCCCCCTCTGTAATTAGTTTCCCCCATCCACTCCCCTCTAATCAATTCTCCCGTCCCTGTAATTCATCCCCCGTCGCAGTTCATTCTTACCCTCCCATGTAATTCATTTTTCCTAATCAATTTGACACCCCTCTCCTGGAGTACATTCTTCCCTCCTTCCCCCGTAATTGATTTTCCCCTTTTCATCCCCTGTAATTCATTCTCCCTGCTGGAATTCACCACCCCCCAGCAATTCACCCCTTCTTAATGTATTCCCCAATAATTCCTTGTAATTCATTTCCTCCTCCTTCCCCTCACCTGTAATTCATTCTCCCTGCTGGAATGCACCCCCCCCCCAGTAATTCACCCCTTCTTAATTCATTCTCCCACTCTCCCATGTAATTCATTCTTGCCCTGCCCTAGGCCACTTCTTCCATCATATACAAGCTGCAAGTAGAGGAGAGCATATCCCTGGGTATCATATACCTGCTGCTTCCCTGGGTCATTTATGAGCTTGTATATGAGGGAAAAAGCCCTAGGGGAGGATAGAGCAGCACCAGCCTATGTGCAGGAAGGAGCGGAACGTTGTTCGGGTATTCCGGGGAGCCACTAGAAGAGGTTGCCCTGGGATTGGCCTCCTACTGGAAGGTGGCAGGACCTTATTTCATTCCTTGTATTATGCAGGATTTTAGGGTTGCATTCTCAGCTTTTCTGACACGCGAGTGCCTTTCTAGGCCCTCAGTCCTGTAAATACATTTGCACAGGACATTTCCTGAGGTGGTAATTGGGTGAACTCCTTGTTATGTGCATGGAGAAATTAAATACGCTGCTCGTCCACATGTTCTGGTGTTAATGGACTTTAGTGACCCATAGTGTTGCACAGACAGTTATGCGATACATTACCAGACCACGTCTATTCTAGCTATTAAGGAAAGGCAAGATTATGGAACTAACCGCTTTCCACAACAGTTCAAAGGTACAATATTAGGTTTAGTGAAAAATTATTTTAAATATTTTTAATTAAAAATAAAAAAAACAGCTGACTTAAGAACTTGTGTAATAGCATATTCCAGCCAATTTGTCTCCCTGTCCATGTTAATACCGTGTGCATTTATTTAGCAATATTTTTTGATGGTTTGAGATGAGCACATTACAGCTGAAGTAAATGAAGTTTGTTGATACATTTCAGGAACATTCAGAATGTTATTTGATGGGTTTAGAAGAGAAAATTGTTCAGTGAGTAATAAAAATAACTTTTTTTTAAACCTGTAATCCCAGCTTGATAAAGGTAGGAGAACACTGCCACTTATATATTCCTATTAAGTAGAATTTCTGAAGCTCAGAAATAAGCGAGTGCATTTAGGCGTGCTAAACCGCTGGAGGGACTGGGAATGAGTTTAACTTCTCAAACACTTGTGGTGTCGTTTCCGTTGACTGGTCTTAGAACAAGAGTTATTTCAAAGTTCACAATCAGCAGCTGTAGAGTGGTATACAATCAGGAAAAAAACAGAAACAAGAAATCAATAGGTATCCTAGCCACAAAAAATTAACAGCTGGGTGACCCCTCTTCTCTCCATCACTGACACGATTGACGCAGAATGGAACCTACCGTGTGTAGAGTCCACAATATGTAGGAGAAGCCAGAGGTGAAGGAGGGTAATTTGCAGCACCATATGAACATCTATAGTGGCACGCTGGTCAGAAATGGAAGGAAAGAAGTCCAACACAGTAATACTACAAGCACCACCATAACCAGGGCGTGCTTGCACTTGGGGAACCACAAGTGCCACCATGCCCTGCTACCTAGGGCCCCACTGTGACCTATAGTGCCCCAACAAAAGATTTCAATAAGCCACACACCTTGTTTGACCAATAAATTTATTCAAATAAATAAAAAACCCCAGTGATACTCACCAACCACCAGATTCTTCCTACATCTGTAATGATTCTAATCTTCCAAGCTTTAAAAAAAAAGTATTCCATAGGTCCGTGGTTATCCATAAAATAGAAACCCTACTGTCCATTTCTTTTGGCCGGTAGAAGGTCTACTGCTGACCCCTCTCACATCCTTGGTATCACAAGCAATTAAAGTGTTGAAATTTCTCTGTTCAATTTCTTGGTGAATCTGGGTATGACCTGATGACTCCCATCTGGTCAACTAACTAAACTAGGAGAGCTGTTACACATGGATGGGGAGGCTACCTAGCATTGATTTGGGGTTAGCTAGATCGGACAATTGTATGAAGGAGGCATCTTTTGTGTAAATTAGGGAGAACTAACACAATTGTATTTTTATAGGTACCTACAGCTTTGGTATACTTTAGCCATGTTATTTCTTCTTATTGTGTCTGCATACGAGACAATTCACTGAATGTCATCGATATCTTTGGTACTTCTATGGGTGCAAATGTCATCAATATATTTGGTACTTATATGGGTGCACATGTCATTGATATATTTGGTACTTCTATGGGTGCACGTCATCAATATATTTAGTACTTATATGGGTGCACATGTCATCGATATATTTGGTACTTCTATGAATAGATCAATGTACTTTACAAAACCTTGTACATTACCCCCTTAACAGCACCGATAACAGCGTCGCGGTTCCCAGTCATGTCATCAAGTCATGCTGGCTTTCTCATTCATCGCGATTGCTTGCAGTCTGTGGCCACATCAGTCGTCGTGCAGCCTCGTCGGGATGGAGTCCTTCAGTGTGAAGACATCGGGGTAAGTCTTGTCGGGGTAGTCAGCACCGATATGCTGACTACCAACGAAATTCCCTACCAAACTCTCCATATGTTCCATTTTAATCAGCAGTCAAAGTTTGTTGTTGGAGTGTGGGAGGAAACTGGAGTACCCAGAGGAAACATCTGCAAAGATGGGGAGAACAAACAAACCCCACACAGATAAGACCCAGGTCGGGAATTGAACTCATGACCCCAGTGCTGTGAGACAGCAATGCTAAGCACTGCAACACAGTGCTGCCTAAGTTATAAATTAAGTTATAAATTAGTTGTAACAAAGTTTCTAATGCATATATATAATTGATGAGCAGTGACATCACTACTTAATGATAATACATTTTTATATGGCTGCTCACAGTTACAGGAATAAAATCTATAGTAGGTTATTGCTATAACTGTTCACATGGCTTTGCTTCAATAAGTCAAGCCATACCTTTATAAGGTGTTTGTAAAGCATTGCATTGTCCATTGAATTTGGGTCAAACTCTATAAAAAGAAATTATACTTTTTTTTAAATTATACTCCTTTTTTTCAAGATCGTGATATTTTCTTTGTGAAACCAAATGGATAACTTCACGGGAAAGATAAAATGTCTATCTGCACATACCTTCAGGCCACCTATTATAAACCAATGTGGACATGAATATTTAAATTGTCCTTGCAGACGTAAAATCACACTTGCCCAGAAGTGGAGAAGGAGGTCCGTTGGGGAAAGTGACGTCTTTAATGAAAATCTAAAAATAAAAGTGAAATAGGGTATATGGAATATGAGGAGTCATGCCAGTAATAGCAGAATGTATTGCCAAGGAGGACACTGAACCATATGACATCTACATTATATATCTGTAAAACAGATGTCTACAATAAATGCCAAGAAAAAGTTCCACTTGCTGCTACAGGTTAATTACTTCTTTACAAGAGAATGGGTTGTTTTGATTATAGGAGGGATCAAACTGAACTTACAAAGTATTGTAGAATGTTCTCCTTGTTGGCTTTATTGAGGTCATACTGTAACGAGAGTCATCATCTTCTCCTATGTTCATTGAATTTACAGATAACAAAAAGCTGATTGAGACTGAGATGGTAACACTTTGACTTTGATAAAACTCACTTAGAATTAGTGCAAGGCATAATGACATTTCCTACACAACACATGCTCTGCATTTGATAAGTGATGGGTTTTGTCATAGATCACTAGAAGAATTTATTTACCCATTCCCAAAGTTCCACCCACAGGCTATGATTTAAGGATGCCCTGAACTGTGCATGGAATAATTCATCTCATTATCCATGCTAATAATTATCCCAAATGTTCTAACTAAGGGAAGATACCCTTTTTGGGTGTACTCTAAGAGATAAGTCAAGTGTAGATCTACATACATAGTTCCTCAAGACACAATCAACAAGCATCTGAATATTACAGCCCATCGGACATTCATCCTTCCTTTTGTACTAGGAGTAGACGTTGATGGATGCTCTATGACTGACTATTCGCATCCCAGACTTCTGTATACTCATGTACACGCTACATTTGCTACATAGCTGTTTAACAGTACTGTTGCACTGCTTGCCTGATTTATATTTTTCTGTTTTACTTACATATTTTATACCCTCACACTGACCGTCGCGAAACACAATTAACAATAAACTGTCACCAAAACTCACTATTTCCGTGCACTGTTCCTAGATAGACTCCAGGGGGTATATTTACTAAACTGAGGGTGTGAAAAAGTGGAGATGTTGCCTATAGCAACCAATCAGATTCTAGCTTTGTAGAATGTACTAAATAAATGATAACTAGAATCTGATTGGTTGCTGTAGTCAACATCTCCATTTTTCAAAACCGCAGTTTAGTAAATATACCCCCAGTCCTTTCCACCACTTATCATACAACACTCACAAAGGTCTTTCCTCAATGGCTACTGTATCAAAACTGTTATAAGTAACCTACAGTCACACGTATATAGATCTGTAATTCAGAGTATTTAACTCACAATGCACGTATATCTTCAACTATATATAAATACATATAAAATCTTACACACATTTGGATGTACGTGTTACAAGCTACAGCGATCTGCGGCTCGCTTCCTCCGTCTGTGTCCCAGCTGTCATAGCAACAGCCGGGACATCACTTCCTTCTGTTTCGACCCGGGCAGGACGCTTGCCTAATATGCGCCCTATCCCAGCAACTGTCGGCAGCTGAATGGCTCCTGATTGGTCCTTTTTACCATTTAAGGCAGGGATGGCTTACCCAGTTATATAGCGTTATGTGTGCTGCACATTTGCTGACCAGCTCTGTCCTCTTCTATCTTGTGGATACCCTGCATTTGTCCTGATTCCTGTTGTGACCTTTGGCTTTGACTTTGACCCTGCTTGAATGCTGATTGCCCCTGACCTCTGCCTGTTTAGTGGATTACCCCTATTTGCTACCTGACCTGACCTCTGGTCTGCTTCCTGATTGTCCTACTCGCTGCGGACCCCGACCATTGGACTGTCTTAAGTACCTGCCCTCTGTATTCCGGTTATCCTCCATCTTGCGCTACGGTTATTCTAATAAGCAGGGCTGCCAAGAGGAATTCAGGGCCCCGGTACAACAACTTCATGGGGCCCCCCTTATAGTTGAGCACGTAAAAAAAAATTTCGCCGTGGGTGTAGGTGTGGTCATACTATTTGGGGCATAGATATGCATAATTGGGGCGTGGCTAGCAGGTGAAAAGTGCTAGGCCACCCTCCTATACAAAAAAAAACCTGCTTTGTTGTGTACACCGATGACACAAGGGTGCTTACCGGATCATGACATATGTCCCAGCACTCCTGACTTTCAGGACATCTAGCACCATAGTGTAGTATAGAAAGAATGCAGTGTGTACATAAAGAGTTCACTGTTTTGGCCTGCCCCTTAGATTGGGCAGAACAGTCACCAAAAATCGGGATTGTCCCACTAGAATCACAACATTTCACAGACTGTCCTACCTGTTCTTCTCACTTTCCCCACCTGTGGCTGCTGCTTTCTTTAGTTGTGGCTTGTCTGGATCCTGGAATGTTGGGGACCCTATTTGGAAAAAAAATGGGTACATTTAGAAAATTACAGCCAGACCCATTGTTAAATCAATAGCACCCACGAGTAATAATTAGGCCTTCCTCCAGCCCCATTAAAATAATAGTATTCCCATTTATTAAATAAACCTATTTCCCTCCCTGCAAACAGCCCCAGCAATAAATTAATAGTATTTATATTTCATAAATATACCTATTACCCGCAGCCATCACTGCCATTAAATAATTTATACTCACATTTAATAAAGAGACCTCATTCTCCCCAAACTCACCGCCACATTCAATAGCCCCCAAACCACCCCATCATAAATTAATAGTCCCCATTATTAAATTGCCCCACCATCACCCCACAAACAAAATAGCACCCATTTATTAGCCACCACCTACCTCACACACACTACATTGCCGCAAGCCCGCTGTGCCATTACACACATATTTTCCATCACACTGTACCTCTCTCTCCCCCTTCTTCATCACACTGTGCCTCTCTTTCCCCCCTTCTTCTTTATCACACTGTGCCTCCGCCCCCCTTATCACTCTGTGCCTCTCTCCCACCCCTTCTTTATCACTATGTCCCTTTATGCTTTCCTCTCCTTGCCTCTCTGCTCCTTTAGTTATCTACTATTAGCTTCTTTCATCTTTCTTCTTGCTTGGTCCTCTCTGCGCTGCTCCTCACTGAATGTCGGGCGTGACTTGATGAAATCACGCCTAACATTCAGTGTGAACGGAGCAGAGATGAGGGACGCGGGCGCCGTGATCACGTGAGTATGTTTTTGGGTTTTTTTTTAACTATCCAGCTCCTCCCACCAATGAACGAGTTGGAACTTCCCCCACCCCCCGGTGGAAAAAAAAAAGACGACAGAAAAACTTAATTGAGATTAAAAAAAAATAAATAAAAAATTTCGGCAGTGAGGGCCTGGGCCCCCTGGCATGTCTGGTCCCAGGTAAATAGTACCCGCCCCATCTCTCGACGACCCTGCTGATAAGCTTTCACTAGCCTACAGTTAAGTCCTGGGGGCATCCGAGTACCTCCGAACAACTTCAGTTCCACTGGAAAGGTGGCTGCTATATAGCCGTCAGCCTAACAGTACGGACCCATGTTTAGCATAAAATACCCAAATTTGTACTGCTATGCCCTGCCGCATATGTAATTGATACAGGGCCGGACATATCATGAGATGAGTCCTTAATAGCATATGGTCGCTAAAATGCTATTTTGCGTGCAACTTTTTAGAGCTTTATTTTGGACGCATATACATCCAGCCATCAGAGCCACAGTACACACACACACACACACACACACACATACATATCTATATATATATATATATATATATATATATGCGAATAGATAAATGGCGTGACTGTCCGGTTATAAGGCCGGTATTTTTGAATGTTCAATATGTTATTTGCTCCTGAGGAAGTCCCACTGTGCTGGGACGAAACGCGTTGAGCTGTGGTCGCTATTGGCATCGTTAATCTTACTATATGTGAAATACTACTACTCCCTTTTAATAAGTTGTTATTTTCATATGTTTACACTGCATCCCTTTGTCTATCTCATTCATTACCGCCCTGGATGACTTCTGACTGAGGAATTGCCGTTTTAGAGTACACTTCACGTTATCTGGTACGCAGTACAAGTTGCTTGTGTTTGGAGGTGTATTCATAATATTAACCCATCTGGTGCTGGGCTAACAATTGATCCTGGTGGAGGTTTTATCACATATTGGTGATATATTACATAACTATATTACACTATATGTGTTTTTTCTATTTTTTGATCCACATTGTCTCTACTGTTGGAGAGGAGGAGATATCGCCTCAGAAGAGGAACTCCTATTCTACCATATGATCTTTGACTCCATCTCTATGGTACGCATTTTATTACATCTTCCCAAATTACTCACAATACTACACATTGGGGCGCCATACTTGTTTATCTATTTGCAGTTACTACATCCTACCGGACTAACCATCTGGATACAAGTTATTCAAGGCTGCCGCTCTTAAATGAGCTATGTGTTTTTTCCGGGACTGACTGTGTTTATTTGGGACATCATTTTACCAGTGATTTACATTGGTGGTAACGTTGTGGTTATTAGCGCTGTTTTTATATCTATTGTGTGCTTTTAATATATATATATATATATATATATTGTAATATTGTTCAAAATGGGCAGTACATTATAATGCTTCAAACAATATCTAATAATGAAATGAATTAGTGTTCCTTTCACACTCTGTTAGTTTTATTTTATGGTTTTTAATCTTTCTTTGTAACACATTGGGCCTGAGATTGCAGATTTGGCCGCAAAATGGGCGTAATATAAACTCAAAATAGCCAGACGTAAAAATAGCATATTTGCGCTGAACCGTAAGCATCTTAAGATCCACGCAGGTCGGCAGAAGTAGACAATGCACCCAGTTTAAGCCATTCACAGGTCACAGACACTTACAACCCACTTGTGCTGATGATCTTATCCATTTGTTTTATGAGCAACAGATATATTAGTTGTTAGGCATAAATAAAACTTTAAGAATCCCTCTCTAATACGCAGTGTCGGACTGGGGCATGAAGGACCAGCCACCAGAGAGGTGTTACCAGCCACTAGAGAGGGGGGGGTTGTCAGACCATAAAAGACATGGCTAGCACCATAGTGTAGTATATAAAGCAGTGCAGTGTATGCAATGTATATAAAGAGTGTGCAGTCTGAGACAATGTCTTGACTGAACGGAGCAGTCACCCAAATTCGGGACTGTCTCACCATAGTCAGGACACTTGGCAGACTGTCCTGCCCTCTTCTACCTTTTCTTGCAACTTTCACTACCGGCAGGTGTGGCTGGTCTCTTAAGCTTAGCTGATTTGTCTGGATTCTGGAATGTTGGGGCCCTGTTTGGAAAAAGGGATAGGTACATGATATATGGAAAGCCTAGCAATGAGTGAGCACTCTAGGCCCCCACCAACCAGCCCCGACATTAAATCAATTGCGCCCACATTTAATAATTAGGCCTCCCTCCCTATAATCAGCCCCAACATTAAATTAATAGAATTTACATTTAATAAATGAACCTATTTCCCTTAACCAGTCCACAATTATTAGGATTTGCATTTAAGAAATAAATTTATTTGCTACCAAACGAGCTCAGACATTAGATTAATAGTATTTACATTCAATGAATAAATTTCCCTAATTAGCCGACACAAAATAATTAGTATTCACATTAAATAAATAGCCAACCTTAGCCCCATGTTCAGCTATTAATCCCAAAACCCCCAGCATTAAATTATCCGATCACCCCACTTTAAATTAATAGACACCACCATTAAATAGCCCCTATCATCACACCATCATTCAAATAATATCTTTCACACAATATTAAATAATTAGCCCCATAATCAACATTAATTTAATAACCCATGTTTCCACCTGCATTACATTAATTCCCCCCTCCCCTCCTCTCCTCTACCCACACTTTTTTAGAATTGGCTAAATCTTAAAATATGGATTTTTCACATCCCTAAAAATCAGTCTTTCAAAGAGTTAATGCACATTAAATAAACAGTAATAATAAACACTATCACATAGGATTGCCTGGCAAAAAGTGTTCCTAACTTACTTCTATAAGTGAAACTAGAAGAAGCGAGGGGCAGGAGGGCTGGGTAGGTAAGTGCAGCTGAAGCAGGAAAGCAATTGCCAAAATCTGACTTCTGTGGACTTGATAGTGAAACTCTTCTTTGCTGTCGGTCGGTCGGACGGGTTGAATCTTCTTGGCTCCTGTACAGTTGCAGTATTGCAAAGACCCCCGGTGCATAGGTGGGCCAGTCCAACTCTGCTAATACGGCAGAAGCAACTCTACGTCTCGTGTGCTGAAAAAAGTTTTGCACCAATCAGCATCAGCAGGGAAATCACAAACATCCAATCACAAGCAGTTCACTAGTGTCGGAGACCACTGTCTTCATCATCCACTATTTGCACCTGACCACCTGTATATGGGTCTTTTTCCTGGTCTGCATCCATTTGCACCTATTTTCCCACAAGCCCCGACATTGTATTAATAGCATTCCCATTTTATAAATAGTCCTATATTACCCCTATACCAATTAACAGCATTCTAATTTCCCGCAATAACTTGACAATAATTTATTAGCTTCCCACATTTAAAATGTGATTTCACATTACATGATTCGCCTCCCAACCCCACCTTACAATAATACCCATCACGTGTTGAGTACTAAATACTGACTACAGTAATCCCAACAACCAATTTGGCCTACATGACAACAGCGATGGAGTGCTTACCGACAGTGTGTTCCGCCTGACTGCTTGGAAAACAGACTTCAAACAAATGTGGCGCATCAATAGGCCATCCACCCAAAATGACGTCACTATAGAGAGTGACACTGTCATTGCTGAAATTAAGGTGCTCCTTTAAGGAGGCGACGGGTGTACTGGTGGTACAATGTAGAATGGTTTGTAAAAAAAACATTGATACATGAAAAAACAGCCAGTATTTAACTTATGTGCAAAACAGAAAACTAATTTGCACCCCTTGCGTTGTAACATGGTTTTGTCCAGGAGACTACTTACTTAATTTTTGAATAAACTTTCCTTAATGAATCAGGCCCAATATGTCATTCTACATTTCAGTATCACTGTCAAATGCTTCAGCTCTTTGGGACAATTTCTGCATTTCCTAATACGTTCAGTTCCCGTTTGAAACGCTTCTACCACTTTTAAACATTAAGGTAATGAGTCAATCATGCAGTAAACGCAATAAACCAAAACCTGACCTTTCGTTTATGTAGAGTAACTGAACTTTGAATGTCTGATCTGGTCTCTTGTCATTTCCATTTCTTGTGGGACTAATGCATGAAATAACTGGAGACTTACGGGGCAAGTTATGATGTTCATAGGAAGCTCACGTGTGAGTCAGGTTCATCCCCCAATAACGTACATAAAAATTATAAATATATCCCTAAGATTATGCATCTATAGCCTTATCACACCGTACATAAAGCTGCTTTTATCCCATTAATTCCAACTGCAGTAACCTGTGCTGAATGAAATAATTGAAGGTGATTTGTAATCATTATTATGCATGGGTGATATGTGTATTACAGATAGATCTCTCCATAAATATCAGTATTACCTGTGATTAACGTAATTTTAACTAGAAAGTATGGTCCCTTGATGACATTTATTCAAGGTTGTCGAATCGACCCTGATTTATTACTCACACGTCTTGTGGATACTTGTTCTGTGGCTGATTAAAGTCAGTCTGTATATTACCTGGTTTTAAATAGTCCCGGAATCTGCACATTGATGATACAAGTGTCATTGATTAAAGGGATAAATTGGTAATTAGAGCTGAGGGATGATTTAAGCCTGAAGGAGATTAAATGATGAGGTTTGTGTACATAACTATTGTCCCACTAAGCAAGGAGGTGGTGATGCCTTTGTACAGATCATGGTGAGGGCAGGATCAGGGAGACAGGATATATAAAGACAAGAAGGACTCAAGTAATTCTCTTGGGATCCAGACATACAGCCCTCCCACCCTTCCCAACTGCTGGATCCGGTGTTATTGTTGCCCGGGTTATAGTTCTGGCCCGAGACTGTGTGCTTGGAGATACACAGGTTCTGGTATCTAGCACGGGTGTGGTGGTGTAGCCCCAGAGGTATGATGGGCCACTTGGTGCATGGGCCGAGGTATTGTCTGTGTGTGCAGGTCTAGTCCTGGAGGTAATGATGGGCTACATGGTGTGCAGGCCAGATATGGTATGGGTGTGCTGGTTTAGCCCCAAAGGTAATGAACCACTTGGTGCGCAGACTATGGTATAGTCCGGGTGTGCTGGTCTAGACCCGGAGGTGATGATGGGCCACATAGTGCACAGGCCAGGTATGGTAAAGGTGTGCTGGTCTAGCCCCAGAGGTATTGGGCCACTTAGTCTAGCAGTCGTGGTAATCCTGTGCAGGCCTGGTATGGTATGTTTGTGCTGGTCTAGCCCTGGAGGTAATGGGCCATTTGGTACGCAGGCTGTGGTTATCGTGTGCAGGCCAGGTTTGGTACGTTTGTGCTGGTCTAGCCCCAAGGGTAATGCAGCACTTGGTGCGCAAGTCGTGGTAATCATGCGCAGGCCAGGTTTGGTACGTTTGTGCTGGTCTAGCCCTGGAGGTAATGGGCCACTTGGTGCGCAGGCTGAAGTATGGTACGGGTGTGCTGTTCTAGCCCCGGAGGTATGTGGAACCATCTGGTGCATGGGATCGCTCCTGGGACTGGAGTCCTGAGGCTGGAGCTACTTTTGGAGTGGCAGGAAAACACTGTACAGGCGATAAGCAAGGTTGGTAAAGCGCACACTGATGCTAGAGAGGCATATGGAACTTCAAAGAGTTGGCTTAGGTTTGATGCAAGTACGGACCCTTTGGGTTGGCTTGCGGTGCGCTTAAGTAAAATGGCAGATAATACGGATGTCCCAAGGCTGAGTACAGTGTTTTCCCTCCACCATATCAGTGCAAGGTTAATTACCAACAAGTTGGTGTGGTGTAACTTATTGTTAAAGGTTTATGGTTATGTTATCAACCACTAAGCATTTTACTATACACCTATCATGAGCTAGTGAGCCACGTTTATAAATTCACACAGAAGCAGGGTGTATAAAAGGATGTTTCAAAGGGACTTTACTGCACATGTACAAGATTCCAGGCAGGGGGTGGCTGGAAATGCTAGTGCCGGCCCTGGACATTGTGGGCCAGATTCATTAACAAATGCAAAATTAATGTAATGTGCGGTTTTTAAAAAAATGCGCATGTCCATATTCAACAAGCAGCTGATGTGAAGATACGTCTGTTGATGAATACAGGTCTCGCTCCCCGCTGCTCTGACACACAATATACTGCAGGATACGTCCAGTACATATGTGGAATATAAAGTCACAAAAGAATGCAGAGAAGAAAAAACTATTCAATTAATACACCTATTAATAATATAGTCCAAAAAAGAAAAAAGGTTGTTTTTTTTTATTTTATTTTCTTTTTCCATAAAACACATTTATTAGGATGTAAATATTGTCTACTATAAATAAAATAAATTTTTACAGTTACTTTTGATTGCAAACACATGTTCTAGCATGTATACACTTCCGTCAGCACTTACCGTATATACTCGTGTATAAGCCTAGTTTTTCAGCACATTTTTTGTGCTGAAAAAAGCCCCCCTCGGCTTATACTCGAGTCCCACTTACCTGGTGTCCGTTTTCCAGTCTCCCCCGCTCATCTGCAGGCATCTGCAGCCTCTGTGGATCACTGTCAGCCACCATTTTATTGTAGCCCGTTTTTGTGTGTTCATTGCACATGGAACAATAAAGTTAAATGAAAAGGAGCCTGTCAGTCAAAGCTAAAGACCGGGACATTTCCAGCAAACAAAATCAAACTTATCTTTATCTGAGCTATTATATCAAATTCTATTTAGTGTATGTGCAGCATCTTTTGCATTACTAAAGCCTAAATTACTGTACTGTTCTGAACACTTAGGAGTAACTGCTCATCACCTTCTAAAGGCGAATAAACTTAACTGGCACATGTATTTAGTATCCACAGACTGTCTCATTGATTTATATATTAATGATCTGAGTTGTCTTTAGTGAATGTTATTTATTTCTGTGTTCACCTATTAGGCTTGATACCAAGTGCAGAGGATTTAGTTTAACCATTTGTGTACAATTTATTAGGATATGGGTATATATTATGTACTTATATAATTTTATTGATGTTTAATAACAATAAATTTTGATATATTCATTTACAACCTCACGTTTGTATTATTGGGAGCCCAGTGTTAACGATATCCAGCACTGTTTTTATTTTTGAAACTTATACAAAAGTGGAAGCTGCTCAAATCAATTTATAGGCCATAACAGGTGCTGAAAGGGTGGGGTTATCCTGCAAGGAACATACACACAACATTTTTTCCCCCAGCACACTGCTATAGCCAGCAACAGATCTGCCATTTCTACTGTAGATAAAAATGCAAAAGTCTTTGTATTTGTCTGAGAGGCATGTTGGTGTCAGTAGCTGAGGGGGAGTGCTGACATTGGATTGCTATTTGGAGGCTTCTGGGGTACCTCTTTGGTAAGTTAGCTCTCAATTTAAAAACACATATGTATGGCCCAAATATAGGGACTCTCATTGTTTAGAGTAGGACCATCCTATATGCAAAAGCGCCTTGGCGTGGCAGGATGGCTTAAACATACATTTGCAAATGTGTGCAACAAAGACTTTTGCATTTTTATCTACAGTAGAAATGGCAGATCTGTTGCTGGCTATAGCAGTGTGCTGGGGGAAAAAATGTTGTATTTTTGAAACTTACCAGTAGCTGCTGCATTTCCCACCCTAGGCTTATACTCGAGTCAACAAGTTTTCCCAGTTTTTTGTGGTAAAATTAAGTGCCTCGGCTTATATTCGGGTCGACTAATACTCGAGTATATACTACTCCAGACCTGTAACTGGAGCAAGTGTTACGACTGAAATCGCGTAGCACCGTGGATCACACCATGTTGGCCCCTCACCCAAGCACAATATCAAAGTGGGAACCAGGCGTATGCACGTAGACAATGTACATTAAGGGCGTGCCAAGTTCGCAGCCGTGGCCGATTCAAGCTTTGGGCATCTCAAAGCATCTCACTTGCTCCAGCTACGGGTCAGGTGTAAGTGCTGATTACTAGTGATGACGGCTGTGTATACATGCTAGAGCATGTGTTTGCAATCAGAAGCAACTGCAAAAATACATTTTATGTATAGTAGACATTAATTACATCCTAATAAATGTATTTTATGGAATCGTATCCTGCTGTGTATTGTCTGTTAGAGCAGAGCGCACCTAGACCCTTATTCAACAAGATGCAATTTACGTTTGTTTAGCGTGCCTTAAATAAACCATATCACCAAATCAATAACCACACCTTTTTCAGCCAAGAGGACAGTCTGTGAAAATTGTATACCATGGTTGGTAAAGTTATCATTTCTATATTATTATATGCTTAAATATAGTATATTCTAATTTCACGTAGAACTAAATTACATTTTTTTTTTTCTTAGTGATTTTAATTTGTTTTTCTGGACATCTTTGATGATTTATTCCTCCAGAGACCAGATGTCTCAACACCTTGCAGTTACCTCGCACATTAATTACATAAAGCGTGACTTCCAACCAATATTTGCTTATACTGACATAATCATCTGTGGTGTTCAGCAATGCATTTTAGAATTTCTTTTTTTACACCTACGCCTGGGTTGTTTTCCTGAAATCTAACAGTTTGCTCAGAGTCTCAGAAAAGATTTTTTTTACCCCAAAGGTTTCAAATCCAATATATCTATCCAACTAAGTATGAAGCATCAAAATTAATTAGCATTACTGTTAAGCTGTCTGTGCATCAAACATCGGCAAACATGGGGTTGGAAAAATGGGAATTGAATTAATGAAGCTTGAAAACACTATCATTTTTTGTAATTAAGAATACCGCGTAACTAATTGTTTACAGGGGATGGAAAACTCAGTATCTGTAGGGAATGGCCAGGGGACTTGGCAGCATTATGGTGTCACTGGATGAAGAGAATATCTGTGGGTAACATGAGGACTGATCATGTGACTCTCACAGACAATCTTGGGATCCCCTATTCGGACAAGCCATCCGGCCATTCGTGATGTCGTCAATTAACCCCATAAAGGCATAAATGATGCCTGTTTAAAGTATGTAATCTACTTTGTACGCAGAGCCGCAGGTGTCTTAAAATATGTGCATAGTACTCAAAGGGCCTGAATCAGATGTTCAATTATTCTGGAGAATAATAATACGACCTGCGCTCTATTACCGTTACTACGGTAATGGTGGGAATGTTGGGGGAAGGGAGATAGCTAATGGTCAGCCTAGCGCAGCCCTCTGGAGGTGTGGCTATGCCCCCATCATTAACACGCCCCCTTACTGTACTCAGATTACAGTATCCCGCTCCTTTCTCCCCCTGTTTCAGCTCTTTACATGTAGAGAGGTGCAACAGGCAGGTACCTCTCAGTCAGTATGCACTCCTTTTTTCGGGGCATGCAAAGTACAGAAAAGCACAATACATAGCTGGAAAACTGCCTGTTTGACACCATTGTAACAGTCAATACGGGTAAATTGGATATTGTGAATTCACAGTCAAATATAGTATTAGTAAAAATGGGTGGACAGACAGCAAAGAAAAAAATTGCTTTTATTAAGAGCGTTTTTACAAACAGAGCCGTCGATATCATGATGGACTATCGCCTGTATATTTCTACACCTATATAGTTTATGGCAGTAATGACAAATGTAGAAACGTCATTGCGTGTATGACTTTTAATTTAAAGCGGCAATGTCAGGACCCCGCAGGTTAAGTCTTTAAACACTTAACCCGACATTGCCGCTTTAAATTAAAAGCCATACAGGTCGCGATGACGTGAAAATCTACTGACGGACACCTGACTAGTCGAAGTAACTTGAAAGGAGATCAAGGAAAGAGAGGATTATAAGAGCACTCCTATCCACATAGCAAAAGTAACTCAATGATTACTACTTAATAGTTGCGGGCAAAAGCCTTTATTAATAATTGCAACATATCCATCCAGATGATGATATATAACCTCATAGGTAAGAAAGTGAAATATTAAAAGAAAGATATAGAATATAGTGTAAAGAAAAATGGAAAAAGTGTATTAAAAAACTAGGATAGTGGAGCCAGGTATTATAATGATACAGTAGGACAGCTAAGTGCCAATATAGTTGTCACCTTAAAAGGCCACAAATAATCAATATATTATGGGCAGGTGAAAATAACTAATATTGGTATATGTGATATTAGGTTGAATCACATGATTAAGAGCATATATATTGGTGGGAATAAATATAGATATTAATAGATCAAATTGCTGTCGTTGGGTTAAATATTAATATAATGATATTAATTGGTCAAAATTACCAGGAACAGCATGGTTAGAATAAGATAATACCCCAGGCAATTATGTGCCATAGTGTTGCTCTAGATGTCCATAACTGATTTAAATAAAAGTGTTAATGCATTCTGTGAACTATTATTTGTACACTATAGGGCAGATTCAATTGGCCGCACTTTATTGCCGTTTATACGGTAAAAAGTAACGCTTCCTTTTGCGGTACTTTCACTCGAGGCCGATGTTTTTTAGCATTGAATCTGCCCCCAAGGGACTGATTTGCTCACTCGAAAATAAGGAAACTTTCACACCCAAAGTTCCATTCTCACTCCCAAAATATCACTCAATTCAATGGAAGCGCCTACTGGTTGACCTTGCGCTAAAAGCGTGGGGTTTAGCGAGCAGTAATGTTGAATGCAAAGCTTACATCCCCCGCTACTTTTGCCCAGAATGCACTGGAACCACAAGCACCAGCATGCCCTTCCAGTCAATGGCTACCAGAGCATACAAGAACATGTAGCTGCACAATAGATAAAAACAAACAAAAATATAGACACATTTTATAAATATGAAAAGTTATATTCAATAAAACACTCACAAAAAAACGCTACTCCAATCATTTAATATAAGATAAAACTATTTTGTTATGTTTTTGTGATACAACTTTATAATAAATTGTGTCTGCGTGTTTATGTTGTACATTTTTTTCACTATTTTGCTATAAAATCTAGCGGATAGTCCATTATACTGGGAGAGGACCACTGGGGTGGCAAAGTTACCATTTTCCGGGTCCCGATTATTTTATTATCCAGGAAGAGCTCTAGAGCCTTTCAATACATCTGAGAGAGGTGGGACATGTTGTTTTTTTTGTGCTCCCCCTTCTTATTGAGGCCCCAGCCTGGAGTTGATCTCCACTATGGAAGGGCAGGGAAATAAATAATTTAGGTTATATTGGTTTAACTTGAGGACAACGGGGTGTCAGTTTTCTTTCTTGCCACAGGCAAGAGTTTCTAGTTATGGTTCTGGGGTAGGCACATAAAACTGATCACTGTGACTTCTGATTAAAAATGATAATGATTTTGACCAACTCAGGCTAGCTCATGGTATCCCTAGGATTTACTTTTACAGATACCTGCCAATTTGACATGCCCTTAGTTTTCATTTCAGACATTTCACTCCACAGCTGGTGGATGATCCCTTCTGGCTTCTGCTGCTGGGCCTCAGACCCCATCACTTTGTCTCCTCAATCTACTCGTACCTATTTGAGGGGCTCGGTGGTAGTGGCCTCCCTAGTCTGCAAACTGACTGGGAGATGGATCTGGGGATGTTGGGTGACAGAGACTGGGGTACATCCCTTGAGAGTGCTTATAAAGTTACTGCGTCTGCACGATTTAGTTTTTTCTCTTGCATAGGGGTTACCTCACTCCAGCTCTTCTCTTCAAATTTAGCGTGAATCGGATGGTGTCCTATCCTATATGTGGGAGCCAGCGGGCTACCTTTTGACATCTGTTATGGGATTGCCTCCCGGTGGCTACATCTGAGGTGAAGTCATGGACTATGTAATGAAACTTGATTTGGGAATTCCAACCATTAATCCGGAGATGTGCTTCTTTGGCTTGGACATGGCCGGTAGAATGGATAAACTGGTTAGACAGCTATTGTCCACTATGTTCATGCTGGCTAAAGTGGTTATTGTCAGGAAGTGGATGGCACCAGAGCACAGATCCTCAGAGAGTGGGTCGACCTGGTCAATGACACCATTGGTCGCGAAAGGTACATGTATACAAGCGTAACAAGTTAGATAAATATGAGAAGATTTGGTATCGCTGGATGAAATCGCCATTTGTTACTGAGGATTTGTGAGAGCTGGACTGTTCCTGATAGAGCGGACTGTCTGGGGGGCACCCGGCTGTCCAAAGCATAATTTGTAGTCATTTCTCACATTTCTTCACCCTCCTCTGGCCTGTCCTCCCTGGTAGACAGCTTCAACACTGCAGAATATATGTGATCCTCAGGGTTTACTCAATTCCTACTGATTATGAGATATCATTCCTTGTGTATTATGTTTCTTCTATGTACACTGTTAAAATTTAGTGACATTCATCTGATACCTCTGCCTGGGTGGCGTTGTGTGACCGATGTTAATGCTCATCAAAAAAAAAATGTGAAAAAGAAATGTACACCTTTCCTTAGACACCTGTATGTTTTGATGCACTCTGAAAACTGGGGTACACAGTATCCAGATTTCGGTGTGGAGTGTAAATCATCGAACATTGATTTATGGAGGAGGAAGGGGTCAGTGACTAAATAGAGAGGCCAACCAGTCTAATATTTTTATTATTTTTATTGTTTTTCTTTTTTTATATATTTTAAAAACTTTAAGTAATGTCCCTGTGATGATTATGGCATAGTTAAGAGTTAATTAATATTATATTAATGTGGTAAAAATAAAATAATATACTATTGTGGTCAGGATCCATCCCCAGATATGAATGGTTTTTAACAAGTGAAGTTACTGTTTATAGGTAAACCAGGAGTTAAAGGATGCTGATCCTTACTGTTCAGCCATGTGTCTTGTCATCTAGGTAGATTATGCAGGGATGCCTGGGCCCCAGCTAAGCTCTGCCTGTTATCAATGGTTTATGACTGCCAGATGCCGGGCCTACAAGAGTAATGGTTCTTACCAGGGGCTTTGTGTTATATCCTGTATGGAAAATAAGTTAAAATCAAACTTTTCAAAATCCATATTTGAGATCTATATAGATTTTTGTATCTCATGGCATGAGTTGTGTCAGCTATAGATACCAGCCATATACTGAAGATATAGAATAATGTAACTCCACAAAGACCTCATCTTGCATATTCATGTTTCATATACACATGTGTGTAAAATTGTACTCTGTATATTGGACTTTTCATTATATCTCTATTATGACCCAGAAGAAAAATATCTTAATTATAGAGTTCCTGACTAAAAGTGTGTTGTAACAAGGTAATAAAACTTTTTACCATGAACATACAGTTCTTTCAGTGAGGATGATAGGAAAGGGAAAAGGGTGAGCAAGAGTGACTTCTTTAATGTCATGAAATTGAAAATTGACAGTTTAGGGTGGGCAGTCTACTACTGAGAAGCAGTCCACAATGTAGCCTTCCCCCAACAACAGACTACATGAAAAATATGTGAGTTTTCTGTTTCTGTTTGTATCTCTGTTAATTTTAAGAACAACTATTTTCAATTTGTATTTCTATGTCAATTTTTTATCCTATTAATATGCTGAGCACTATAAGTTTCTTTCTCCTATTAAATTCAATTTAATAACATTCTGTCTTTGTGGTCTTAAATAATTCAGCTAGCCTAGTTAATTTTATAATGCTACATTTAAGGGAGAGTATTGTTTAGGCAAACAGTAACTCTAATTAAATTGTTTTGATTGTATTTTGGGATAGGTCAGGGAGTAACAGAAATGTCAACTCTGGAACTAAATCTTAGTGGTGGCAGAGATATAGTTTTGGGGAATGTTAATGATTTTTAGATTTTTAGAGGCTTGTTGTCACAGTTCTGTTACTCCAATGTATAGGGAGAGGAATCTTTTTACAATCACTAGCTTCCGTTACCGATCTGGGGCCATTGTCATTATGCATTACCCTCTGTGCTCTTCCCCTGCACTACTGACCTTTGAAACCAGATGCACTGTTCTGCTACTGCAACTATAAAGGTTACCCCCACCCTCACACCCCCATCCCCAGCTCTTGCCATTTATCATATTTTTTTTCTTACATCTAGGAATCAAATGCATTTCTTTGGAAAGTCTTACCACTGACCAATATGAAATACTCAGTAATGGCAAAAAACCCCATCAACTTTACATTTTTTTTAATTACTTACGAATACAAAAATCCCCGTACAATAATAGATTGCATAAGTATTCACCCTGAAGAGACTTAAGAAACAGTTGTTTTCAGAGGTCTGATGATTGGAGTCCACCTGTGTGCAATTAAAGTGTTTCAATTCATTTCAAGATATAGATACTTGGCGGTGAGAGGTCCCACATTTAGTTTCATTTACAAGACCATCGTTCTATGGTTCAAAGAACTTTCAAAGCAATTCCGAGAAAGGTTATTAAAAAATCAATTGGGGTAAGGATATAGGAAGATCTCAATGGCTTTTAATATCCCGTACAGACTGTGAAGTCCATCATAAAGAAATATAGAAGAATATGGCATGACGAATTTATCTATAACAAGCTGTCTTCCAAAACCGAGCATCCACGCAAGAATGCCGAGGCCAACAAAACGCTTGTGGGAACTCAGACAGACTTACCGTCTGCCATGGAAGAGATGGCATAATCAAGCCCTGGCACTTCTCAAATCTTCTCTTTATGGAAGGGTGACAAAAGAGAAACACCGTTAAAGGAAACTGACATGAAAACACACCTAGAATATACCAGAAAGTATGACAGATAGCCTCATACCATGGAAGAAAGATTCTATTGTTTGATAATACCAAGGGTATACCTTATTGGCATCAGCATTAGACACTGTGTTTGGTGCAATCATGTTTTGAACACTTTATCCACAGCAAAGCATGGTAATGGGAGCATAGCGCTATGGGAATCCTTCTCTGCTTCAAGGACTGAAATTCTTGACACAACAGAGGGCAGAATTGATTGTGCAAGATCCAAATCTTGAAATCAAAACATGCTACAGGCTGCAATAGACCTAGGACCAGAGATGAAGATTTATTTTCCAACAGGACAATAACCCAGAGCACATGTCAAAAGTCACCTTGGACTGGGTTAAGTACAACAGAAAAAAAATAAATGCCCTTTAGTGAACCAGTCAAAATCCAAGGGGTAAATTTATTAATCAGCGCTTTTTGCAACTTGTGGATAGTTGGCAAGTTTGACAGGCAAATTTAAAACGGCAGTGTGTTTACAGGCAAAATTTGGCTTTAAACACATTCCCGTTATAAATTTAGCTGTGAAACTCGCCAAAGTTGAAAAAAAAGCTATTTGATACATAAACCTATAGAGAATCTAGTTGTACTAAGCACAATCCTATGATAGTGTTACATCTTGCCACATGTTAGATCCCTAAATTAAAAAGTGGAAAAAATAACACCTTAAGAAGTCACAAAACTCACACGAATATAACTGTATGTATATAAATATATATCTATATATATATCTATATATATATCTATATATATATCTATATATATATATATATATATATATTATTTATTTTTTCCTAAAAACATAGGGGTCTATGTACTAAGGCAAATATGGAATGGTGAATAGGGCATTTACACTATTTCCACCATATTTGCCTCTACTCTGTCTATTTGCACCTGGGCGGAGTACCTGGAGGAGTCGAGGCGGAGCTACAGTGAGCATGCATGGTAATGAGACTCACCATTAGCGTGCGGCATGTGCACAAGAGTAAAGCAGCGTTGCATATAAGACACAAATGTTATTTATGGTGCCGCTCTGCTCTAAAACTCGAGCATTGTGGTTGCTTAGGGCTATATATATATATATATATCTCAGTACAAGAAACTGATACGTTTTGGTTTTGAATACGGTCGAAACTAAGCACAATTTCTGTGCTCTTTTTCGAAACGCAACTTGCGTGCAAATCCATATCAACCAATCAGACATCGGCTTTCATTGTCTAACTTATACTACACAGATACAAGCTAATTGGAGATTGGCTGCTCTAGCATAGTGCTATTTTGCACCTACATGCATTGTTACTAAATAATCTTTAGTGTTTTGCTGTTCGGAAACTTTCAAGAGGACTTAAAAGTAATTGCCACCTTTTAAACAGCCTCTAACGCTGCATGAGTGGCTGATCAATTAATGAATAGACATCTTCTGTTATGAATATGTAACTGAAAATGGAATTAACTTTAGGATATTAAAGCAACGATATAGTTTTTATCTGAAACAGTACACTAATATTAAAAAAAAAACACATCAAAATCACTAGATGTTAATACAGGGAAATGCAGGTGTAGATAACAGCTAAGCCCAAGGTTCTCATTGTGACCATTACTGAAATGTGTAGATTTGCCCACAGTACAGCTCACCAAGGTTTTTATTGACATTGCTGTAGCCCAATCCATAATCCGCTTAACGGGTGACATCTTACCTTTACAGTGTTACTGACAGAGTTAACATACCACTAACAAATAAAGACACGGAGACTTGTTTTGGCTAAAATGAAAGGTCAGCAATTTATTGAGATATCAATATATTGAGAAGAGGTGGAAAATATAAGCAGTCCAATCAGCCCCTAGGTCACACCCATGCGCTATAATCCCCGCCCCAATAGATTGGGTACGGCTGAGGCACGCCCGCCTAAGCGGAGCCCCATAACCCCGAAGGGTTATTCTCACTAATTGCCCAATCCCTTTAGGGGAGAGTCCAACCACGTCTTGAATGTGACCAAATTGTCCGCTGACTGGTCTGCTTACCGCCACTACGAAACTTTATTTGTGAAAATTTCACTCCACTGACCCAACACTAAGAACCATAAAAAAGGAAAAAAATAATATAGAAAATCAAAGCGAGAAACCAAAATAGGGCCTGGGTGGGTGGGAAAACTCTCCAGACAATGAAAGGGGAAGCTGACTGCTGGTATCTGTACCTTATCCTGCTTCCCCCACTACATTCCTGTAATCCTGCCCCCTACATTCCTACTGATTGGCTGACCCCTGCCCCCCAGTAGAGTTAACTCCTGCTATACTGGTACTTTCTTCTACCTGCCCCGTCAGCATTTATGTTACCTCGGGCTAATCCCCGCTCTCTGTTATCTTAATCCGCTTAACGGGTGACATCTTACCTTTACAGTGTTACTGACAGAGTTAACATACCACTAAGAAATAAAGACACTGAGACTTGTTTTGGCTAAAATGAAAGGTCAGCAATTTATTGACATTATCAATATATTGAGAAGAGGTGGCAAATATAAGCAGACCAATCAGCCCCTAGGCCACACCCATGCACTATAATCCCCGCCCCAATAGATTGGGTACGGCTGAGGCACGCCCGCCTAAGCGGAGCCCCATAACCCCGAAGCGTTATTCTCACTAATTGCCCAATCCCTTTAGGGGAGAGTCCAACCACGTCTTGAATGTGACCAAATTGTCCGCTGACTGGGCTGCTTACCGCCACAGCTGGGTTCCCGCTAGGAACCCGAGCCCGCCACCCACTGACCTCTCATAGCCAAAGCACTGAAAATCTGCTCTACCAAAAACGACAACCCTGTATCTGACCAATGTACCCAGATGAGGTGCACTGCTGACCAGTGAAGCTTAATTACCCTCATGTCTGCTTGGATACTACTATGGGTTCAAGACCTACCCTTACCAAAATCATTGCCCCCGAGGAGGTTGTAAGAAGGGCGCCTAGATCTCACTTCGCTATCCATTAGAACCTTAATAGCGTCCCCCTGTGTCCTATCCACCAAACTTGCCTGGGGGGATCTGGCCCAGTTATGAGCGGGGCCACTTTTACTGACCCAAAAGACGACTGAATGCCCGACCAGCCAAATACTTTGTCTATCCTGCCGAGAACCTTTAATGTGGATTGAGATGTGCGTCAACCAGGGACGTAATACACACTTAATAAATAGCGGAAAGGCACACCATTGTTTGTGCAAGATAGGGTGACCCATGCGGAGGTAAAACCAGAAACCCCGGGGTGCCAACAGCCAATCGGGCCCCTGAAGAAAAGAAAATGGCGAAACCCTCCGCGCCTCCTTTCAACAAGGTAAGCAACCTATGTCATGGGTCAACCTCCCGGAATAGCAGCGATACGCTAAAGTTAAATAGGTGGATGAACATATTTCCTAAAACACTTTGACTTCCACCTACCCAACACCATAATAGACTGTTCTGAATCGCTTACTTCAGCCGCCACTGTAGCTGCTCCTACTCCGAAGGAATGAGTCCCATAACCTGCGGTATTCAAGCCAAGCTTCTCAGCGCACTACTTAAAGACAGCTGAACACTAGTACCTTGCAAGGGGGTAGGTACCCATCTAAGCCAATTACCACCAGGGGGGGGGGGAATGTCCGAATACAACCTAGCAAGCTCAATTGGACAAACTACACTGTCCCTGCTTCGATGCAAGGTAATCCACCGTCCTCTCCCCAGAGGATCTGTCTTTGATCTATGTATTTTAAACAGCATGCTATCGCTCTTACCACAACATTCTTGCGACATAACCCTGACCCGATCGCCAGTCTGGAGGGCGCCACCAGTTCACTTATTCAGAATGTTCAGAAAAAAAGGCCATAGCAAACGACAACCTAAACCAAGCAGCCTCAAAAGCATCGCTAGCTACCGTCGGGATGATGTTCACAAGACCGGCCACAATCTCTGTCAATGGGCCTACGTCTGACTTCCAACGCAGGAGGAATCCTAGCCCAACCCCTAATGCCCTGCGAGCCAAAACCTGCTTGGCAACATCCTGACCACCGTGCACTACAGAAAGAAGTAAATACCTGCCAAAGCTGACACCAAATAGGGCTTCGATTTACCCACATGAAAACAATGCCACACAAAAAACAGTATACGCTGCTGATCACGTTTACTTTCGGTCTCCCTTGATGAACAAGACCCTCCCCAGGACTGCCAAGCCAACTGATATTTCTACAAGGTACCCGTTGCTATCGTATGTTTTACAATGTCCACTATACCGCCTGATAATCTGCCAGACAAAACCAGGGCATAAAACACCAATCTCATTAGCCCCAGGGGCTAGCGGACGAATAGCATGCACTAACCCCAAATTATCACAATCGGAAACTGTATTCTTATCGCCGTGGCGATTACACCACGATTCCATTGCTACAACAATTGGGAACAACTCCCGAAACCAGACATTCCTCATGAAACTTTCTTGACACCACAAAGGGGGCCACTCGGCCTGGTAAGCCTCAAACCCATATGAGCCAGCCGCATCCGGAAACAAGTGCAGCTCCACATTATTGGCGGCAGGCAACATCCACAAACCCCATTGAAGTTACCCAAAACAAACGCCACATGACCAGATCATCCCTAATCTCCTAGGATATCCTAACCAGCTGACAAGCTTATGTACCCCACTGTAGTTCTCTCCAACTTCCTGCAAAAAGCCCTACCCATGGGGATAACGCGACAAGCAAAGTTAAGTAGACCAAGCAAGGATGGAACGTGCTTTAACTAAGCCTTACTCATGCCCTGCAACGAGACAATGACACCCTTCGACCTAGCCACTCTCTCCCTGGGCAACCAACAGCACCCTGCTCTAGTGTCAATTCCACTACCCAGGTATGACAATCTCTCTGACGGACCTTGCGATTCGTCCGCCGCCACAGGAACTCCCATAATTCTAACCTTGACTGAGCGGAAAACAACAATTCCTGACACACTGTGGACCCACTTGCCCAATGAACAAGAAATCATCCAGGTAATGGGCCACCTTTTGATGCCCCGTCCCCGTAACAACACACCAATGGGGAAAATCGCTGAAACACTCAAAAATTGCGCAAGACATTGAACCTCCCATAGACAAACATTCATCCACATAATAGCCATCTGGCAAACGAACACCCATGTATTTACTCGAAGATGCCAGCAAATGCGGAACCTAAATGCTGACTCATTATCCAGCTTCGCCAGCAACGCCCCGGCCACGCAGCGCTGGACTATCAACACGCGTCCTCAAAGGATTGATACACCACCGAGCACTCAGATTCTGCAATCACGTCATTCACGGACATACCATGTGGGTTAAACAGATGCTGTATCAGCCTAAACATACCCAACTCCTTCTTTGGTACTATACCCACCGGGGAAATGGCCAAACCCTGAACCGGGGGGAGGGGGGGCGGTAGGAGAGGGACCGCACATTCTGCGCGACTCATCCTCTTTATTCACTTTCTCCTGCCCAACCAAAGGCAACTCTAGAGCTCATTTTAGGTTCATGGGAGACCACGTATGTACAGATCCAGCTACCAGCAATTTATACCCATGCTTAAAACCAACCCTTAAAAACTCTGAATCCGGTCTATTGGGGTACCAACCTAACCGTTTAACCAGTTCAGACAATGCAATAGGAGAAAAGGCCTTCACTCGCAGGAGCATTAGCGGTGGGTCTATCTGTGGCACCTGGGCCGCTCCTACTAGGACATTCCCTTCTGGGATGCCCTCCTCCATACGTGGCACAGGCATGCTTAAGCCTACAGGCCGCTCCTCTGTCACACTGACTCTCGTTATATGCAACACATCTCCCTCGAAAGGGCTGGGCCAAACTGTTTGGGGGTTGCCATAATCTTACACCAAATCCATCATTAATAAACCATCTTGTTTCCTGTGAAATGCCTCGTCCTAACGCCTCCACATGTTACCTCTGGAGCGGGTATACATCCCTTGTATCAAGAGAATGCGTTTTATAATGTTCATGTGCTCCTCTGGCTTACTCACCGAATAACAGGCTGCAGACACCAGGAAACCCTCCAAACAATTGGCAAAACTCCCATCAACCTCCTTACCCACGCCAGAGCGTGACATTGCTGCTGCCAAATCGTCCTTAGCCTTGTTGGTAATGGCAAACATATATACAAACTAGCCCATGCGTATCTGTCACGCACCCTGCTCCAAACAATTGGCAAATCTCCCATAAACCTCCTTACCCACGCCAGAGCGTGACATTGCTGCTGCCAAATCGTCCTTAGCCATGTTGGTAATGGCAAACATATATACAAACCGGCCCGTGCGTATTCGTCACGCACCCTGCTCCAAACAATTGGCAAAATTCCCATAAACCTCCTTACCCACGCCAGAGCGTGATATTGCTACTGCCAAATCGTCCTTAGCCTTGTTGGTAATGGCAAACATATATACAAACCGGCCAGTGCGTATCTGTCACGCACCCTGTTTCTCATGTCCCGCGGGACGGCTGTATTGGAACAGCGCACCACATCATCACCCGTCAACCTGTTACTGAGGCTGTTATTCACCACCACCGCTCACCGGCGGGTACCACTCAAACTTTCTCTCCAGCCGCCTTATCCACCTTGTGTCCAAACTCCTGGACCTTGCTGCTCCTCACTATCAGAGGAAGAAGAGCCGGACTCAGAGCTCATGCCCGACAACCCACTGGCATGCTCACCAACTGGCTCGCGGCCATCACCGTCCCCTCCTGGTGATGTTCCTGCCGCGGCCGTAGAGGCGACTTCCGCATAAAAAGCGCGCCTGGACCCCCGGCCTGATGACGTATGTCTGGTCCGACCTGCAGAGGAGGAAACAGAAAGAGAGCTTCCTGGACCAGGAACCGAGGCCCCTGCATGCAATGACCGTTACGAATTATGCTCTAGTAATCTGGGCTCAAGAGCCATAATCGCACCAGCTTGCTGGGTGGGATTAACTACCTTTAAGATGACCGTGCAGGGGGGGTGCCCTGAGAACCCGTCAGGGAGGACGTGTGACCCTGCCCTGCACCAGGCCCTCCGGCCACTCTCTGCACGTTCCGAGAACCTAATGCCGCTGACGGGGCAAATGCGGATATCTGCGTGTCATCCGACCCTGAGAGAACGGAAGCAATGGAAACTGTGGAAGCAAAGGCACCTGTGGTTAAACTGTAAATATTGGGACAGGTAGGAACGGAAACATAGGGAGCATAGGCAGAGGGGTGTGGGGGGGGGGGGGGGTTAAAGAGGAAGGAAGGGGGATTGAACACTGAGGAAGGAGGGTGGGTGCAAAATTGTAGAGGTGAAAGGAGCAGGGAGGGGGGGGTATAATGTCTCTGTAGGGAGGAAGAGGAGTTCCCGGCTGTATGGGAGGTAAAAACAGCGACTGCCGGGCATGGAGGATTGGGGGCCACCGTTGGAGGCCAACTGCTTATGGGGGGGAGGGGTTGGGGTTACACTTCATTTAACTTAGGTACCCCTCAGGTTGAGTATGAAAAGGAATCCAGGTTAAGGCTTAAACCCCGCCAAGCAATATCCCGGTAGTGCTTAATTATCTGTGATGCCCATTTATAAAAAGGGGATAATTGTTTTAAACCTGCACACAGGGGCGGTGGACATTACAGGGGACCTACCAACAAGACATCAAAACAATACTAAAGCTCATTTTTTTTTTATTTTTTTTTTCATTTATACCCTGCAGAGTCTCAGGTTTGTCAGATACAATGTAGCCCTTATTTAAAATGGCCGCCGCGGCCCCTGGCTCTAACTGCGCATGTGCGGGCCGGACCCTGTGCGCCTGAGCACAAACACTGTTCCCCACATGTCCCGTTGTTCCCCTCTCTCCTCCCGTGGCAGCAGACTGGTGCTCTTTGCCAACGCTTGGCCATAATCATTGGTGGCAGCGGGGAAGGCTGCGGGCTCTCGCATCTAATATGGCCACCGCTGATCCCACTTCCGTCTGCTCATGCGCGGCCGGAGGCACCCACGCTACCGCGCATGCGCCGATTACTGGCCGCCATAGATGCGGCGTGTGTGTCAGATAATCGGGCTGAGGGGGGTATGCGGGCCTGGAAGCGCTGGCACATGGCTGGGCACGAGGAGAATAAGGCTGAACCAGCGGAGAAAGGTACAGCTAGGTAAGGGAGGGGGCCGGAAAATAGCGATGGAGGCATAAGGCGGGCAAACATCAACGGGGAGGGGGGGAGAGAAAAAGATGGAACAAAGAAGCGCTGAAAACGGGGGACAAAGGAATGGCACGATAACAGACATAGAGGCAGGGGACCAAAGGAATGCAGCAAAGGGGACACAGGAAACAGGGAACAAAGGACAGTCACAATAAAAGGCACAGCGAACAGGGGACAGGAGGAATGGAACAAATAAGGGGACTTAAAGAGAAACAGGACACAACACGAAGGAGGGGGGGGGTCGGCTGGGTACATGGGGTATATGAGGACGGCGGAGAAGGGGGATATAGCGAGGGCAATGGGACAATAAAAAAACAAAAACCCAGGGAACAGGGGACTGAAGGGATGGAACAACAAACGACACAGAGAACAGGGGACAAATAGAGGACAAAAGAAGCGGAAAGGAAGCAGCAAGGAAAAGGTAGAAAATCAGGGAATAGCAGAGAGAAAAGATGCAGGAATATGCAGGAAAATGCAGCTAGTAATGAGCAGAAAGCAGGGGGACACATGAGAGGAACACAAATACAATTATAAAACAATATACTACAAAACAACAGCATTACAAAATACTCACTAGGACAGCAGAGAAGGCCAGACGCTCACCCAAAAAACTCTCACCAGGTCAGCAGAGCAGGGAAGACGAAGGACTCACTACTAAAACTCTCCAGACAATGAAAGGGGAAGCTGACTGCTGGTACCTGTACCTTATCCTGCTTCCCCCACTACATTCCTGTAATCCTGCCCCCTACATTCCTACTGATTGGCTTTCCCCTGCCCCCCAGTGGAGTTAACTCTTGCTATACTGGTACTTTCTTCTACCTGCCCCCTCAGCGTTTATGTTACCTCGGGCTAATCCCCGCCCTCTGTTATCTTTCCAACTATCATTCTTGAGGTTGTCTTAATAACATGTAATAGCAGGACTGGCCCTGCCCCTTCTTCTGTGTTCTGACCAATGAACGGTTGGGGAACTGATCAGGTTAGGTAGCGCTGAGAGGCAGGAGGATGAGTTGCACTTTGGGACGGGTATGCAGCTATCGGCCGCGTCCAAGTTGCGGTCTGCGGGTCCCCATGTACAAAAGCTCTGGACACTCCTGATTAAGCCTATTTATATAACTTATATATGGGATAATGTTTCCCCTACTGTAACTGTATATATAGGATATTATAAATGATCAAGGAGAGCCTTGAGCATATAAAGACACAAGGCCACCGGATAAATGTTTTTAGACGAGTTACAAAAAACCCAGGGTGACCTGAAATATCCATAATTATTTACAGTAGGGGCTGAGTTATTCCTTATGCACAAGTTTTTCTAATGAATAAGTGATGACATCGGAGCTCAGCAAAGATTTTACATCCAGGATATTATATATGAAATAATGTATTCCCTACTGTAACTAATAAGGATATTATAAGTTACCATTGGGGTCAGTGACCATATAAAGACCTAAGACCACAAGCCAACAGCTATTATACAGGTGACTTCTCTCGATAACAACTAACAGTAGGGAGCATGTTATTGGCATTAGCATTCACAGATTATACATCTATTATTTGCACTTGTATATTAACTTGTTTTACCACCTCTAATGATACTTTTTCCCAATTGACAAAAAGTTTAACCCCATGTTACTTTCATGCATAAAATGTAGATCTAACTTAAATAGAGAATGCCGTCTGGATATAAATCCACTTCTTGAACAAACCTTTAATTTTGAATACACATAAGTAGATAATAGGAGAGTTGGTAATTGCACTGATTCATCCCCTCATTGCAAACTGCCCATATGACAAAGTACAGGCGCTAGTGTTTCCTTTATGGTCCAACAAACCTCTTCTGATTTTGATTATTCAGAAGAATCTTATATGTAACGATCTTGAGAATCTCCTCCTTTGGAATATCTGACTCACAACTAATTTTAGGGCTATAGCTGCCCTAAGTGGGATTTCTTTTTTGAGAAATAGTTCCTTTAAGCATGCTGAAAACTATTGTATGACATAGAGAATGAATACCTGCTTCATTATGCAAAATTAATAACTTCAGAAGGTCCAATTTTGAATGATAAAAATTGAAGGTGTTATGTAAATTTTATTAATTTATACTAAGCCATGTTATAACACAGGAAAAATCACCCACTGTGTCATGACAGGGGAGAAAAAGGGTGATACTTACAACAAACAGACTAAAACAGCAACCCAGTATAGATTTTTTTCTTTAAGTACAGAGGCTCCCTGCTAATAGCATGTCATGTGATGGAAGGGGGGGGGTGTGCATCATAGTACAGACAGAACTCTGGCCTGCTTTCCAGAGCCTCTCTGCTCACTACATCATGTGCCATGTGACTGTGGTTGCCATGGTAGTCCAGAATCATAAGTCATTGATAGCAGCTTGAAAATAGAAGCAAGGGAAAATGAAAAATGCCAACATTCCACAATGCCGCCACCGGCATTACCGCCAGCAACATGGGGTCAAGACAATAAGTTCCTAAAATACAACCACTAGATCCTTGCTTGGAAGAAAAAGAACTTTAGGACAATGCAAAACTAGCCCATCTCTGAAGAGCTCCTGGCGCATAAAGAATTAATTATGGGGTTAGGGCTATTTAGAATTACAATACTTAGGTCATGGAAAATCCCCATATTATAAATAGCTCTAGTGCCAATAGGTCTTCAGAGAGAGCTAGTTTTGTGTCGTCCTAAAGGGTTTGTTTTTATTGCCAAGAAAGAATCTCGTGGATGTATTTTGTTTTCTTGGTTTGTTTTTTTCCAAGCAGGGATCATTGAATGGATTTTTGTTTATTTTTTTGCCAAGCAGGGAGAATTGGATGCATTACAAATAAAGTCCTTGGATGTAGGTGAGTAATACAGAGGGTGTTTTTATTTATTTCAATTAAAGTAATGTTTAAAATGGTGTTTGTGTCTTATTTACATTTTTTCTTGGTTCACCACAGGTCCCAGCAGGCCCTGAGTGACAGAGTATGCTGGCACTTGTGGTTCCCCAGGCATCCATGGATATGCTGGTGCTTGTAGTACTACTGTGTCATCATGCCCAAAAAGTTAACAGCAGCATGGACATGATGAAATCTGTACTGCACCAGGGCCAAAATTGTTTAGTACTATTAAAAAAATTTCATTGCCACCTACCGCCCAGGGATGAGGGAAAAGCGTATGGTGAGGGGGGTGCACATTTATTTTTGCGGACCCCATCTCCATATGGAATCCAGCCCCATGCTGCTGAACCTGGGTCTTGTGTGACATTATGGCAGGGGGACCCCACAATGCAGGTTTCCCTTCTATAGTGCCACCTGCCCCTGCTGGCAAAGCCTAGTGCTGGTAATAGTAAAATATGGGGGACCCACGCTTCTTAGCCCCCCGATTTTGCTACTACCAGTCTAGGCTGGCAGCACTAGGGTTGGTTAATCTACTTGGGGGGGGGGGGGCAGACATTTTATTTTCTTAAATTGAGTTCCATTTTTTTATTACTGTATTGCCAGCGGTAGTAGCGGCAGTGGCATTAAGGAATGGTGGCATTGCCACTTTAAATCTAACCCTTTATTTCGACATTGTGACCATCGACTTTACAAAATGTCGACATTCACAATGTCAACATTTTAACCCTGTTGACATAATGAACATGTCGACATTCTGGATGTCGACCTTTTAACTGTGTTGACATTCTGACTGTCAACAGTATGGTGTCAACAGTCTGACTGTCAATATTTTCATTGCCAACATTTACTATCCTGCTTTAAGTAGAAAATGTGAATCTCCGTTTTCAACGTTGAACTTACTTTGCGCTGAGCATACCTTTATATGCATATAGAAAAGTGCATAGACTTGTCTGTATATATTTCATACTGAGATGGACTTATGTCATGTCTAAGCACATCATGTTTCTGTTTCCTTGGCCCAAAACCCCCCAAAATACTCTGCTTCCCTCTCTTGCTCTTTGTTATTAAACTCATCCTGCGTCTCATTAGAGCTTCACGTTAGTCGGTTTTACCTTTTCAACAACTATTGTCTTGAATGACTTGTCATCTCGTTACAACAGCCATACATTATGTATTTAACAATTAGTAACATTGACATTAAAGATTTCCTCAGGGAAAGCTCAAACTTTTGAGTCAATTTAATAGGTACAGATAATCAAAATGATGTTATATGGCTTTGGTGACTGCTACATATTAAAAAAAAAAAACAACAATAATTTAATATGTCAAGCACAGAGTAAGATAAGCTTAAACAACCTATTTGTACTACTTACTGCTTTGCACCAATAATTTGTGTAGGCAAATGGCAAGTGTGACAACTAGCTAATTCCTTCCTGACCCCAAAAATGGCAATCAGAAAAATGCCCTTGATTAATTATCCCCATTTCGTCTTCTAGTAATTATAGTTACAGATACTATTCCTTGTAAGAAAGGCATACAATTCATCTTGTTTAAGTCTAAAGAATTTCAAAGCTTAACCACTCTTACAATAAAGAATCCTTCCCCTGCTGATAGTGAAACCAACTTTCTTCCATTCACAATTGTTGACTCCATGGTCCTTGATATGAAAAGCTCATTAGATACTAATGAGGTTGTTACCACCCCTGAACCTTTTCGATATAGATGTATATACATATATATATATATATATATATATACAAGTTAACCCATGCATGATACTCATGCATTCTAGTCAAATCAAGCTACTTAAGGTGTTAAAAAGGTTCTTGTCATCTTCATCGCCACACACACACACGCCGCTAGGCTTTTATATATTAGATAATGCTAAGAATTTAGTAGGTCAGTGTAGTATAGAACTCTGCCCAGCAGGTGGCGCTGCAGCTTGAGCACTCTGTCACCCCGGTAGTTTTTTCCACACACACACACACACACACACACACACACACACACTAACACAGCATGTGTGTTCATGAGGTAAAATTACCTCACGAAAATGAGTTTGAGCCCTCAACTCGTAAATTTAGCCTTTACTACCCCTCCCATGGGGGGAAGGGGGGATAATGGAAGTTAACTGACTTCACTATTATAATTTTTTTTGTCAAATAATGTCAGTATACCAAATTTCAGGTCAATTGGATGAGCCCTTTCTGAGAAAATAGTTTTTTCCACACACACACACACACACACTAACACACGCCGCTAGGCTTTTATATATTAGAAGATAATGCTAAGAATTTAGTAGGTCAGTGTAGTATATAACTCCGCCCAGCAGGTGGCGCTGCAGCTCGAGCACTCTGTCACCCAATAGTTTTTTCCACAGACACACACTAACACACGCCGCTAGGCTTTTATATATTAGATATATATATAATATTAAAAAATAGATAGTACAGCGCGTAACTCCAATTAGACCTAGAAAGTTCAATTAGAGTTCAAGTTGGACATAGGATTTCCTATGTTCAGGAGGCAGCCACTATTCCCACAAAGCCAGATGGTGACCTGGAATAATCTATAATAAAACAAATGGGGAGGGGCGCCACATAGTATAATACTGTATATATTAAAAATACAGAAGATGTGCCAAGAATAAGAAACTCAATCAACCATATGGGTGAAAAGAGGAGACATTTTTATACATTCAAACAGCAAGGGTGAATGTAAAAAGATCTAGAACACACTGGAACTCCTGCACCTCACTAATATAGAATGTGCGTACCAGATATAAGTTCTTTAAAGCTTATCTGTATAGGTGATGTTGATTCTTCACATAGGGTACACTCTATTTCCACCCTTCAGGCATACGCTGGGCAGGAGTCATAAATAGTGCTTCTGGAGTCCAGGAGTAGTTCCTCTGCAAGAAACGGAAAGCATTGAGGTGATATAAAAAAAAACACATTTTGTTCATTTTAATATATCAGACTAATTATCGCTTATTCCCTGGAGTCATCGGATTGGGTTTGGTCTGCAGCAAAGGGAGAATCCACACAAGGGAGTGCAGAAGGAGCTACCCTACTCCACTCTGCTACCAAGGCGACCAGAGAACTACAGATAATCGGGTTATTACTGAGTACCACTCCTGGACTCCAGAAGCACTATTTATGACTCCTGCCCAGCGTATGCCTGAAGGGTGGAAATAGAGTGTACCCTATGTGAAGAATCAACATCACCTATACAGATAAGCTTTAAAGAACTTATATCTGGTACGCACATTCTATATTGGTGAGGTGCAGGAGTTCCAGTGTGTTCTTGATCTTTTTACATTCACCCTTGCTGTTTGAATGTATAAAAATGTCTCCTCTTTTCACCCATATGGTTGATTGAGTTTCTTATTCTTGGCACATCTTCTGTATTTTTAATATATACAGTATTATACTATGTGGCGCCCCTCCCCATTTGTTTTATTTTATATATATACACACACAGCGGTGTGACTCCTTCGTAATGAGACACCTTTTTATAGGCCATCAGTTGTGGCTGAACCAGGTGGCAGGATTGATTTCTAATTACTGATAGAGTTCAGCTGGTGTCTTGGCTCTCCATGCCTTTTTGCACCTCCCTTTCTTCATGTGTTCAATACTTTATCCCAGCATCATTTCACATTATTACACAAAACTTAGGTTGTGGATCTATGGTTTGATCTCTTTCCATGTGGGGATTGCAAGAGTTGTTGCTGGCATTTGGTGTAAATTTCATTATAACAGTCACATTAAATATATATTTACTGAGAAAATTGTGGAGGGGTCCAATACTTATTTCACCTGCTATATATATATATATATTATAACATTATATTCATGCCATATGGTAGCATCTTCGGCTTTGAAGTAATCTGCTTGTAACGCCCCCGTGTGGCGTAAGTGTGAGTGACTTCAAGCAGGGGGAGGCTTTAAAGAGAGCAGGTAATGAAGAATTAGAGAGAAAATAACATATGAGGTTCCAGAGTTAGGACAAAGAGTCATGTTCAGTTTTACGGCAGAGCAGGTGTCAACTATAAAACCAGGAGAGCTCAGAGTGCAGCTAACATGAGAGTCAGATGTTTACAATGCGGGTGTAAGCTAGAGGAAATGTAGGCAAGGTTTAGAGACAAAGTTAGTTATACAGGAGCTGCAGTTGAACTTGACATATGAGAGTGCAACGAGAAAGTTATGTGAGTGTAGAAGTGTGACCCCAAGTATCCACTATCCATGTGATTAACCATTCCAGCTAAGAGACATTAATGTGAGAGCCCTAACAGTGGAGTTTGCAGTTAACACTTAGTTGGAAGAAAGCTTCAGTGCTGGAGGAGAAGAGTGATGGGAGAATACTTGCTATGCAGCAGGCGAGTGTCAGCTCGTGGGACAAGTGAACTTAATATCTCACAGTGAGCCTCAATAAGGGTAGGTTAATAGATTAAGACTGTATGATGATCTGTGAATGTGACTCACTCATAAATTGTGTACATTGTACTAATACAAGCAAATGTGATTTGTCCTGGAACTTCAAAGTAATTTATTTGCACTCAGAAAAGTTTTTTATGAACCACCATGTACCACCCAATTACCTGCCACCCATTAATCCTTTCATTTGTTTCTGTGCATCACTTCACCTGCCTCATGCATGTTAGATCCTTATCGTACTTTCATTACTGGGAGTTTTGGTCACCTACTTTGACCCACACGGTCTGGAAGTGGGAGAGACTGATCCTACAACCGGGTGGTCAACCTGGAACATGGTAAACTGCACCCATATCTGTGTACAGAAAGAAAGAGTCGAAACTGAACAGATCAATAAGGAACACAACAGACCATTAATAGGGGGACAGTCACAGAAGAGAAGACCCCCAAATGTTTCTGGCTAAACTTACCAGCCCCAGCAGACCATAATATGGCTGTACAGTCCAGATTTTGCATGAGCAAAAGGGTGACAGTGGGTAAACGCCAATAAATGTGGTATTTGCTCGATCACCCACTTGGGTGGCCAAATTAAACGATAATCTGTACGTGCATAGTAGGCAGGCAATAAGACCTTGGTTTCTGAAGAGAGACTCCTGGTAGACTTGGACACAGGGTGGCAGAAAAAAGTAGGCCAAAGACTAGCACGAAAACAGCTGCCACACTGTACTGTTTATACTGTTCCACATTCTGAGTCTTCTCTGGAACTGATTCTCTGTTCCGCATTCTGATACTCTTCTTACCTAATCTGGCCTTCACATGGGATCTGAGAGGGAGTATCCGGCATCGTAGACTAAGGTTAGGTCAATGACGTCACCATTAACCATCTTGCAAAGCTCATGCAAGACCAATATCTCTCCCTGCCATAGACACCTAGCAAACACTTAGGGCCTGAACTTTCATGTACGTTGCATTGTAAAAAAAGAGCACAGAGCGTAGTCCCATTTACACCTGTCCTGTAGCGGGTACAAATTATACGTCTGACATCAAGCATACTTACGAGAAACACAGGACTTGCATCGGCCGCGTCTGACTCAGAATACCGTTACTGTACATGGCTCATGTTAGTCCGCCTCATCCCTCCCCTTTTCTGTCTCTCTTAACGTGTCATTTGCATTCAGACATGACTTGCATGCAATTGCGGTCACTGGCGTAAGTCACTTTTCTGGGAATGCGCAAAGCTAATTCATGCAAGATAAGGCTACTTTCATCCGGACCTGAATCAGGCCCTTAGATTGTCTACTGCAACAAAGGCTCCCCCCATGTCCTGATGTATTAAGATGGTCCCAATTTAACCCATTGCAGACGCTTGATGTGGAAGACCTGTTTTCCTAGGCAAACAAAATTAGATGGAATAAGTCCATGTCATTGTTTTACTCCACTTGCAACCAAAGGGGGTGGCTTTTTCGAATGGAATAAACTAGATGTCACATCGGCATGTCCCAATTTCCTGTTTAAATACAAGAAACGAGCAGGCTGAGTACTCGGTCAATATTGGACCTCTCTCTGCACGTTGCTGAGTTTTCTTTCAATTTCCCAATTGAACGAAGCAATGTTTCCTTCTCTATTCATGTGCTCTTTCTCTCCAATCCATTCATGTTTTAGTGGGGTATTGGTGCACGGAGAATTGAGGCATTGCCCTCTTGGGAGATGTGACTAATTGCCTAATGTACAGAACAACATCTCCGAGGGCTTCAACAATGCCATAGAGAAAGGCGGGCATTGCACCACTTTCTAGTGGGGATCACTGACCATGCTGAAAACTTTCAGTGAAGGGTCGCAGGGACGTTGTTTTTACTTACAGCTAGGGAGAGGTAGGTGGAACAGTGTTGGTGCTTCAGGAAGCGTGAGGGGGTGGATACACACACTAGCAATGTGAGTGCCTGAGAGGTGGGGGAGTCTATGTGTATAAATATATCACAGTGTACAGTGAAGCAACCACATATCAGGAGAGGTCCGACTACTGGAAACATTCAGAGGTAAGACTGACTTTGCACTATCTCTACAGAAGAGCTTTGTGAATCCTGCATATTTTATACAGCACACACTGCTGTCCACCTGCTCTAATTTTATTTTCCAACAATAGGAGATCCTTGTAGATTCTTGTTTGTGCAATGTTCATGCTTCTTCTCAAAACCTTGTACAGAACAGGTGAATCAGAGACATACTTCTGCATGCTATGATAAGATATATGTACAGCGTCTTTATATAATTCTCTTTTGATCTGATCTATGCATCTAGACATCTGTGGGGTTTCTTGGATATTGTGTGTCTGTGTATGACTCAAAGGAATGGAGACAGTTATTTTAAACAATGAACCGGCTTCTTTTGTTTAAACTCTTACGAAAAGTTTAGCATTATATCTTTTTTTGTGGAATTTGAGATTTTTTTTTTTTGGGTTGGCTGCAATTAAGAGGGATTTGTTGAAATAGATTTAACATTCCTTCCTATTTCATAGATGTAATCTTAAAGACTATTTTATAAATGATATGCTGGAGTAATTAGGGATTTGCATATAGTGTTTATAAAAGCAATTGCATTAGTAAAAAAAATGATGTGTTTGCTTTAATCTGAATGTTATGCAAAGCTAGATTTTAGAAACAATCACATGTACATTTCTCTTACGTATAGAACTGCAGTTTTGTGCTTTGTTCTGCCATTAAATTAGATTTTTTAAAAATATTTATTAGCTGGAAGTAATTCACAGGTAATTTATTTATAATTGATATACTATTGGAGAGCAAAAAGTAATGGACAGAAAATTAGGACCCTGAGCTTGCCCGCTGACAGAGGTTTTATATTATAATGATAATATTACAAAGGGCTGTAGTATATAACATAAAAAGGACACATAACCACGTTGTTCATCATTCAGCAATCCTGAGCAGACAGACTATGGAATAACAATAAAAAAAAAGTGATGTGATGCGCTCGAAACAAAGACATTAAACCGGTCAGGAAATTTTTTAATAGGAAATCTACAGGGGGGTGAAGAGATTAGGATAGAAAGGACGGGTATCCGGCAGTTTGCATTCTATGCCCCCATCTCCATCCATAGATATCCCATCTGTGTTTAGACAGATAACACCTTGACTCCTTTCGTCCATTGAGGGCTCATTACAGTTATTAGCAGATTAGCAGACGCTTTGACAATGAAAACTCGCTGTGAAAGGAGCAGATAAAATGGCTTTGGGAGAGGGGCACAAGCACGTGGCTGGTAAAAACAATTTTGTTGTGATGCAAATTCCTGGAGCGCTGGGAACGCAGGCTGCTTTTCTGATTGTATTGTGAAAGAAGCCAGATATCCACTACAGAGAGGAGGCTGGAGGGCTGCCACAGGACACATCTCGTACTGCGCAGGGAATTGCAATTCAAGGGAATTCTATTGCTTCACGGAAGAAACTTTTCTATAGCCGACTTATCATTAAAAATCTGTTTCCAATATATACTTAATTTGGAGACCTAGGCAGACAAAAAGCTGGTGTGACCATGGTCCAGACTATCAAAATTCTGTTTCGAATCTGAAAGTGCACGGGTTGGTTAGTGAGCACATTGAATATTAAGGGGTATATTTACTAAACTGCGGGTTTGAAAAAAGTGGAGGTGTTGCCTATAGCATCCAATCAGATTGTAGTTATCATTTTGTAGAATGTACTAAATAAATGATAACTAGAATCTGATTGGTTGCTATAGGCAACATCTCCACTTTTTCAAACCTGCAGTTTAGCAAATATACCCCTAAGTGTCAAACTATTCCGATATTTGCTCTGATGGTTCTAAACAATTTATGATGCAGATACTGAAAAATAAACATAAAGCTATTTCTTCACCCTCATCATTAAAACTGTATAATTTCTAGTTGAACGAAGCATTAAGGAGGGAATAGTTGTTTTATTTTACACTCAAGGGTGTCAATTAGAGTTAGCAGTAAATCCAACTAGAAGGTGTAAATTTGCACCTTGGCAAAACCATGTTGCGCTGTAGGGGGAAGACTTAGGGGGACATTCAATTCGGAGCAGCAGACTTTCTCCGGGATGGTCCGAGGAGTCATTCTGCAGCGACGTATCTCCGCACGTTTTTCCTCGCACCCCACAGAGGTCCGCAGACAAACTAGCGGAGATTCCTTACGTTATAAGTGGTAATGTGCACAGCCAAACATTGTGTTGATGTCTGGCAGCACATCGCTCTGAATTGATTCCCCCCCTCTTACAGTTGGGAGGACACGTGTCTGAGCTCTGATCTATAATGCAATGTAAAAATCAAGCTGCCCAGTATTTGTGTGTTGTACGTAAAAGCACACAGTATTTCCCTGCATAAACAAATGCTTTTACGTCCCCTGAGTCACGTTGCTACGAGTTTGTCCAGCTAGAGAAATTTGCTGCCTTTAGCTGGATTTGACTTTAACTTTAAATGAGGATGTTACTGCTTTATTGCTGGAAAATGCTCCCATTTTAGCCAGCTGACAGTGTGCTCTACACCTAGGATGCCTGAGACGGAGCTAAGTCAGGGTTAGAGGAATCACTAGATGGCAGCTGTACCCACAGAGGTCTCAAATGGGTGAAACGGAGAGATAAACATTAGCTTGTGTACTTTGATATCATCCCTTACAGGACATTTATTTATAAGTACGGAACTCCCCCCAAAAAATGTCCATGACGGGGTCCTCTTTAAGGTTCATGTTCTCTAGTGTGTGAGGAACATGAGAAGTAAGCAGCAATCTCTATGTGGATGTCAGAGTTTGTACATGGAGACTATTTATGGGTATTTTCCCATTAGAAGATGGGATTGCTCTCGCTGCAACTTATCCGCAGTTAAATGGATCTGCTTGTAGAAAATATACACCGGCTGGTCATAGATGTTGGCTGAAATCTTTTGGTCTGGGCTGAACATGGAGCTACTATCTAGGGACACTGACGGGGGCGGAACGTGACATTGCTGTGTACCATAACGGAATTTGGGTGAGGGTGGCAAAGTAGTTAGCATTGCTGTCCTGTAGCACTGTGGCCTTAGGTTCAATTACAACCAGGCTACAAGGGGTGCGGCACGGTGGCTTAGTGGTTAGCATTTCTGCCTCACAGCACTGGGGTCATGAGTTCAATTCCCGACCATGGCCTTATCTGTGTGAAGTTTGTATGTTCTCTCCGTGTTTTGTGTGGGTTTCCTCCCACACTCCAAAAACATACTGGTAGGTTAATTGTCTACTATCAAAATTGACCCTAGTCTGTGTCTGTGTGTGTGTGTGTTAGGGAATTTAAATTATAAGCTCCAATGGGGCAGGGACTGATGTGAGTGAGTTCTCTGTACAGCGCTGCAGAATCAGTGGCGCTATATAAATAACATGATGATGATGATGATGATGATGATGATGAAGGGGTGGAATACTGCATTGCTGGGCCCTATAGCAAAACTTGAGAAGAGGCCCAGTGATATCAATGTAGACTTCGGGGCCCCGTTCTGCTCTGAAAAGAGCAGTGAGGAGGTCTATTCTGAGCATGCGAGGTCCGACGCATGAGCTCATTATGGGGGTGTGGCTGCTGCGGGGGAGTTGGAGGGCATTACTGTGCCCCACTCATCTCCAGGTCCCCTGGTGGCCCTAGAGATGAGTGGCCCCTGCTCCCACAATAGCTCCGGCACTGCAGGGTACTGTCCGCATGCAGCGTGTGTGGGTTTCCTCTGGGTTCTGTGATATCCTGCCAAAAACATGAGTAGGTTAGTCTTGGTTGCCACAGGAGATCCAAGTGAGAATTGCAGGGGGGGCTATCATGTCATCATGGTCCTGTCCCCCACAAATGCCACATATCATATTGTCACACAGCCAGGGCAGCACCATGGTGATGCGTTTCGTAGCAAATCGCTTCCTCGTGGCACTTGCTCATAACACTTCATGAAGAAGTGGGCAGGTACCCTAGTGGGGAAGTATGAGGTTATTTGGCTTCTAAATAAATGGTCCTGAGTTTGCGAACAGCTGGGATAGGGAATTCAGATTGTAAGCTCTGTTGCAATAGAGACTAATTTAAACAGCTGGTTGTACAGCACTGTATAATATACAATACACAATACAATATATACATAAAGCATAAAGTTAATACAGTGTTACAATTCTTTTGCACCTCCCTAACCCTCTAGCCTTCACCTGGGATATCTAGTGCAGAGATCTGTATCTGACTTGATGATTATTTCAATAATTAGGAAAACATTTTCTTATGTTTATTTGAGAAAAGGAAATTCAGTAAACATCACGTGGTTTAAAAACCATCAACATCTATCCAGATGGCGATAGGAAGGATATAATTTGTCTAGCAGACAGGTTATTGTGATATACAGTATGTCAGGTCTCAGTAACATTATTCTGTATATTTTAGTTCAGCCACCTTGTCGTCTCTCTGTAATTTAAGCTGCCATTATGAGCAATGTCCCAGCTCTCTACGGTCTGACCCAGCCACCAAACACAGACGCTACACTATCCCTATTTTCGGCAAGCGCTAAGCAATCCATACTGACGTCTGGATGCAGACAGTTTCACTGATTCTTGCTATCAAGGCCTGCCAGTATTAAGCAACGTGTGATAACAGTTTCATTAATTCTAACGAGATTCCAAGTGCCTGAGCACGATATCGTTCTGTAATTTACTATAGAAGCCAATTACTGTGTCTTATCGAATACCAGGAATATTTACTTGCACTGGTCTGATGTCACCGTTAACCAGTAAGCCCTGAAATTATTTCTTTTAAGCAACGACTGTTACTGATTTTTTGGTTGTACTAAAAGGAAGGTGTAAGGAAAGCTGGGGCTGGGAACAGGAGATACATTTTGGGGATTAGACAGTTTAATTCAACAAGCAGTTATTTCAAATGACACCATATGAACTATTAGAAAATAAATGTCATGCTTCTTAAACATCACTAAAGAAATGACTGTCAGGAATCAGGAAAATTGTCAGATGCTAGGAGCCGAAGGAGAATTAGCTTTGCTGAAAAGCTGTCCGTGGTTCTGAACCATACTCAGATGGTGGATATATATGTTATAATGCAAGCAGCCACCAGGAACATGCATTCTCTCCATTGAACTCACTCAGTGTCATTGGTTTCTGTGTGAGACAGTGGAGGAGAAAGCTGGGGAACTATTGAGCTGAAAAATGATCCCTTCTTGAATGTTGCTTGGCAGAGGCTCTGTGCCTGACATTAAATAATATTGGCCGGCAATGATGGCTCAGCCAAAGCAGATTGTAGATGTACAATAAAATAAATATTACATTGATGCTTTGGCTGCAGAGTTAATAAACTTTTATAGATCCTCATTATGTTAATACTTCTGACCTCAGAAAATAGACGCATGTGACTCTCGTATGCTTGTTCTGTATTAGAGGTTACACAATTGCACTTATTGTGGATGATCTCAATCAACCAATACAGAATTTTAATGTCTAAGATTAAATTTTCCAAAAAGTACAATTTAAAATCAAAATGTGTATTCTACCTATTTATTATTACCCCTTAGTGTGAAGTTTGTTGTTGCTTATCAAATGCCATCTTGTTTGCAAATTTTGTCTTTTACCGGTCATTTGCCATTTACCAGACGCTGATCTAACCACAAACTGTGTCAATTACTTTGTGCAAACACCAATGCTGTTAAGTCGCCCAGGACCAACGTGAACTATTTGCTGGGTTCAATGGAGTTGACTGACATTTTTGAAATGAGATTGTTATGATAGATATCCATATAATAAAGAAGCCTTTTGTGCAACATATGATCTACATAACAGATTTAAATCAATCAAGGCACTCTGTATCAAGTTGAACGCAATTCTTGCCAAAAGCATAGGTGTAAATTATATCTTTCAATTTGCATAGCATAAAGATTCACACCTATCTTAAGATATTTGTATGTCTGCATAGTAGGGGGGGGGAAAAGCATGGCGTTCCCCATAAAATACCAATCCCAGCACTAGGCTATGCCAGTCAGGGCTTGGGATACTATAGCAGGGAAACCCGCAGCATGGGGTCCTCCTGCCATGGTAACAACCATCTCTTCAACCTGTCACTCTCCACAGGCATTGTCCTCTCTTCCTTTACACACGCCCTCATCTCCCCCATTCTTAAGAAACCCAATCTTGACCCCACCTCACTCGCTAAATATCACCCCTTTTCACTTCTCCCCTTTGCCTCCAAATTACTCGAGCGGGTTGTCTACAGCCACCTCACCAGGCACCTCTCGGACAACTCCCTCCTTGACCCTCTCCAATCTGCCTTCTGCCCCCTCCACTCCACTGAAATTGCCCTGGTCAAAGTTACCAACGACCTTCTCTTGGCCAAATACAGGGGTCACTTCTCCCTGCTCATCCTCATGGACCTCTCCGCGGCCTTTGACACCGTGGACCATTCCCTCCTATTGCAGACCCTCTACTCTCTCTGCCTCTCTGGTTCTGTCCTCACTTGGTTCACCTCTTACCTAGCCAACCACTCCTTACAATCATCTTTATAAGCTGAGGTCAGGGACCCGATCCCCATTTTGCCAATACCAACCTAGCCTGGCAGCGCCACATCTGGATTCATTTTTCTTTAGAAGGAGTGGAATGCTCTTTCCCCACCTTATTTATTTCCTTTGACCAGCATGTATATTTCACCAGGGAGGAAGCAGCCTCAACAAAATGTCTCCTAAGAGTTATATCTGCTAATTCTTCTTACTCTACATAGTACTTAAGGTGTGTAATGCTCCTGCTGAACTTGGGCTACACTAGCCCACCCCTTCCCTCCCCTGTTCCCCCATACAGAGGCAAATACATCTGAGTCTTCATACATAATTGGATTTATACCATTTTACTGCGCTTAATAAAAGCGCATTTCATACAACTCTGCATGAGGCCGTCTCTCTCAACTATGGCCAACCAGGACAGTTAACGGTACACTTTCTCAGTACATCCTTGATGTAAAATACACATACCATCAACCACTGACTATCCAAGTTGTCATAAACCATGGATAGGTAGAAATTATGCACTGTGACGGGTCGTTGTTGCCTGGAGATGAGACCAGTTGGTTAACAATCAATTTCCCCAAATACTTAACATGACTCCATTAAGTCTTTGCATATTGTGTGCAGAGCATACTGCATTTAAATGGTTTATACAGATCAATGGTACATAATTAAATGGGTGGACATATCCTTGTCTTTATTAGATCTCTGTGGACATATGTGATAGACAGTAATGTCAGACTTAAAGAGTAAAACTTAATTTATTTATTGCTCATTCTAAACTAGCCAATTTGAAAGTAATATTTCAAAATATTCTACCTGATCACTGACATTATGTATACTTCACTAAGCCATGTGTCCTTTGTATCGTAAGCTTTAATATATCTAATATATACTTTTGGAGCATGCTTTGTGATCTATGTCCGTAAGGTCCAGTTAACAGTGTAGATACAGTACATACTGTACCAGAAAGTCCTTCTAGAGGAATAACTCCACACCGGTGCACTGGAGTATAGTGTCTATACTCCAGTGCACCGGGACTCAGAACTCTTAGAAAACAAATATTTAAAATAACAAAACCTGGTATATGATGAGAAAGGCGGGAGCATGTTATTCCCAAAACTGACGTACATGCAGACATAATCCTACAATGGCACAGGTTGGAGAAGGATTTGGTGGGAAGCAAATTGTAGGCAATCGCTTTGAGAGATGGATGTTTTCTTGCTACTTCTGTCCGAATAAGCAGTTTCTCCTGTATTGAACATGACATACTAAATAGAATGACAAAATCTGCTTTATAACTTATAAGACTAAAAGTGAGTGGATTATTGTAAGGAATGAAAGGAATCAAAACAGTCAACCAATGTGAAAACTTGGTGTTTTTAATGTTGTGGTGGTCTCGGGACACTCCTGTCACCTGTTCCTTTCACCTGCAGTAAACAAAAGTTAAACATTCTGGCCTTATTCATTAGAGATCGTAAGTCCATTAATGTGCCATATCTTGCGTAATATCGCTCTGTGCATGTCGCGAAAATGAGACTTGGGCCAGAGAAAGAAACTGCATGCAATTCACGTTCGGACGCAAATGACACTTCCGACTGCAACATGCGCAGTGCACCAATTTTGCACAATGAACCATCCTTACGTCATGCAAATGCACTTGTGTGCAACTCTGAATAAGGCCCTATGTATTTATCTGATATGTATTTGACCTCAGACAAGACCATTACTGATGTGATCTCTCTTCATCAGTAACATGTATTGATTCTAGTGTACAGTGTACATTCTTTTGTTATTTAGATCTACTAACATATCTTCATGAGTGTTTTGATGTTTCAATGAAGTCTCATTTCTTATGGTCTCTTGATTGTGAAAGGGTCATTTGCCAACCATGTATATTGCACTCACACAGCACATTGATATTGGTCCGCCATGCCGATAAACAAGTCAGTACCCCCATTCTGATTTTTGGCAATGTCTCAGTGGGGACACTTTGCACAACCGTTGGTGTGATTACGTTGTAACTGTGCATGCTGTCAATAGCAAAAGAATCAGTTACAATCCTACCTATTGTCATTTGTGGAGGCACTTCTCATATGTGGGAGGTGGGGGGGAGTAGTGTGGATTGTTAGGTTGTTAGGTTGCCATGCGGGCGCCTCAGGTTGGCATTTAAACAATTGTACACCTCTGGCTGATGTATAGTTTTGTGGGCCTCTATGCTGCTAGTGTACAAGTAACAGCCTGTTGTATATTCAAGTAGCTACCTCTGGCTGGTATTAAACCATAGGGGCACATCTGCTAGATGGTTTATATGGGCACCAAAGGGTAGTGAATAATTATATGGTCACCTTTGATGTGTATACAAAAATGATACGGTTGTCTCTGGTTGGCGCCTATGCTTTGGGCGCATCTGGTAGTTATAAAATTATCCTGACACCCCTGCAGGCTCAGTATGTAATCAAGTGGCCACCTCTAGCTAGTGTTTAGTCATTTGGGCTGACTTATATGGGCTCCTCGGGCCCATAACTCTCTGTATAATTATGTGGTCACCCTTGTTGGCATGTATTTAATTATGGGGCACTTCCTGTGACTAATATATAATGAGGTGGGAATCTCTGCTGGCTGGTGTATACAAAATGCATGCACACCTTTGGCTGATGTATAATCGCGTCGCCACATCTGCTGGCTGTTGCATTATCCTGTTGACACATTTGCTGGTTGGTATATTATCCCGTGGGCACCTCTGTCTGATGCCTAATTATGTGGGCATCTCTGGAGCTTTGCACAGAAGGAAATGGTGATCCAATCACTATTCCAATCAGCCCCCCCTAGTGGCTGTTCCTGACACTCATAAGAACATTATTTTTTTTTCATGATGGTTAAAGGCTTTGCAGACATGTCTCTATATGTGTATATTTCATCCATAGAGGCTTGTTTAAATATAATCCTGCAGGGATTTTTTCTGTTTTACACTATTCATCAAAAGGCTATCACTGATGATAACCCCTACCAGTGGTAAGTTTAGTACGGGGAAGCCAATTTAACAAATATCTTGTTAATTTTTCCGCCGCGATACCTGTTCTGTTTTTGCCATCTCAAGATTGAGATAACAGATTAAAAGATGCTTTATTGTTTTAATAAAATATTTTTAATGTATGTAAAATTTTTTACATTATGATTTATCTATTTTGAAATCTGGGCTTTCAGTTCCAATGTGTACACGCACAAAAGGGGTCAGTTAACCCTTACTGCTCAGCCTTATCGCCGATAAATAAGCCCATAAGAATGTAGATGGTCTTTAGCCTGGCTTAATTTTTTCATTGACTTATAAGATGACATTTACAAGTCGTGAACACCCCTATGCTGTTTGATTTAGTTTTTTTTACCTATATTGCACAGTTCAAAATTTGAAATAGGGGGTGACAATTCTATAACCTTTATTCTTCTATAGAAATTACAGAGTAAGGTGGAACTAACTGGGTTTCAGTAGCAGTTGGAGAGTCTTTCATGACCTCATGTTGAGCATTGGTCCAAGAGACCACGGTATAATCTTGGTATGGACGGTGGTCTCAAAAGATCTCTACTCTAGAGGGCAAGATGATTTCACTTCTAGACATCTTTCTCCCTTCCTAGCAGAGCCAGGACACCCCAACTCAGGACTGGATAATGCTCTTTCATCACAGTACCAGTTATGAATAGCCTCTGCTGGAGGGTAATGTTTGCTGAGCTGACAATTTGGGTGTATTGAATGCTGGATTTTAATTGCCTGAGTTATGAGAGGGAGGCTCTGGAATGCAGAGAGAGAGAAGTTGGGGGGTGATGTCGATGAATTAGGAATGTACGTAGGTGTTTGTGGTATGAGTGGACACACATCATCCAGGTAAAGACATCCATGAGGTCCGAGATTGCTGATGTTTTGAGTGTGTCTGGAGATGAAAGAGGCAGAGTTGATACCCGGTGGGAAAACAACTTTCCAGGAGCAGAGAAGTGAGAGTTGCTACAAGAAAATGTCAGCTCTTATGTCTAGTGACTGTACTGCCTAAAGTAACTAAGTGATCTGTGCTGGAGTGTGAAGTTGGAAGATGTAAATTAAGTCCTACCTTCATTTTTTATTTACGAGAGATGATGTGACGTCCATGTATTGTGACACTGGCGGCTGTGCTAAGCGACAGCTTAATATGTGTGTATGAGGTCTAGCCTCCTATATAATCAATATAATACAGTCCACCTTATATTTTCTTTTGTATATTCATCAAAGTACCTAAAATACCATATCACTTATCTTGAATGAGATGTGAAATCTAATAATATCATCCAGCATAACAGTACACAATGATAGAAATAACATAATAAAACCTTAATATGTATTTTATGTAGCACTGATCTCTTAGGTTACAAGATAAATGTGAATGGGGTGCTGGCTTGTCTTTGTGTATCGCTATAATATTATCTACTGCAGGGAAGACATTAATAATCTTTCTTATCCGCATCTATGGTGTGTGAATGGACTGTAAGTATTTGTTGCAGAGCCAACAGATGATCTTCTTTATCTTGTTTAAATAACGACGTGCATGAGTTTGATGAATTAAGAGGGCTTGTGTTTTTCTCGTGATGGTAGAAATGTTTATAGCATGGAAGACCTGATTAGAGATGCCATCTCCGTACTGAAAGGACAAGTAATTCCGTTATCTGCCCACTGACCGATGCAGTTCACTGAACAGAAAACCGGTCCCAGGATGCTCTTCATCATTGAATGATCCTACAGGCCATTATGCATAGTGGACTCACAAAGAGGGAGAGTAAATGTTAATCACAGGGAGACTGATGTAAATGTCTCAGAACATTAGCTGCGTACGTCATTATAGGAAGCAGCGAAGATTCTGCAAGACACAGCATAACGAGGGCAACGCGGGTCATGCACAGGGAGGGAAACTGGAGGTCTATGGGTGTCAGAGATTGATTTTTCACTTACAAACGTAATTAACTGTTGATATTGGTAGTGGCACAGCCAATCTAGTTGGCTATATAGGAGGAAGTCATTGGATAGTGCTCAGCTTTTTGGATTTTTGTATCATACAAGGTGCACTGCAAAAATAAAGCTAGTTTTCTTTTGTGTAGTTTTGAACTATCTCTAATAATAATCATACTTTAGTAATAGAGATCTTCGATTTTGTATTTTTCTCTATTTTCTACTGATTCCACAAAATATTCTTACATTTTTTCCTCTCACATTTTGTGATTGCAACCCTTCATAAACGTGACTTCTCATTCCAAGAGCGTTTTTTTTCAGCCCATTCACAATGCTGTTTATCCACTGAGTACTATTTTCACTTTGCCCCTAGTTCATAGACATTTAATGGTGATCTGCGTCTTGAGACCCTAACATTACCTTGTCATCAGACCCTTTCCACGCTGTTGGAGTAAAGAGCTTCTACTTCTGAAGTGTTATTGACATAAGTTGTGCGTTAATGTCATATCTGATTGGATAATTTCAGCTCTTGTCCAACAAGATGCTGAATTTACTACAAACTAGAGATGCTCAGACTCGGTTCCTCGAGAACCGAATACACCCAAACTTAGGGGATCCGAGTGCCAAGCCGAGTCGCGTGCCCTTGGAATTGAAAACGAGGCAAAACGTCATTGGGACGTCGTCGGATCTCCGATCTCGCGAGTTTTGGATTACTTTTTAAGATCCAACATCCTGGAGGGTGGGAGGGAGGGGTTACCCCCATTTCTTCTTTTCTGCCACTGCTGTGTGCCAATGTGTCCTAGATGTGCTAGGAACTGCCGTGTGTTTGAGTCATTGCTCTGTCGCTTACCATCCAGCCAGGTCGCTGCAGTATTTGTCCGAAATTGTATGAACATAATATTGTGATCTGTGAGGTGGTCAAAATTGACTGGAAATGACTTGAAATTAGTATTATTGAGGTTAATAATAATGTAGGAACAAAAAAAGAGCAAAATTATGGGATTTTAGTATATTTTAGGATTTTTTCGAAAAAATCCAAAAGCAAAACACGAGGGTGGTTTTGCCAAAACCAAAACCAAAACATGAAGCTAATCCAGATCCAAAACCAGTTCACGGGGGTCAGTGAGCATCTCTACTACAAACCACTAGCAATGCAGCATTACATTATCTACCATCTCCACCACAACTATTGAGGGTAGTCTATGGGGCATTCTGACTAAAGAGTGAGGGTTATAAAAAGTGGATAATTAAAGATCCTGGTCTGACAGGCTGTTCTAACCCTCTAGATGACCTATAGCTAAACTTTAATTAGCTTCATCAATCACATTTTCACCCCACCCTCTTCGAACAACAATATGTTTTCACCCCTAAGCCTGTAAATCATTTTCCATGTATAGTCTCTCACTTTGGTGTACAGTATACAGCACACATTCCTCCTACATACCAAAAAATGCAGATTTTCTAGTAGTTAGAAAAACAGTATATATTTGTGTGAGATTCCAAGTACAAACACTAATCTGCAATATCACCAATCAGCTGTCTAACCAATAAGGACAATTAACCAATTTACAATAAAAAAAAAATTAAGTATATATACTTTCGGGTTTTGCCATCAAGGTTCTATATCAGATCTACAAGACTCTAAATCCAGAGGCATATATATGGCAGCACGGTGCCTTAGTGGTTAGCACTTCTTCCTAACAGCACAGGTTCGATTCTCGACCATGACCTTATCTGTGTGGAATTTGTATGTTCTCCACGTGTTTGCGAGGGGTTTCCTCCTACAATCCAAAAACATTCTAATAGGTTAATTGTCTGCTATTAAATTGCCCTTAGTCTCTGTATGTGTGTATGCTAGGGGATTTAGATTATAAGCTCCAATGGGGCAGGGACTGATGTGAATGAGTTCTCTGTGCAGTGCTGTGGAATTAGTGGTGATATATAAATAAATGATGATAACCTAAGTTCTTTTGATATCTAGAGTAGTCATATTAGAGGGACAGGTGAGAGGTGGATGAATAATTGGACTAATTCTCTAATTAGAAAATTCTCGAGAGGCTCGTCTGTAGCCATCTCTCCTCCTACCTTTCTGAAAACTCCCTCATCGATCCTCTCCAGTCTGGTTTCCGCCCCCTCCACTCCACTGAAAACTGCCCTGGCTAAAGTGACCAATGATCTCCTCTCGGCTAAAGCCAGGGGCCACTTCTCCCTTCTCATCCTCCTTGATCTCTCTGCTGCCTTCGACACCGTCGACCACCCCCTCCTCCTCCACACCCTTCAGTCCTTTGGCCTCTCCAGCCCTGTCCTGTCCTGGTTCACCTCTTACCTTGCTGACTGTTCCTTCTCCGTCACCACCTCTGGGTCTCTCTCCCCCCTGTCCACCCTCCCAGTTGGGGTCCCACAGGGCTCTGTTTTGGGACCCTTACTCTTCTCTCTATGCACCTCTTCCCTGTGTGAACTCATCAGCTCCTACGGCCTCAACTATCATCTCTACGCTGACGACATTCAACTTTACCTCTCCTCTCCCGATCTCTCTCCTTCCCATCTCTCTAGGGTGTCCGCCTGCCTCTCTGCCATCTCCTCCTGGATGTCCTCTCGTTTCCTCAAACTTAACCTCGCACCTCGCCCCCCTCTGACCTTTCTATCACCGTCGACAACACCTCTATCTCCCCTGTCCCCCAACTTCGCTGCCTCGGGGTCATCCTCGACTCCTCTCTCTCCTTTGGCCCCCACATTCTCTCTCTTGCTAAATCCTGCAGATTCCAGCTGCGTAACATCGCTCGCATCCGGCCCTTCCTTTCCCAAGATGCTACTAAATGTCTTATTCACTCTCTGATCATCTCCCGCTTGGATTACTGCAACCTCCTCCTTACTGGCCTCCCCCACTCTCACCTCGCTCCCCTTCGATCTGTACTTAACGCAGCCGCTAGGCTCATCTTCCTTTCTCGCCGCTCCTCTTCTGTCTCCCCCCTCTACTAATCCCTTCACTGGCTCCCCTTTCCCTTCAGAATCCTGTTCAAGCTCCTCACTCTTACATACAAGGCCCTCGCCAACTCCACTGCACCCTACATCTCCTCCCTCCTCTCAACTCATGCTCCATCCCGCCCTCTCCGATTGGCCAATGACCGTCGCCTCTCTTCCCCCCTGATCACCTCCTCCCACGCGCGTATCCAAGACTTCGCCTGCGCTGCCCCCCTCCACTGGAACAAGCTCCCTCCCTCCATCAGAACTTCACCTAATCTGTCCAGTTTCAAACGGGCTTTAAAAACCCACCTTTTTCTTAAAGCTTTCCAGTCTCCCACTTAACTTCCTACCTTTTCTTCTGACTCTACCACTTAATTCCCCTTTGCTTATCCTTATCCTCCGTTCCTCCTTCTCTCCCCCGTGTCTCTGTCAGTCTACCCCACCCCTTAGATTGTACGCTCCTTTGAGCAGGGTCTTCTCGCCTCCTGTCTCCACCACTTTTAACTCTGCTCTCCAGCTACCTAGCCTTCCTCCTCGATGACCCCCTTCCTCCGTCCCCTCTCACTCCCTCCTCTTCCCCCTGGGGGTGTCCCTCTTTTCCGTGCCCTCCTTCCTAGGTGCCGCTGTTGGTGGACCTACCCCTCTCCCCTCCCCCAACTCTCTAGCTGTGCCCTGAGCTCACTGAGTTACTGTGATTACTGTTTACTGTTCTGTGGTGTCTCACCTCGTATTGTAATTTTGTTTGTCCCTGTAAGGCGCTACGGACACCTAGTGGCGCCCTATAAATAAAAATTAATAATAATAATAATAATAATAATAATAATAATAATTGTTTAAGATCTGATTTGGAGTACCAGTCCACTACCTTAATCATGTTTTCTGATTTATCTATGGGTCATCCCAACATTATTAATCTTAATCTGGGATGTTTGTTTGCCCAGACAAATTTAGTAAACATTGACTGTATAAATTTAAAGAAAGATGGGGGATATCAATTGAGATAGTTTGTATTAGATATAGTATATAGAGCAGTATATTAATTTTAAATATACTAATTCTGTCTTTCCAAGTAATATGTTAGAGGTTCTATCTTGGCAAGTCTACTTAGATGGGGACAACATTGAGCATATAAACCTTTAGTTCACAAATAATTTGTGTTAGTTAGTTCTAGACCTATTTAAAGGGGAATTTTTGTTCTAGCACAGGAAGCATCATATTTAGAAAAAATAATTTTGAATGTCAAAACTTGAAGGAGGTGAACTATTTCATGAGGTTAGGTAATGAGACGGCGGGACTTGTATAAAAATGGCCATCTTAAATTTCGTCTTTGCCATCCTGAATCCTGTGATATCCTGACATTTCCTAATGGCATTTATCAGGTGTTTCCATTGTAAGGATGTATAACAATGGCATAGCTTTATGTCCACATCGAGGAGTGAAAATGGTCTGTAGCTTTGCTGGGTGTTTGCCAGGCAAGTGTTTGTCTTTGTCAATATAACTTATGGTCGCTAAGAAGAGGCCAGAAAGGTTATGCTGGAAAGTTTTGTAAAATTCTACTGAGAATCCATCAGGTCTTGGAGAGAGATGGTTTAATGGCATCCTGCAGTTCTTGTAGGCTAAAGGAGACTCCGCAGCCTGTGGTAGATGTGGGAGTCAAAGTGGTTATTGTATTACGGCATTTTGAATGAGGGTCTCTTTGGTGAGGGATCTCTAACACCCCTAGAGGGAGTTACAATATACAGCTCTAAATAAAATGCACTGAAAGCTGGTGAAATATCTTGAGCTTTAAATTTTCTGGTTCCATCTTTGCTAATAATGTGAAAGACCAGGGGGTAAATGTATCAAGCTGAGAGTTTTCCAGCGGGTTTGAAAAGTGGAGATGTTGCCTATAGCAACCAATTAGATTCTAGCTTTCATTTTGTAGAATGTACTAAATAAATGATAGCTAGAATCTAATTGGTTTTTCAAACACGCCGAAAAACTCTCAGCTTGATACATTTACCCCCTAGACGGGAGTGTGATGTTCTGGTAAAGCACCAGCCAATAGCCTCCAACTTTTATCATCATATTCAAAAATATTTGCCCAGTCAGGGTAAAAAGTCAAGTAGCAGCTCCCTAAGTACATATGTATACGCTGTGTTAAAGTCTTATCAATTAGTGTGTCTTTGTGTTTTGCTTAGAATTCTGCTATGTGAGCCAGTAGATTTTCTGTTTAATGCTCACCCATTCTTTTCAATACCTGATCCCTGCTGGACCAAGACTCTATAAGAGCACATTTCAGTCCTTCTCAGTTCGCAGAGGGTTAAGTGTCCTCTCGGAGATTGTAAGCTACAAATTCAGTTATAAACTAATTTAAGTGCAGCCTGGGTCTGGAAGCAAACTCTTGTTTAATTCCCATGTCCAAGGTCTCCTTAAAACAGAGTCCAGCGTTGGAGACATATGAACTAGAACGTGATCTGACAAACGGATCTGCCTGATAGAGGTTAACGTGTGCGCAGTGTGATGTGACAGAAACCAATTATCAGGTCTGCTGCTATAAGAGTCATGCGGACTAGAGTAAAAAGTGAGGTTAGAGTAAGGAACAAAGCTAATAAAAGGGGCAAATATGCCCCGATGCAAGTGGTGACAATGCATTTATATTTATTGCATGCAGGGAAAATAAATTGCATTTCATGGAAAGACAAAAAGTTGCTACGTAAAATAATAAAATGTTTAAAAATGTTTAATTTGGATTAATGGGCCAGAAATGAAATCTTCCTCCTTCACCCTCTGGTTCTGTATCGTATGCAAAGCCCAGTTAGACAGAGCAATAGATATCCCAGCATTTTTATAAATCAAGATTACAACAATAATACCAGCTGGTTAAATACCTTTTACCTATTCCAGGAGAGTTTACAATGAGTTTCGTGCAAAACAAAATACCTTGTGTGTTTATCTTACTTTAGTTATCTTCAAGATAGCTGTCTTTTTCTTGGGTACATTAAACGCCTTCACATTACAAGATGTAAACATAATGTGGGATGTTATGGTGGTTTAGTAAAGAAAGAGCTGGAGATCTTACTAAATTTGGTGGTCTTAAGCTGGGTACACACTACAGGTTTTTCAGTCAATCACATGATAAACAAACATTTGGCCCGATATCGCATTAGTATACACACCGCAGCGATGAACAATTATCGTTCCAAAGCTCATCGTATCGATTCATCTGATTTTTAAACTGAACTAAATATATCGCTCAACTATGGAACAACATTGTTCCAATTGTGCAGTGCGTATGTACAGGGCCATCTTTTCCATTAGGCACGATGGGCAGCTGCCCGGGGGCCCCACGGGCAAGGGGGCCCCATAGGCACGGCTCTTAATGAGAATAAATAATCCTGCAAAAGAAAAAAACCTGCAAAAAAAAACCTTCAGGGGTCACTGAGCAAGTACATCTATCCATCTCTTACTCTATATATCTATATCTATATCTGTATACATCTATATCTAGGGGCCCTGGTGCACTGCTTTGCCCGGGGGCCCATAATGTTGTTAAGATGGCCCTGCGTATGTACTCACGACCGGCACTGTCCATAGATCTATGGAGTGTACAGATTTTCAACAGATGGTTATGACAGATGAAGAGCACAGATCTGGAGGCAAATCTTGTAAAACGTGTATAGTGTGTACACATGAATCGGCATGCTGATCGCGACTTCTTTTTTGCTGTCGTTTGTAAAATCTTTAAAGATATTGCATCAGGAGAAATTTTCTGTTGTGTGTACCCAGCCTTACCTAGCGGGGCATGGGGGAAATGGGGAGGAGGTATAATGGGATAAAGTCCAAAACTAAGGCACTGTCTCGTATTGGTAGTGAAGGACAGCAGATCAGGTCTATGGAATCAATAAGATAGCAGGATAAACTGGGAGGCCATATAATACATTTGGAAGTACTTAAAAACCATACAACCCCTTTTAGTTGGATTTTGCAGAACGGATGGCGGGGCCAATCTCCCACATGAAGGTGAGGGCAATCAAAGTGCATTTCCTAAAGAATGGTTGTAGTATATAAACAGGGAAGTGGGGCACCGCATACAGGGAACAATAACACAAACGATGGTAGTAGTGTTGCAACTTGATATATTGATAGAAGATACAACAGCAGTAATAATAAAATACAATCGTTATCACAGATGTACTTCAGTTGGTAACCAATGGCAACAGCATGTGAAATAGACAATATAACAGTTCAACGCTAGATGGTAATTAGAACACTTGGATCCCACACGAACACACAGCAGATGAAGGTGAACCACTGACACAGCTAGAAGTCCGATGAGAATAGTATGTAGACTTGGCTGATCAAAACGTATAATATGATTCACTTTAGCAGGTGGTTGTAGGTATCACAATAGTTCATATAGCGGAACAGAGAACGTTATATGCTATCCAGGAACTTGGGTATAACTGGTAACATGCAGGAAGGTGTTGCCTAGAAGTAACAGCGTGATAACGAAATCCAAACTGAGCGTAGAACTACAGGTCACAGAAGATCCGGTTAACAGGTAAGCGAGAGTTCATCACAATTAGACGACAGCTGGTAATGCACACCACTTGAATTGAAGTAGAGGCTCCCGGCTTAGCAGTATATTCATATTAACAGTCCAGCAATAATAATCAGCAGAATAATAATAGCCGTGCCAGACATAGAACCATAGATGACAAGAGAACTTGATTGTAGTTCAACATAGAATACTGCAACATAGACCACCGAGTAGAATAGTACTGGAGCCAATCAACATGAGCACAGGTGTAGCAGACAACTCACGAATAGTTCTGTGTGCAGATGAACGACAACACGTAACTTCAGCTTGTAGATGAACCACGAACTGGCATACAGCGGAGCCGATGGAGAGCAATGATGACAGGTAACTACGGCAACCGATAGTATCCAGAAGATAGGCAAAAGATCAGATATGCAGCCAGAACCCACGTCAGTGTGAGTAATACGAAGATCAGGCAATGAGTCCATGATTACGGGAGCTTGAAATAGTCCTCTAGGACCAATAGGCTTCAGAAGGAGGTCCCAATCAACATAACGAGAAACGCCTATGGACAGGTAGAGACTCTGAAGCGAAAGCAGGCACCAACATAGTTCTTAAAGGGCAAGTCACAACGCCAGCACCTAGCTATGGGACCGGCGTGTGACAGAGAGTCACTACAAGTGCATGCCACCAATAACTCTGTCGCATTTGTATAGAGTAGGCAAGAGAATGGATACCCCAGGCAGATACCCGTGTAAAGCCATTTGGTAGAGTCTAAGACCTTCATACAACTAAGGAGACTATGGGTAGAGTTACAAAAGCTTCTTAAAAGGAAAAGTGGAGGTGTTGCCCTTAGCAACCAATCACATTCTAGCTATCATTTATCTAAGACACTAAAGAAAAAAGATAGCTAGAATCTGATTGTTTGTTATGGGAAACACCTCCACATTTCCTTTTAAGAAACTTTAGTAAATCTACACCTATGACTCTTCAACCCGTGTTGTTGTATTATTATTGGACTGCTTATTTTATACCCTTTTAATGTGCAACACCATGGATCTGCCTGAAGCCTGTCTAGTTTGGGTGTATTATTTTTAATGTGGGAAGAACCTTTGATCGATCCTTGTGTTGATTAACATTAAGGTTTCAGTGTAAACTGGATCTAGTAGAGTTGCTTCTATAATCTCCAGTTGACATGTATCTAATAGTGTTAGCAGGCAAGAGAGCTAATATAGGTCTCTCCTCCACTTCCCTGGGACTGCCGTCCGATGAGGGAAGTGCTTGTAATGTCACTGCAGTGATATCATAGGATTTCCCTAACTCTCTCTCGATCCCAACGACAGCCTGTTTCAATTCGTCAGAATCAGATTCAAGACGCATCCACAAGTTTAAACGTGCAAATGAGAAGAAGTCTAGGGTGTAGCTTTTATAATGTCACTCATGTTTTGCAATCTAGATCAAGAGAAGACACAGTACATTTATTGTGCAAATATGTAATATAGAAGGGTATACTGGTTTAAAATACACAAATAGAATGAGCTACCAGTTTGTAAACTCTGACGAGCAGGGTCCTCTCGCCTACTGTCTTTTCTTTACTCCCACCTCATTCCTTGTATTATGCCTCTTCTATGTTCTGTACTACCCTTTATGTTTGTCCTGTGCCTTGCCCATTACATCGTTCATATAATATTTTTTTTGTACTATGACATTTATCCTTTTTGAATGCACTGTATATTTTCTTTACTTGTTCTGTATTTTGCTTTTTGGACCTTTGCATTTTAGGTACTATGCACTATTGCACCATGGTATGATAAATAATAATAATATGTAGAAGGATAGTCTTGGTGGCACTCTATTCCCTGTTTGGTTGAAATGTTTGATAACTCTCAAGGACTTTGTAGGCCAGCAAAACTCTTGTTCTTCACTGACATGTTGAACTTGGACAAAGATGGACTTGAGGTGGATCCTATCATTTCCCTCAACATTCTCCTCTGTTATATATGTAATTGTGGAGTGCATGGATCAGCCAGAATCCTAATGAGTATGCCAAACAAAGACCACTTCAAACCTACCTCTATAAATGTCTTTTACCTGTCTAAATTCTGCTACCTTTTGTCTCCACCAACCTTGTCTGATTTGATGATGTCTGTTCCTCTCCTGGCTATCGCATAGGCTAGGTACACACTGAAGAATTTTCCTACTGACGTGTTATCTCAAACGATTGCACCTACGACTGAACGTCCGATCAGTCTGATGATTCATCCATACACACTGACACGACTTCAGATCTGTGCTCTTCATCTGGTCCTTCATCTGGTCCTCTAGTCTTCAGAGAATGACAGCACAATATTCATTCATTCATTCTTGTCACACTGATTAAAGCTGCCTTGTTATAGCTATCCACATGTCCTAACAAATTTCATTTCTGTGACCCTGAAACTAAACATTCTGTCTCAGAACGAACAAATGAATTATTCCTTCTACAGCACTCTCCACATTTATTCACCGGGACATTCATTGCTAACATCGGCTGATAAGAGGCCGACTCTGTAAACTCTATGGAGATCGTCAGCATGATGAGTGCATACACACTACATGATCGTTATGTGATTGGTCGGAAAATATTAAACAGTACGACCAACCAAATGAGGCGACAATCAACACATTGGAACGACTTTCGACCATCATGTCACTATACACACTAACCCGACTTCCAACCGAACAGTCGTATGTGGGCTGATTTGCCCGATTATTGGATGAAAATGCCCCAGTGTGTACCTAGCCATAATGTCTACCTTCCCCTCTTGTCAGTCCTGTTTTGTCTGTCGCCCATTGTCTCTTGTCTGACCCTGTATTATCTGACTTCCTCTCGACTTCCAGCCATTGTTTGTTGTCTGCCCTCTCTTGTCTCTCACTTGTTACTTGTTGTCTTCCTACCACTCTCTAATCCCCTTTTTTACTGGCATCATGGCACTTCCTATTCAATACACCAGCAGCACGGATGGACGTCTCTTTTAATTAGGGAACGCTCTGCAAAAACATCAGCACAGAAGAGTCTTTCAAGTTCAGTAATGCTGAATAAAGGCACAACTTTCCCAAATTAGACCCTTCTAGCTAATAAACAGATCTCACTGTTGCTGTAGCCAACTCTGAGAGTTTGTATTTGCGTTTCCAACCATATGGAAGATTGGAAAGTCATACACTTCGCACACGACCTTGTTCTTTATCAGAAAATAAATAGCCGTGACTTGTAATTATCAGAGCATTTTAACTGATCCTTATAATTTACATACTGTGCAAGCACGATGGATCTCACTGTGTCAGTAAATGAGTTAATTAGAGAAATGTGTCACATTAGGAACGCTTGGGTCGAGAATCATAAAGCTTAGAAACAGAAGTGTTGTCATTAGTAGATTACATTTACTGAAATAGACGTATTGCACAAATGATGCTGTTTCCTTACTTGATACATTCATGGTAATTGTGTACTTTAATATTACAGCTACACCATGCAACAGATGCAGGAATCAATATAATGTGGCTTTATTAGCTGCGCAGGGGAAAGTTACAAAGCACAGTATACAGTTATGATATCATAACCACTTATATTTCTGGTGCAATGGGCGAGAGAAGAGAAGAAGTAACCTAATGATAAGTTATCAGGGGTTGAAATGGGGAGTGAGGTGGGGGCACATACAACACACAACACGTGATGTTGTAATATCACGTGACTGCTATTGTAATATCATGTGACTGTCGCTGTGACATCATGTGACTGCCTTTGTAAAATCATGTGACTGCTTCTACACCTGCTTTTACACTATGGTATATGGTTTTGCATGGCAAGATGGTGGGAAAAGGAAATTATGAAGACACAGACAAAAATAAATGTAAACTTAATAACCAGTGTTTATTTTGGTGCTTTTAATTTAGACCAAACCAGATTTAAAGCATCCAGTTTTACCACCTATATTATCTTCCAAACCATTATCTTCTTAGCATTAAGCCCGGTCCTTGAGGGGGTGGGCCCCTTAAAAAATGATTGGGCCCCTGCACCTAGAGAGAACCGGACCAGTGCTCAGTAGCACTGGGCTCCTCCTGGTACCCCTGGCCAGCTGATACCTGGGAAAAAAATGTGAAAATGTAGTGAAATAACTGGTGGCACTACCCGTGCCGGCATGCATTTACGGACTGTTGTTGCATGCACATGGGTGCCAGTGCATAGTTGTAGTGCCTCATGTGCTGGTACCACAATTAACGCCCCCCCCCCCCCCCCCCCGTAATATCTGTCAATAATATTTAATGTAATATTTAATGGTCCTGCTAAGTATGTAATATTATAAGTTACTGAGGACTTCCATGACTATATAAATGCATGAGACAGTAGGCCAAATTATTTTACACAGCTTACGGAGAGCCAAGGTGACTTCTAATACCCGTAATAATTTACACTAGTGAGCATGTTATTCTTCACAATGCCCAGATATTCCAAATGAACACAGAAGCAATCTTTTTTGTCAGATCCACATCTCCATACTGTGCATGCATACAACAAAAGAGTGCGCATACATCCGTATGACGATTTTTGCATGCCGTTGACTTGTGCCCTCTTACACAAATAAGGACTTGTTCATGTAATAGCAAAACAATTGACGCATCCTAAAATACACATCTTAGGAGGCGTGTCTCTTGCAGGTACTGCAGGAATGTTGTAGCGATGCACAATGACGATGATGACTATCTGCAGCACTATGTAGCCGCTTCTGCTTCAAGAGGAAAACGCAGATGTGGAGTCATTTGTATTTTTTTCCTTTTCATATTAAAGTCCGACTTTCACATTTGTTAGTAACTGTACAGACAATATTCTCTCCCATCAATACATTATTATATGGTGAACATATAGGGCAATGTGACTTTCGTATTTAAAACTAACACTGTCAAATCACATCACTGCGCAATTGAGGGGCGTCTGGCGCAAATGCTACCAATTTGGAGCTGGACGCATCTTCAGATTTGTCAAACTCAACATAATTATTATTATTTATTTATCTATAAGGTGCCACAGATTCCGTAGTGCCGGATGCAGAAGCAAGTCACAAATAGATGAGGTAATACATGTCAATAGCACAGATGAGTGTGAGTAATGCTATGGGGACTCACAAAGAGTGCAGCAGAAGACACGACAGGACATGAAAGGGAGTCAGATAGGAGACAGACATAGGACAATAGGTAGAGAGGACCCTGCTTACAATCTACTGGGAGGGGTGGTGAGAGACAGTAGGACCAACTGGGAGAAAAATGGAGCTGGCAGGCAAGGAAGAGGAGGTGATGGATAGAATGGTTAGGAGGTGATAGGATAGGCGAGCTTTAAAAGGAGAGTTTTGAGTGAGCGTTTGAAAGACTGAAGGTTGGGAAGAGTCGAGCAAGACGGGGTAGGGAGTTCCAAAGATTAGGGGCTCACGGCAGAAGTCTTGAAGGCGAGCATGGAAGGAGGTAATGAGAGGTGAATTGAGGCGGAGGTCAGAGGCAGAGTGGAGTGGCCGGGTAGTTATGTACCTCGAGACAAGGTCAGAGATGTAAATGGGAGAAGCATTGGTAAAGCCTTTGTAAGTGAGGGTAAGGAGCTTGAATTGAATTCTGAAACGGATAGGGAGCCTATGAAGCGATTTACGCAGAGGAGAATCGGAAGAGGTGCGGTGGGAGAGGAAGATGAGCCTCGCCACGGCATTCTGTATGGATTGAAGGTCAGAAAAGTGAGAGTGAGGAAGGCCAGTGAGAAGGAGGTTGCAATATTTGAGACAAGAAATAATGAGTGAATGGACCAGGATTTTGGTTGCTTCCTGAGAGAGGAAGGGATGGATTTTCCTGATGTTACAGAGAATGAAGTGGCAGGATTTGGTGAGGGTCTGGATGTGAGGTGTAAAGCTGAAGGCTGAGTCAAGGGTGAATCTAAGGCAGCGGGCTTGGGTGAAAAGAAAAGAGTGATGTTGTCAACCAAGAAGGAGATATTGGGTGGGATAGCAACATTGGCCGGAGGAAAGATGAGGAGCTCGGATTTGGAGATGTTGAATTTGAGGAAGCGCTGTGACATCCAGGTAGTTACAGTAGAGAGACAGCTATATTCTTGGATTAGGAAGGTGGGAAAAAGGGCAAGGGAGGAAAGATAGATTTGTGTGTTATCAGCATAGAGGTGGTATTGGAGGCCAAATGAATGAATGAGTTCACCGAGAGAGGTGCTGGTGAGAGTGAAGGGCAGAGGGCCAAGGACAGAGCCTTGTGAGACTCCAATAGAAAGGGGAAGAGGGGGGGGGAAGAACTGGAAGCAGACACGCTAAAAGATAATGAACATATACACATAAATACGCTTTTTTTTGCCTGCAACATTCTACATATATCCAAAGCACATATTAGTTCTTCTTTAATGAGCCCCATTTTATTTACAGGAGTTTTTAGGTATCGTAGCATCTCTTGTGTATTATAAAGCTATAAAGTTATTAAAGTGCCAGTAGGAGAATTTTGTCCTGTGCAATTACATGATATTTGTTATGTGCAGACTGGAGGTTGTACACCAGGCTTTGTTACAGCTACATGAACTTTGTTATGTGCAGACTGGAGGTTGTGCACCGGACTTTGTTACAGCTACAGGATATTTGTTATGTGCAGACTGGAGGTTGTACACCAGGCTTTGTTACAGCTACATGATATTTGTTATGTGCAGACTGGGGGGGGGTTGTGCACCGGGCTTTGTTACAGCTACATGATATTTGTTATGTGTAGACTGGATGTTGTACACCAGGCTTTGTTACAGCTACATGATATTTGTTATGTGCAGACTGCAGGTTGTGCGCCGGGCTTTGTTACAGCTACATGATATTTGTTATGTGTAGACTGGAGGTTGTGCACCAGGCTTTGTTACAGCTACATGATATTTGTTATGTGCAGACTGGGGGGGTTGTGCACCAGGCTTTGTTACAGCTACATGATATTTGTTATGTGCAGACTGCAGGTTGTGCGCCTGGCTTTGTTACAGCTACATGATATTTGTTATGTGCAGACTGCAGGTTGTGCGCCTGGCTTTGTTGCAGCTACATGATATTTGTTAATGTCAGATGGCTTTTTAAACAGTATTGAGGTTATGGGCACAGTTATCAAGTGTTTGCATTCTTTGGCTATATTAGTGTGAATTTCAATCATAATGAGATGGTTCTCTATTATTTGGCATGTAGGTGATTCCCGTACTGTTGGTTTTCCTCTCCAGTAATTTTGCCTGGTACATGAGCCGTGGGCACAGGTGGTCAGATTACACAGGGTTTTTTGGCATCCGGTATAGAGGGTTTTCATGAGTATAATGTGGCATTTACACCCTCATATCCATGGGGTCTCTGGCTGTAATAGGAGAAGACATCATTTATATATAGAACACTACAATTAAAAGACCAATGAAATCATCTATGTGTCAGGATCTCTATATTTATTTGTGTTACATCACAGTCAAGCAGGCCGCAGGCAGTAATAAAACACTTTGTATAGTCGACACAGGAATACCCAGCGCTATTCTTGCCTTGTTCTAGATGTGGGTTTGGAAGAATACCATTCTGCGTTGCAATTATTGATCCAAAGGATTTCACACATGTGTTTATATGATCAGACTCTAAAATTCTATCCACATTACAACTGCTCTGTCTGGTGCTATAAATACATGGATCAAAAACACAGAAAAAAGCCATAAGACAAAGCAATGTGTTTCGTGCAAGATCTGCAAAGTATTTTACTTGTAAAAAATCTAGTTAAGAGGAAAGCATATGTAGAATACAATCAGGGCCTATATACGTAATTGTGATATAGATGCAGACCGGGCATAGGCAAACCGAGGGGGGGGGGGGGGGGTTCCTAGTGCCTGGAAACCCCCTCACTGTCTAGGGTACTGTATGCTTGAGGTGGCTGGACCCTGCCCCGGGAGCAGCCACTTTGCAGCTTGTGTGCAGATCGTTTTTGTCTGCACTGTTCACAACCATCTCTCCCCAACAAGTATTGAAAGCAGCAAGAACAGGTAGGAGAGAGCAGGACAGTCTGTCAACTGTTCTGACACACTCAGTCAGGACTTTGAGGTATGTCCCACTTCACACGGCTCTGCTTGAAAAGGGAGAGCTGTGTGCCCCTAACAGTAGTCCACGCAGCATTGCCCGTGTATATGATGGGGATAGGAAGAGTTGTAGAGCAGCCAAGCACTGTCTAAAATTTAGCCACTACCCAAAGCATGATGGTCACGCCCACTGACGGTGTGGTATGGAAACCCCTCTCTACAAATCCTGAGTTTGCCCCTGCCGAGGTTCACCTGTCAGGAGACGTACCTATTGTGGGTGCTAGAGGACTGGTACAAAAATGCTCAATGATAATAATTACGATGAGTGGCATTATCCAGCTAGATCTGATTGACAGTTTGCAGACTGACCTCTAGCTGAAAGTTCTTCATTCATTAGCACTGCGGCTATATTAGATCAATTAATTAAACTAATTAGCGACCTGCTATTTGCACAGACTGCAACATGAAAGACAATTCTCGTTCAATTGTTAAAGGAATGAACAACGGTCGTGTAAAAAAAAAATTATATGGTAAAAGCGATTTTTGCGATCATTAATCCATTATTATTCTTTCTTGTGTATCTGATCATATTACCCTATTTCTATACAACATAATAATATATTTAAACACGTTATGAGGTTGTATACAATAGTGTAATGCCATTTTGGCATAGAGTAAGACATCATTTCAATGCTTGCGTACCCGATACTTCATTCAGGCCTGGTGTAAGTACTACACTTTATTGAGTTGTTTGCATCGCAATATGTGTCAGACTCTACATATCACTGATAGTAGGATTTTTCTTGTGTGTGTCTTTTCCTTGCCCTGCAAGCTTGTAAAACACTTTGTAATACTTTTTAACTATATTATTATGTGCATTTTAGTTTATGGTTTTTTTTTGCTACGTGTGAACCCCTTCCTCTACTAGCACAATGAGTCGATCTTTGAGCACTGCCCACTATTCCACTTTAAATCACTTGGCAGACTGATGCGCTTGGGAGGAAAGAATTTATATTATAATATGGCAAGCGGCGCTCCCATAGCTCCGGCTCCTCCCATACTTCAACCGCGTGCTCCGAAACAGGGAACAAAAATTTTAGGATGAGAAAAAAATAGGGAAGAGCTTCATTCAAAAATAAAGTGTAAAGTAGAAAATGCAGATTACAGGGTAAAATTAGAATAAAAAGTAGATACAATATTTTGATGGAACATTTAACCAAGATGGGAGGTCTACTTTATAGTTATACTCCTGAAAATAGTTGAGTTCACATTACTGGTTAACATCCTGGTATCAGCGGCTAATGTACAGTACAGTGCAACATCCATCTATCACAGGCTAGTCTTATACCGTAATGCAAGGAAATACTAAGAGTGACAATCTCATTTTAGACTATGCAAATTATCTCTAATGACCTCATTTAGAATTCATAGAAGCAATATGTTTCTTCTGTGTATGTTATTTCTATGCAAATGAGCCACTTGTTTCAATCTTTTTTCCTTCCTTGTAGACAAGTTCTTATGTTTAGTGGCCTATAACGTCCTATACGCTGTCACAATCCTCCGTATGTGCCTTTGCTATGCACGTTAAATTTGCAATACAAATAAAAACATGAAAATAATAATGATTGCTAAGTAATACATGGTGCTCGTATCAACATCCTATGCAACAAGAAGAGATTATTACAGTGTGCAGATAATTCTGTTACTAACAAAAAGGATGAGTAGTGACTGCATACCCTTCTACCCTTCTAAAGACAATGACAAGAATTCTGAAGAACTGAACGGTTACACTTAGCGCTTCACGGTTCAAAGGTCATTTACGAAATGCTCACCGGCAGTGCAAATGTCGTTTTGTGACAACAACATATACCTGTTTTTTACGCATATACTTTTACGAAAGGAACACAGATTAGCACATCAGAATGGTGATGTCTGCGGGGGTGAAAAAATGAACATCTTTGTAAGAAGAGGTGCTTAATTATACCTATCCATGGAGGTGTTGTGATCCGGTGTCGGCCTATACCTTTGTCATGAAAGTGCGTTTATAGAGTACAAATGTCAAAGTGATCAAAACATTAAAATGTACAAATGTGTACATGTCAGAAGGGCCCTGTTTATTCAGAATATCAGAATTTAGACTGTGTTCCCTCTCTATAGTATTTGTCACCACAGAGCAGCTACTCGAGTAAAGCTGCCTGTCTGTGATGTTATTATTGTGGATTTGTAAGGCGCCACAGAGCTACACAGCGCCGTACAGTAGGGAAAACAGGACATATATAAAACAGGGACATACAAGGTACACAAAATAATGCAGACATGACAACAAGGGGTATGGAGGACCCTGCTCATTAGAGAGCTTACATTCTAAGTGGAAGAGGGCACAGCTGAAACAAGAGGAGTAAATGTGTCTCAGAGTGCAGATTGGGACAGTTGTGAGGGTGTATTAGTGTGAACAGTGTTATCAGAGATAAGGTAAGGTCTAATAAAGAGTGTTAGGCTGCCGGTCTGATAACAAACTTACAGAACTGATGGAAGAGGTCTTCACCATAGCAGCCACCTTTCCCGTAGAGCTTTATGTGCTCACAGGTACTCGGATGCCCCCAGGACTTTACTCTTAGCGTAGTGCAAATTTGTTAACAACACCGCAGCGGCGGAGCCGGAGGAGGCTGAATAGATGGTAACGGATGGTCAGACGTAACCCAAGGTCAGTGGTCCGAAGCAAGTAGGATAGTCAAATACCACGCCAAAGGGTCAGGGTCACCAGCACGAGAGCAGAACCCAGAAACAAGCAATAGGGTCACAACAGGAGGTCCAATAGTGAACGGGCAGAGTATCCACAGGAAAACTGGGACAAACAGAAACAGGACAAGAGCAGGTCAGTAACAGACAGAATCCACACTATAACCGCCTGGGAGGCTAACCCCTCCCTGCCTTAAATACTGGAGGAAGCCAATCAGAGCTTTGCCCTGTAATCACCCCCAGGCAGTGATAATTAATTAATGCCCTGTTAATTAGCCCGCAGGCTTGGTGGTGCCCTGTGTTGCCGGGGAGCGAAAGCTGTCAATTCGCCCTGGCAACGGTCAGGCGGAATACTGGAAGTGATGCCCCGGTCATCATGGAGACCGTCGTGACGCCAGCAGGAGACTGGAGCGAGTCGCGGCGGTGCTCACGGCAGCCGCAGCTCATAACAAAGAGATGAATTTTTAAGAGTGTATAAAGATTTGAAGGCTGTGGGAAAGTCTGATTGAGCGTGGTAGAGAATTCCATAAGTGGGGAGCAGCACGGGAGAAGTCTTGCAGGCAGAATTGAGAGGTGGTTACCAGAGATAAGACAAGGCGCAGGTCAGAGGTAGATCTAAGAGGGCAGGAGGGAGAGTATTTTGATATGAGATTTGAGATGTATGAAGGGGTGGTGTTGTTGAGGGCTTTGTAGGTAAAGGTGAGTAATTTGAACTGTATTCTGGAGGACACAGGGAGCCAGGGTAGAGGTTTGCAAAAAGGTACGGCCAATGTGGATCTGTGAGAGAGGAAGATCAGTCTTGCTGCAGCATTTAAGGTGGAATGAAGTGGGCATACATGGGTGGGGGCATAGCCAGATAGCAGGAGGTTACATTACTCAAGGTGAGAGATGATGAGAGAATGGATAAGAGTTTGGTATCTTGGGTAAGTAAAGGGGCGCATTATGACAATACTTCAAAGGTTAAGGCGACAGGACTGCGTTAATATATATAATATACTGTACCTTAATACAGAGAGCAGAAACAATGAAAATAAATTCTGAAAGTCCCAGACGCGCTCAAATACTGATATCGGTATGTGGGTGCGGTGTGGCACTGGGGCAATGAAATGGTACTAATATTAATGGTAGAGGGAAATAAGCAATACAGTGTGATACAGTACAATTGTGACAATACACATGAAATGCACAGTAGTCCTTGTTGGAAAGGACATAAGATCTGTGACAGTCTTCCTGTGTGACACAGAAGAACACTGAGGTATCTGGTTCTGTGGCAGTGGTGCGACTGTGGTAGTATGAAGTGGTAAACGGAGTGTCTGTGCAATTACCTTGCAGCACAGTCACTCCGTTTACCACTTTACGCCCAAGTTACCCCCATCCTGACTGCAGCTCATACCACATTACTTCTTGTCCGGTGCATCCTCCAACCCCTTGTTCAATGGAAATAAATTATCTATCCTCAGAGCACATGCTTTGATCATACAGGGGTGACTAGTCCAGGGAATTCATCTGATTCCATTTTTGGGGTTATGTTACATTGGCAGCTGTCACAATAGGAGTTTTGTTTTCCCTTTTTCTGGATCAACATAACTAAATTAGCAAAAGACTCAACTTGACTGATGGTTGTTTTTTTATTCCAACTTACTTTATTGACTAAGGTGACAATATGCTGTTATGTACATATTCAATACTACAGATTTAGAAATGTACGGTAAACAAACAGCAACTATCTTCAATTGGTTACTAACAAGTTAGACTTACAAAACCCCTGTCTGATAGGTTGCTATGGGCTACTGTGCTATATTGGTAAATCTTCCCAATTAAAACTAGTGTAGAAAGTGTTATTTATATACTAACATATATATACAGACACATCCACGACCTCTACAATCACAAGTGACAGATGCAGAAGTTATTTTAAGCAGTTTATATGAATCTGGACATTACAATAAATTCTGATTATGTGAATATTTGATAAAACAACCTGTATTTCTTAATAAAACTTTATTAAAATAAAAACATTACTGTAAAGCAGAGAAGCATCATGAACAAGAATTAGATTATGAGCCCTACAGTACAGGAATTATAAATGCAATGTATGAAAATAAAGATACCGGTTATCAATGTATACAGAAGTACAAATGTGATTACTATACATGTTTTCTTCTCTCTTACAGCACCCGACCATCGCAGTACTGAGTGACACAATGAAGACTCTTTTATGGAGTATTATTTTGCTGTGCTTAATTTCACACATATTCTGTGATTGCCAGAATGACTGTGTCACCTGCAACAAGCACTTGTATCAACACGACAACTTCAACACTCTGGTGAGTCATTCACATCTATAGGATGACGAAGGCCTGATTGACCATTGAGAACCGTTTTATAGAAAAAGTATTAAACATATTAAATACCGTTGGAATTCCAAGAATAATATTTCTTAAATGTTTTGGTCATGGGTTGTTTTGTTTTTTAAACCATTAGATCATGTATTTGTACATTTGATTTTACATAGAGTGTTCTATATATGTCTAAAGTTGTTCAGCCAATATACAGATCAGCCTCAGACATTTATTAAGCTACTATCAGCTGTTATTTTGAATGCAACCAATGGGCTAGATTTACTAAGCTGCGGGTTTGAAAAAGTGGGGATGTTGCCTATAGCAACCAATCAGATTCTAGCTTTCATTTATTTAGTGCTTTCTACAAAATGACAGCTAGAATCTGATTGGTTGCTATAGGCAACATCCCCACTTTTTCAAACCCACAGCTTAGTAAATCTAGCCCAATGTGTTTAGATCATGTAATGTATCACTAGAGGATCATCCAATACTGGGCTTTTGATGGAGAATCTATACAATTGTAAGAATGGAGAGCAGACTATATATATATATATATATATATATATATATATATATATATATATATATATATATATAGGTTAATGCATCAATTCATCTAATGAGCTTTCCATACTGGGACCATGTAGGTGACTAGGGGACATCCACTGTGTCTGGAAGAAGGGTGATATTAGCATAGACCAGATTCTCTGCTGTAAGAGTAGTAAGATTATGGAATTATCTGCCAATAGAAGTGGTTATAGCTAGTTTGTTTACTGTATTCAAAACTGATTGGACACCTTTCTTATATAAAGTGGTATGTCTTCTGTAGCTATACCTGTGAGATGGCATCATTAGAGCGATTGATCCAGGGAATTAAACTGATTGCCATTTATGGCGTCAGGAAGGAATTTGTGTTGCACCGTGAGAACTGATTGGCATATATAAGTCTGAGGGTTTGTTTTGCCTTCTTCTGGATCAACACTGCTGCAACTTTTAACAGGTTGAAGTTGAGGGACTTTTATATTTTTCCAACCTTAACTATGATGCTCTTGTAAACATGTACATTGTGCCTCTATTCTTACCTATTTGTTTTTTCTCTCTTTGTGCCCCTATTTCACCCCATTTGACTCTGTTTGCTCCCCATGCCCCCCCCCATCTTCTCCTATTAGCATGGTCTGTTTATATTATCTGGCATGTGGAACATCTTCCAGTCATCACACTGGATCTTCTCACTCCAGGGGAGTTACATGTCCAAATCAGTTTGTAGATTCAAGGCACAGGATGCCACTGGCTGCATTCCAATATAATTACATGGTGTAATTAGTGATATTAGTGGGTTGCTGAGTCTATAGAGCAATCAGTGAAACCACTCTGCTTGATGACACTAATCGTAGTCTCACAATTTGGAAGCACTGGCTATTCCCAGCATTGTGTCACAGGCCACAGAGGGAGAGAGGAGGCCATCCAGTTGGACGATACTGGTTCCGATATATGTGACACCAAAAGGCTATAATCACTTCTCACATATTTTTCTTGTATAAAGTACACTGCCGACATAGGGCATGGGATCTCCTAGTAATATTTGTAGCTGCTCAAAAATGGACTTGTAGATACCCGTGGGACGCGGCGAGTGGGCTTGTAGTGGAGCCCACCGGAGATATCTTCAGGGCCCCAGTTTATATATACATATATATAATGCACCATTATTTCTAATAAATGGGCAGACTAGATGGGTCAAATTGGTCTTATCTGCCATTAAATTCTATGTTTCTGTGTTTCTAAATACTTTATTACTAAGCACTGTAAACAGTATCACCTAATATATATATATATATATATATATATATATATATATATATATATATATATATATGCACTTTTAACAAGTTTAGTCATCGATTAATCAGTCCCTGCGCAAAATCTCCTATGTTGTAGTAAAATATTACGGAAAATTGCCTATTATTATCAAACTAATTATTGGAAGTCAGTAAATGCCGACATCAGTGTCCTCTAAATCATCTGCATCAGGTGAAAGAGCTTATTCATTTGTCAGCATTTAATTTCTAATTAAATATGTTACTACATATTTCTTTGCAATGTCACACAGACGTCATACCGCATGAGGAATGCTGAGAAGGATTTTAAGAGATCGGTCAATGCCAATCCTTGGGTTGCTTCTGACATAAAAAAAACTCACTCTTCCAATTACAAATTCATTTCCAGCTCAGCTTAGACCAAAGCAATTAGGAATGACAGAGTGAACATCATGGGGAAACTACCTTGGTAATAGTAACTGACGCTCCGATTCACTGCAGGCTGTACATTAGGTGTCTTATCGCGGAGCAAGGAGGCAGCTCCTAAAAAGTTTTTAGATTGGCTGTGAAAGGCGATCATTTGACAGCGGCAGTAAGAAGACTGAGTGGTCTAAGATGTAATTTAATGATGACCTAATTAACCACAACTTTAGATAATGAGATGGTTTAGTACTAGACAGCATACACAGACTTTTTCCATCTGGCAATCCACAATAGTTGTTAGAATTCCAGAAAGAAGCCAATTAGCGTCCCTAATACTCTGTCTTCTGAAATATAGAGAATTTGGTTAATGCTTAAAGAATTCAGGGCATGTTTATAAAAGAACAGAAAACCTTTCTGCAGGTGACAACTTCAGTAGGGCTTGGTTTTGCTTTTCCCAATTCTTCCAACACATACTTGCTGGAATGTCAGGGAGACTCCCTGAAATAGGAGTGATCTCCCTCACTCCCTGAAGAGTCTGGCATTCTCCCTGATGCTGAGCCAGTACAAGACGTGGTTGGCTTCGCCATCTGTGGCATGATGACACAGTTCAGAAATTGTGTCCTATGTCCATGTATTGATGCCTATGGAGGTGGCCATTTTCATGGAGACCAAGATTTAATCAAAGACTGATAGGTAAGACAACATGACTTCAGTAATGGAGACAGAAATGTAAAAGGCACTTCAGTCTCTAGAGATTCATTAGCTGCTTTTCTTTAACGCATAGTTGCCTACTCTCCCAGAGTGTCAGGGAGACTCCCGCATTTCTGGGAGGCCTCCCGGGTTCCTAGGAGAGCAGGGCAACCTCCCGGTTCTACCCCCCTGCAATAGATAAGTGGTTGGGGTTGGGCTTAATGATGCAAATATTGTCTCATCTTAGCCCCGCCCCATGCTGTAATTGGCCAAAATAGTGACAATCGTTTAGGGGGCAGGGCCAAAATGATGTGATTTGTCAAGCCCTGCCTCCCCTGGGATCTCCCTGAAGCCAACGAAGAAAAGTTGGCAAGTATACAGTAACATTGCTAACCAGTGATAACCCTTCCCCAAGCCTATTTATCAAGTATCACAGCAATTCTTGTACCACCAATAATACATATATCTCAGGAAGGCAAAACCAGACCAAAACTATTTTCTTTTAATGGTTTATTCTTTGAACAAACCATTTATCTTAATGCATTAATGTTTAAAAATATTTGAAACATTAAAGCATTAAAAAGTCCAGCTTATCCGCTTATTGCTGCGATCAAGGCTGCTATTGACAAATATGCCCATCAGTCACCAAAACAGGTAAAACATTTTCTTTAGTTGTTTTAAAAATGCTCTATATACTAGGGTGGTTCTGTCACTGGTATAAGCAGTAATGCTCAAAATCAAATTAACTCTGATGAGCATATTCAATTAAGAAGGGTACGAGCGGCTGCGCACATAGGACCTCATTTATAGTCGGACGCAAAGTCCGTTTAAGAAGTGTAGGAGTGGGAGTGTGCCGCAGCTTGGTAGGGTATTACGAGTGGCGAGCAACCCCAGTTGCGTCCCACTGTTAATACCCTATTGAGCTGTGAGCAGTTCCTGCAGCTAGCTAACGCTTGCGCCACCTAATTCCTGCCGTCAGCTTTAGCCCTGTTTTGACATGTGTTGCGTCTGCGCCTCACTGCGACTAGGATGTATTTACACGGTCACGCCTTCACAATTCCGTGTTCCTCCTATTCTCTCGTAGTGAGTAGCAAGCTGTTGCAAGTGTTAATTGTGTCCAAGATGCAGGCGGATTTGGTGCTTTGTGCACATCCGTGGTAGTGTTTTTTGGTTAGATGCGCCTAAAACGGACTTTGCGTCCGACTCTAAATGAGGTCCATAAAGTGCAAATACAGTAACGCAACATCGCAGATTTCCCTTCGCATGCGGTGCGAAGGGAAATCCACAATGTTGCGGTAACGGGAAGTGTGCAGTCGTGTCTCACCGCAATCTGGCTTCTTGATTGAATATGCCCCTAAATGTTTTCAAAATTTGCAGTAACTTCTCCAACTTTTAGCAAAAAATTTGTGCTAAATTTGAGCACGGTGAACGGGATTCCAACATGTATGAGCTCAAACAACTCTGTTGAATCACTCTGTATGTCCTTACACTGGTTGCCTGTTTTCTACCGAATCCAATATAAAACCTTACTAACCTACAAGGCCATCAACAAAACTGCACCAACATACATCTCCTCTCTTGTCACAAAATATCTCCCAACTCGGCAACTCCGTTCTGCACAAGATCTGCGTCTCTCATCCACACTCATTACATCCTCCCATTCCCGGTTACAGGACATTTTCCGGGCTGCACCCACTCTATGGAGTTTTCTCCCTCGCACATTAAGACTTTCCTCTAGTCTACAAGCTTTCAAGCGTTCTCTGAAAACCCATCTCTTCAGACAAGCTTATAATATTCCTCAACCACCCTCTTAACCTCACTACACTACCCTATTACCACCCGTTATACACCTACCCCTTGACCAACATTGTTGTGTGACAGGATCATTTAGCTTATGAGTCACTTTTACCATTGCAGTCTGGCTGGGCCGACTGCAAATGCAGACTTAACCTCATGTGTCAAACTCCCATTGTCCCATAGATTGTAAGCTTGCGAGCAGCGGCCTTCTCACCTCTTTGTCTGTTTTACCCAGTTTGTTTATTAGTTTACTATGTTTGTCCCCAATTGTAAAGCGCTACAGAATATGTTGGCGCTATATAAATAAATGTTGATGATGATTGTATAGTATTTATAACAATTGTCTCCGCGAATGGTGAGTTCGAATGTCTAACAAATTAACAGTCACTGTTCGAATGAAAACCTTTAAATCTACTATAAGATGTATCCATTTAATCTTGAACAACTATAAGGAAGAGTGCACAGAAATGTGTTATTGTCTGCGCCCCCCTCCCACCCCCCTGCATTTCAGCGTGAGAGAGAGCTTTATTGAAAATGGGGGAGTTTTATCAGAGGACAGTTTGGCGTCACATTGGGGCACATTCATCAATATTAACATAAAGTGAAAAATAATTTTCAATCCTTATCGCAATGATAAGGATTGAACTATTTCTCAAATTTATGTACAGCCCTGCACAGAAACAGCAGTTCCGATAAACTACTATTTCTGTGATAAAAAAAATCATACTTACCACTGCTTCTTCGGAATGCGCTGTCTCCGGATCTCCTCCAGGTCCTCTTCACTTTTTCTTACAGCAATTGCGCACAAACATGCCCGCTCTGTCTATGCAACTATAGTTGCAGAGAGAGCGGTGGAGAGTGGTGAGTGACTGGGAGGGATCAGGGCCACCTTAACTACTTTATGGGCCCCCGGGCAACGCAGTGTACCGGGCCCCTAAAAAAAAAAAATTAGGATTCGGACGGGCCCCTCTTGCCTGCAGGGCCCCCGGGCACCTGCCCATCGTGCCCAATGGAAGAGACGGCCCTGGGAGGGATCATGGGATCCCTCCACACATGCGCGGTCCAGCTCTGCTCTTCGGAGCAGAGCTGACAGCACTGAAATTTTTCATTTATGATAATGTACGCCAGCTCCAGCTGGTGTACAAGACAAGTGTACAAGACAAGTTCCCGAAAAAAACTTTTTTTCTGAACTTGCTAGATTGCGGATGGGAGCAGTCACCATACTGTAGAATGGTATCCACGATATCTGCTGCGATGCACCCTTCTTAAATATGCGAGGGACACAGAGGGACGTTTTTTTAATGGTAAGTGCACGATAGTGCACTATCATTATTTGTTAAATATGCCCCATTATAACATACAAGTAGTGTTCGCTACTGAAAACTAGCAATATTAAGGCTCTTGTCTTATATCTGGGAAGAGTTGGCACAAAACAAGGCGGGACACTAGTTGGGGAACATTTAAAGGAAATAGAAGAACAGGTTTTTTTAGAAATATATTGTATCTTTCCCCATCATTGCTCTGTTTTTGCACCGCTTAATAATGTGACCAGTTTTATAAGTGACCCTTTCTTCTTACAAAGAGAGTTGTTAACGTAAGTCACTATCTTATTTGTGATGTTCTTTTATTTGCAAAAATATATAAACACAAGATCGGTAGCAATAACGAACACAGACCCTTTTTCTAACATGAGAGATCACTTGGCACAAGAGCTTACTGTGTCTGGTCTGTCGCCTTCCATAGTTAGACAATACAGTGTGGGCTGCCAGATGTCTCCCGCATCTGCGTCAGCTGTCCGTTGTTTGCAGTGTAAAACAAACATTCTGTAAATGTGGTCATCTGTGATAGTGTTCCCTTTTTTCAAATCCTCCTTTACAATTTTATTTTGTGTGACAGGAAATTAAACGGAATGAATAGAGGTTTGGCTTAATGAAACAATTTGGTGCTCTCCTGATTATTTTTAATGAATGTGCTGGTTTAAATGGTGTGTTTTGCATGAACAGGGAGGCAGGGTGACAGGTCTCAATGATTGTGGATAGTGATTGGTATAGGTGTTAAACTATGCATTTACCTATATGCAGAAATGTGAGGGCTTATATCCAGATGGAACACGATTATTTTGGCTGAATAGCAGGATCTGTCTAGCGCTGATGCAGGGAGAATGCGTCAGATTGTGGTGCAATAATTTCGCCCTCTCCATTGTATTTTAGGGGCAGAGAGGTGGCCTTAAAAGCGGTTGCCATAATCTGCTTGCCGCATGACAGATGCTCACTCTCGCCATTTCCTAAAAGAAATGGGCGCCATCTGTAATAATATATTCAGAAAACCATTTGCCTGTTTTCCAGACTATGAGGCATATTTAACAAATTGTGATGGTGCACTAACGTGCACTTAACGTAGAATCCATGCCCCGATGTGTCCCCCGCATATTTATTAAAGGTGCATCGCAGCAGATATCGTGGATATCTGCTGCTTTGCATTCTGCTTCGTTTTGGGGAGCAGTCACCATTCAATAGTATGGTGACTGCTCCCTCTCTCTTGCAATCTAACAAGTTCCGAAAAATAGTTTTTTTCGGGAACTTGTCTTGATAAGCTGAAGCTGGCGTACATTATCATAAATGAGAAATCTCAGTGCTGTCAGCTCTGCTCCGTAGAGCAGAGCTGGACAGCGCATGTGTGGAGGGATCATGTGATCCCTCCCTGTCACTCACCACTCACTATAGTTGCAGAGATCAAACGAGATGTTTGTGCACATGTGCAGTTCTTTGAACTGCACATGCGCAATTGCTGAAAGAAGAAGAGTGAAGAGGACGAGGAGGTGATCCAGGGAAATCGCATTCCGAAGAGGGGGGTAAGTATGATTTTTTTTATCACAGAAACAGCAGTTTTTCGGAACTGCTGTTTCTGTGCTGGGTTGTACATAAATGTGAGAGATAGTTCAATCCTTATCACTGCGATAAGGACTGAAAACTATTTTTCACTTTATGTTAATATTGATAAATGTGCCCCCATAGGACAGACAGAATAATGAGATGCCGTAAATCTTTATTAACTTCTAAGTTTAATTCAGTCAGTAATTAGGGCCCATGTGCCGTGAAATTATTTTGGTGCTCTATGGCACATGCGTGGCGTGTCTTCACTGTTCATGCCCAACCCGCCATACCCCATCGCTTGTTCCAGTACCTGCTCTGTTATTCACAGTGCAGGAACTCAGAATTTAAAGTGGTGCGTAGCACGCAAAGGGGAAGAAAAATTGTTGCAGGGACCATCCTTCCGCGCTTTCCAGGCTTACCGCGTTCCGTCCGCCCTGCCAGTAATATCTATTTTATCCGCCATTATTCCTATTTAGATGCTGGGGTTACATGGTAGCTCAGTTCCAGTTTAACAACAAGAAGAAGGGTACTTTCTATTTTTATTTCAGTGACTTATACTATACTTATGTCAGTAGCATTTGCATATAAATATGTTTGCTTGTCAAGCTGTAGATTATTTATACAATAATTGCACTTGAAGTGATGACTTGCCATGGCAACTATTAGTTTACAGCATCAGAGTCTTGGATTTCTTAGGCTTATATCCAAGATTAGGACCAACGTTTTGTGCTTCATGCATGTTTGAGATGTGAGTGAAACATATCACTATGACATAAAATATAAAACAGTATGACACCGCGCTATTGTCATCTATTTGAGTACACGTTCTAATTTACTACTCAGTGCTGTACATTGAGGGTGTCACGATACATTTACAGTGATCATAAACTAATGAATGTAATGATGGCCTTGCCCAAGTGAGCTTACAATCTAAGAGTCTGGGGAGCAACTGATACATGATATATCAGATAGCGCAATAACAACGGTAGACGCTGATGGGAATTTGGCTATTGTAAAGCAGCAGCATTATCAGCCGCCAATAAGAAAGGAGCCATATGGCCAGGATTATAAGGTTAAGGGAGCGCCAATATAAACCAGATACATTTTTACATGCGTTCCTGATCCATTCTCTTAAATTGCGCAAAATGAAAAAGGAACTGATATTGTCTGTTTAATTAGAAAAGACACCCAAATGTTTGCTCCTCAGATCCGCCAGCAGAGTTTGCAATACCGTTTTGTAGCCCACAAGCCATTGCCACTTATATAAAAGTGTAATTAATGGCTAAAATTTCTCTATAGACAACAATATTCTAAAAAAACACAATGACAGGAGGTATAATCAACACTTTACCCAGCATATTTAAATACATCTCCACGATAAGTCTAGTTTAAAATTAATTATTTTGTTCTTTGCTATGTTTAATACTTAGCTAAATTTACATATCTGGGTTTACGCTGCTAAATATTTGAATGTAATGATACTTACCTATGTGTCCCTGTACGTTCGTTTCAAATTGAAAGATTTATTTATTATAGACAATAAAGAAGATATGTCCTATGCAAATCTTACTTTTATTAAATGATAAATCTCCAAGGAAGTGTACTGAGCACTTATTTCCTGTGCTGTGTGTTTTATTGTATCCTGTTCTTATAATGTTTACTCTACATGTTAGTATTATAACCTTCCCGCACAACGAGAAGCTATAATAAAGAGTCTACCTGGGATACGTTGCTTTAAGCCCTTATGTGCATCTAGTGTTCAGAATGACACATCTCAATTTTAAGTAAGTAGAGAATTTAATATACTAAAGAACTACAAAGCATAAATGTAAAAAATTAGTTGCAATTGAAGGTTAATGTAAAAGGTAAATACCATCTTATAGTATGTATATATATATATTAGATCATATATTTTTTATATAATATCATCTCTTATTGCAGCAATAAGGCATTAATTACAGGGGTAATTTATCAGAAAGTCAATGCATCTGATAGTAGCCTGTCCTGGCGTTACTCCTTGGGCTAGATTTACTAAACTGCAGGTCTGTAAAAGTGGAGATGTTGCCTATAGCAACCAATCAGATTCTAGCTTTCATTTATTTTGTACATTCTACAAAATGACAGCTAGAATCTGATTGGTTGCTATAGGCAATGTCTCCACTTTTCCAAACCCGCAGTTTAGTAGATATAGCCCCTTGTCACTTACAAATCCGGGTTCTAACCCGGAGTCTTTACTGTGCATGAGCGACCATAGTCGGTTCCGTTAGATAATGGAGGGGAGGAGCATGAAGCCTGCCCACTAGATCCTTTTCCTGTAATGCTCTTCCCATTGTACAGAGAAACTAACTCCATCTTCACCTTGCATTAGCTGTTGGGGTCAAGCTCCGAAAATCTATGCCTTCCAAAACTTGGTAAATACGTCCAGACTGCAGTCCCCATTGAGAATAATGGGGACTGCTGTATTGTGCGGTAGCTTGCCTAGTGCGGGAGAAATCTCCCATATCCCCTGCGTTAGGCTAACGTTTAATAGCCCCATACATTAATTTTGCCTAAACCATGCAGAAATAGAATGATCTGTAAAGTGATTCTTTATTTGCGAAGAACCCTTTTAGGGAATTGCAAGTCCCCAAAAAATTGTTGTACATGAGTATCTATACAAAGGTTATGTAGGGAATTACAGTATATCACTGGTTATCAGTTTACTGAGGCAGTGTCCGGTCTGTGCCATTTGCCAATGCTAACACTACAAGGAGAATCACAGTACACCCTGCTGGAGCTGATAAGGCTGCCGTGGCTGACAAACACCCACACAATGGTCAGATCTGCTAGATATGACCTGATGGAAAGAAATTGGGTTTTAGCCGTCCTTATTCTCAGTGTTTAAAAAAGAGAGAGAGAAAAAAAAAACACATTAGCGTACAAGTGATTGCTGCTCGCAGGTAAATCAATTCTAAATAAGAGAATTCAAATCAGCAGCTGCATATGGTGATATAATAGTCATCTGCTGTTAGATAAAATGTAGTGACAGTTTCCATGATGTTTTCAGGACTTCTCCTGGCTGTTAATCAGATGTAACACTCAGAGCCGTGAGGTGTTCAGATGCTGTGCTGAGGGCTAATTACATTTCCATCACAAACTTCTGTCTAGATGTTTCATACTTCTTCTACGTTAGGGTGGCTTAACCTGGGGTCCTTGGATAGATTTCACAGGGGGTCCGTGAACTTGGGGATAAAAATGTCATCTTTATTTTCACTAACCTCTAAATTTAGCAACAAACTACAGTAATATTAGAACTACCGGTGCCTTTGTCACCAATAGAAATCACAGATATTTTCATATCATATTCGTAACACAGATTAGTCGAGCGAGCAACGAGACGGGGCCCATAGGCTTCAACAGACTGCCAAAGGGTTCCATGTCACAGAAAAGATTAAGAACCCCTGCTCTATGTGAAATGTCTATTAACATACAGCAGTAAATACCATCAACTAAACTGGTGGTGTGCAACATTCGTAAAAGTCTGGTATGGGGCCATTTAGCCCAGGTCAGAAAATATATTTGCAAAGTATATGCAAATTGAGAAGGCTCTATTATTACTCCACTTTCTACCAGCAATCTTATCTATATATATATGTATACATATATAGATACATATATATCTATACATATATATATATATATAGTTTCTTTTAGAGAATAGTGGTATATATGGAGGGGGAAGGGGCGGTGAGAGGTCACTCGACTTATGGGCTCAATTTTAGAGGTGAAGTGTGTGACAAAATCAAGAGCAGAGAGAGTCAGGAGAGATGGATGGAAAGGAGGGCAGAGGAGGGCAGAGGAGGGAGTTGATGGCGGCACAGAGGCGACAGGGATTGGAGCACTGGGAGAAAATGAGAGCCTTAAAGTAGGCTTTTTAGATAATGACAGGGCAGAACTGTAAGAGGAGAGAATTAATTTATAATGGAGGAAACCTGCGCAAGAGTGTGACTTCCTCCAGAGGCGCTCAGTGTTGTGGGAGCAATTTTGTAGGTAGTAGGTAAGTGAGTTGTGCCATTGTTGGGGCGAGGATCAACGAATGCTGATAGTAACAGTCAGGGCAACAGAGTCTTGAGTAGAGGTAAGGATCCGATTGGAGAAGACTGTGGAATTTCATCCCCACTTACACCTCAATATATTGGACCCAAAAAGCTGCCATTTGATAGTCACTGGTCCCTATTGTCTGCTCCTGTGACCTTAAAGTCTGTATATATTAAATGAGTTTGTGCTAACATTGTAAGCTAGTTCATCTGACCCATTCTAGACTTGTATTTGATCTTGGGTCACCATAAAGGCAGAGTAATTAGGGACTTGGATTTGGTTGATTCTTGAAGACACTTATAGCTAACTGCTAAGGATTTCACCTTTCGCTCAGCCCCTCTCCTCTCTCCTCTTATTCGGGGCTGGATAACTTTTTTCTTTCTTATTGGAATTAATTTATTGACCCGAGTGGAGGCACAAAATACAACCTATCAGATGATGGCGCATAGATATAAATTTGAATGGCCAGGCAAGATGTGTAAAAGCATACGTTGGTGTAAACGGGTAGTGACTCAGAAAATTAAATGGGAGTGTTAAAGGGATTATAGGGAGTGCAAGGGAACCTTGTAAGTAATCCTGATCCACCCTCTTTATATGCTTTCCATCACAGGTAATCCATAGCATGGCTTCCACGAAGTCTAGACTTGAGAGCATCCTTATGGTAGAAATAGATAAGGTACTGCTGATCAATTGTTCCAGCATAATAAAAAAATATCTTGAGGCAGTTCTCCTCCAATTAAAGTTACTCTGCCAGCATGTGTTTTGCCATATTATATGTGGAATATGCAGGGCCGCCGAGAGGGGGGGGGAGCGGGTACATTTTACCCGGGCCCGGCCATGCCAGGGGGCCCGGGCCGGGCCCTTGCTGCTATTTTTTGTCATTTTTTTTTTTATTTTATTTTTTTGTATTTTGCGTATTTTTATTTTTTTTAAAAAAAAATTCCCGCGGGGTAGGGGGAGGGGGGGGGGCGTTGGTGGGGGGAGCTATAAGAAATAAAAAAAAAAATAAAAAAATCAATACTCACGTGACCGCGGCGCCGCGTCCCTCCTCTCCTGTCTTCTCCATTCACACTGACTGTCGGGCGTGACGTCATCAAGTCACGCCCGGCAGTCAGTCAGTGAGGAGCGCCGCAGCCTGACAAGACCAAAGAAGAAGAAAGAAGAGAAGACAGAAGAGAAGAGAAGAAAAGAAAGAAGCTGACAAAAGGTAAGGAAAGAAACTGAGAGGCACAGAGGAGGAAAAGAGAGGGACAGAGGAGGAAAAGAGAGGCACAGAGGAGGAAAAGAGAGGCACAGAGGAGGAAAAGAGAGGCACAGAGGAGGAAAAGAGAGGCACAGAGGAGGAAAAGAGAGGCACAGGGGAGGAAAAGAGAGGCACAGAGGAGGAAAAGAGAGGCACAGAGGAGGAAAAGAGGGGCACAGAGGAGGAAAAGAGAGGCACAGAGGAGGAAAAGAGGGGCACAGAGGAGGAAAAGAGGGGCACAGAGGAGGAAAAGAGGGGCACAGAGGAGGAAAAGAGAGGCACAGAGGAGGAAAAGGGGGCACAGAGGAGGAAAAGAGAGGCACAGAGGAGGAAAAGAGAGGCACAGAGGAGGAAAAGAGAGGCACAGAGGAGGAAAAGAGAGGCACAGAGGAGGAAAAGAGGGGCACAGAGGAGGAAAAGAGGGGCACAGAGGAGGAAAAGAGGGGCACAGAGGAGGAAAAGAGGGGCACAGAGGAGGAAAAGAGAGGCACAGAGGAGGAAAAGAGGGGCAGAGAGGCACAGAGGAGGAAAAGAGGGGCAGAGAGGCACAGAGGAGGAAAAGAGGGGCAGAGAGGCACAGAGGAGGAAAAGAGGGGCAGAGAGGCACAGAGGAGGAAAACAGGGGCAGAGAGGCACAGAGGAGGAAAACAGCGGCAGAGAGGCACAGAGTTATAAAAAAAAAGGGGCAAAGAGGCACAGAGTGAATAAAAAGGGGGGAAAGCAGCATGGAGGGCGCAGTGTAGTTGTGATGGGGCTTGTTGCAATGTAGTGTGTGTGCGGTAGGTGGTGGCTAATTAATGGGCGCTATTTTGTTTGTAGGGTGATGGGGAGGCAATTTAATAGTGGGGATTATTAATTTAAGATGGGGTGATTTGGGGCCTATTGAATGTGGAGGTGAGTTTGGGGAGGATGAGGTCTATTTATTAAATGTGACTATGAATTATTTAATGGCAGTGATGGTTGCGGGAAATAGGTATTGCTAGGCTGTTTGCATGACGGGAAATAGGTTTATTTATTACATGTGAATTCTATTATTTTAATGTTGGGGCTGGAGGAAGGCCTAATTATTAATCGTGGGTGCTATTGATTTAACGCTGCGTCTGACTGAAATTTTCTAAATGTAGCCATTTTTTTCCCAAATAGGTCCTTCTACATTCCAAGATCCAGGCAAGCCACAACTAAAGAAACCAGCAGCCTCGGGTGGAGAAAGTGAGAAGAACAGGTAGGACAGAGCAGCATAGTGTGTGAAATGTTGTGATTCTAGTAGGGACAATGCCAATGTTTGGTGAGCCCAGTGGGCGCAGGCCAAGACTGAACTGTTTGTGTACACACTGCATTCTTTGTATACTACACTGTGGTGCTGGATGTCTTAAAAGTCAGGAGTGCTTGGACATATGTGACGCTGTGGTGAATTCAGGACCTAGTGATTTTGATGTGCTAGCTATGCGCCCAACGGTGCATTGCCACGGCCCCAAATGTATGACCACATTCCCGAAAATTTTTGCACCGTCGTTAGGCTAGCCACGCCCCAATGGCGCATTGACACGCCCCTGAATGTATGACCAAACCCGCGTCGTGTTTTTTGCGCCGCCGTTAGGCGGCGCAAAAATTTTTTAGGGCTTACTCAACTATGGGGGGGCCCCATGAGTTTGTTGTACCCGGGCCCTGAATTCCTCTTGGCAGCCCTGGGAATATGCAGCTGTTTTGCTGCTGGAGGTTTGGGCTGATAGATGTTTCCGTTACACGCCAGATGTGGAGGTAATTTGCTTGAAAATTGTAATAATTCACTTTGATTGTAAGCATAAATCATATTAATGTCTATTTTATACAAACTTTTAATTGGTTTTGGAGTTTAATGGCAGAACAGAGGAAAGGAAGAGTCACGTAATATAATATTTTCCCATGTATTAAGTGATGTAATTCACCAAAGATATAATTACATTTTGTATGATTCTGCTTAATATTAGTGGTTCTATCAGTGAATAATCATGATAAGACAAATAAAATGCTCGCAAGAACAACATGAAGAACATCTAGCATGAAAGTTTAAAAAATAAGTATTCGTATATATAAACTTAAGTTCTAAAAACATGTTTTTCAATTTGTTTCCTTTTAAATGTTTTTATTATTATTTCTCTTAAGAATGGATTGTGAACTTTCTCTCTATGCAACGATTACTCTTCTCTCTCAGCCTTTCTAATCCTTATCCTGCAAAACTAGGACATCACCTACCAAAAGCATGAAACAAAAGTATACCACTCTATAGATCTATACCATATCCATATGCTTTGCAAATGTACCATACGTGAAGATGTTAATAAAAGCAGATGTAGTGAATGAAGAAAAATATATTTAAATTTGCAGCAAAATTTTAAAAGAATTTATTTATGAAAAGTTTTACTACTTTTATAGAGAACAATGAAAAGGAAGATGGAAATCTTTCAGCAATTAACATGTATATTTTTAGAATTTTTCTATTAGGCTCTTACAAGGAACCTACATTAATGTCTGATGTATTTTACGTCCGGGAACATAAATTGCTATATTACTGCAACAAAAATATTTTAGCCAGTCAGTGATCCCTTTCCTAAGTTCCTCTTTACAGCCTTATGGTCATATTGACATTTTCTATTTCAATTAGTAAAGCTGGTCAGTTTTGCATATTAGAATCTCAGTTGTCTAGAAACAGTTGCCATTGAGTCATGAAGTGAGAGGCTGTGATTTGTTAGGATGATCCAGATCATTTTAAAGTTTATCCATTATAATTCTTTATACATTTTTCACATCCAACAATATTCATGGACTATAAATACACCCCTTTTGGGTGTTTTTCTCATTAACTTTTTAGGGCGTTTAACTCTGTCTTTCAATTACCACCCTAAATTAAAAATTGCACAAAGATCCATCACATTATTTCTTCTATTGATCCTTGTTATCCATAGACATGGACATGAGTGTTAGGGCTGTCAGCAAATACCATAAACTTGTAGAACAGACAGGAGAGGTCTTCACCTATAGCAGCTGCCTTTCCCGTAGAGCTGGACGCACTCACAGGTACTCAGATGCCCCCAGGTCTTTAACTCAGAGTAGTACAAGTTTATAATATTACTGCAGGGCAGGCGAGGGCCTGATGGTAGAAGGTAGTGGAGTCCAGTAAACAGGCCGAGGTCAGACAGCAGGCAGCAGAGTGAAGTCCAGGCAAGGGTCAGGGCCGGCAGAAAGCAAAGTGTCCGGAAAACAGGCAGAGGTCAGGATCACAAGCAATCCAACAAAGTCCAGTAAGCAAACCAGGGGTCATACACAAAGAATCTATCCAGAATAACACAAGAACAGGAGAAGGAAGCAGGTAAGACACAGCAATAGGGAGCTATAACTGACAGTGAGGCTCAGTCCCCACTGCCTTAAATAGTAATGTGGACCAATAAACCTGCAGAGTGCACAGCTGAGCCCATTCCCCAATCAGCCATAGAGGCTGCACTCACACACACCTGCGCGAGCACGCTCGGCTGTTAGACAGCTGGCCGGGTGCAGCGGTAGGGAGAACTAAGCGTCCCAGTTGTTGCCTAGGCAACCGGGATGAAGAAGGAGGAAGTGACTCTGGTGTCCCGGCCATCACCATGATGACCGGGGCGCCAGAGGCAGAAGGAAGCGAGCGCAGCGGCCTGCAGTGGAGCCGCGGCTCATGACACTGAGGAGGTCAAGATTGGTTATAAGAAGATTAAGGATGAGTTTAAAAATTAAGGTCAGATTTTGGGATTGCTGAAAGATATTTATCCATCAAAATTGGTTTCTTTTGATAATGAATTATAAAGCTGAAACATGAAACATTCTATGGGCAAGAACATCTATGAGGGTAAAATATATAAACATCAGTGTATAGTTCAGATGGAACAATTTTTGAGTTTGGAATAGAGTTTCAGTCCAGTATTGAATCTTCCAATTCTAGTGGACATCTTACTTGTTATTCAAGTAAATCAAAATCTAAGAGATTTACGGATAAGAAAAGAGTTCAGCCATAGTCCTTCATCCTCCTGTATTTGGCTCAACCCTCTTCATGCTTGCCCCTACGTTAGGAGAAGTGGACACTGATATTTACATAAAGGGAGCCGGTTAGTGGATCACAGAGAGGAAGAGAAACATCTGATTAGTGAATAATTGGGACTGTTGATCTTCAGTGTCTTGTTCTTGTCATACGAACCTATAGGGGTAACGGCAGTGATTGCATACACGTGATTCTCAGCTGGACAATCAATGGAATGGGTAGTATGTAGGCACAGGATCCAAGCAAAAATGAAATTATACAAAATAAATGGTGGCTGGGCAAGCCAGGTAGTTATATAATTAAGACAGGTATTCACTGGGGTGATTTTGTGGCATGTATCCAGTCTTCTCGGATCTTCCATGGGAATCTGTATAATGACTGCAATGTTCGGCATGCAAATATACAGTAGGAAGTAATAGAAGTGAAAGGTTATAAACTTAATAGATTTATACGATGCAGCTGCTGTGTATTTAACAACAGTACTTTGGGGAACGTACTTTACATAGGCTGGGCGATAGCAACTCTGATACCATAATTGTGTTGTCAGGACACCCTGTCCCCGCACTTCCATTTTGTTCCGGAGAGGCTGCCTGCCTCCGGTGTGCATCACGTCCCATTGCCTAGCAATGGGGTGCTTCCTTCCTCTTCTGCCCGACGCTTGGCGCACATGCACACTAGAAGTCACGCCCCATTGCTAGGGAACAGGACACTTCCCAGCTTGCCTGTCGACAGACAGATGTTCTAACCGCCGATTAACTGCTGCGCAATCAGGGCTGATCTATTACTATAAATAGAAGGCTCTGGCACCACTAGGGAGTATTGGATCACTTTCTGCTCCAGCGTTCTCCCTTGTTGTTCCTTCCTCCTGTTTATGTTATTGGCTTCTGACCCGGCTAGTTCTTTGACTTACCCTTTTGGATCACTTATTGGCTCTCTTCTGCTCGTTCTGGTTCGACTTCTGGCTTGCCCTGACAACTCTCTGGTTCACCCGTGTACTTCATTCACCGTCTTGTTGTGACCTGGATCATTTGACCACTTCTGTCCTCACCCATCTCTGCGCTGGTGACTATCTCAGAGAACCGCCATCTGCACACACTTTGCAGCCAAGTCCATACTCCTACTACCTACTCCTACTACCTACCTACTCGCGTGGGTCCCTGGTGAATACCGGCGGTGCGTTACAATCTGCGCCTCTCTGTTCAGCTATGCTACGATTACTGTGTATTGAGAGTAATATCTCATATAGGAAGTTTTCTGTCTCTGTAGAACGCTGTTATAACACAATCAATGCATGACTTTAGTGTGGACAATTAAAACACAATTTCCATTAATCTTGGTTAAATCTGACCAATCAATTCTGCTTAGGTTTTATCTTTGTTTCTGCTTTCCATCCAGCCACCCCCTCTATTTAAGATAAAGAGTAAACATCTGATTCATCCAAGGCAGTTAATCTGTTTATTTTATCAATGGTATTTCCATAATGCCTGGTAGGAAGTAATTAAGTGGATTGTGGCTTTCCTTCGGTGTAGCCGTCCGTTTACAGACAAGCATATTCACCGTTGAGGTAAAATTATAATTTAATCAGACATAACCTTTAAAGGGCAAATCTGTTACCCTTCTTAGCATCAGTGGTTGCTAATAAAGATGACTACGTCTTACATTAATAATATTTTGTAAAATCGAGCGCATGGAGGAGCGAGGAACAATACCAAATATTCTGCACAGAACTGAAATGAATGACTTCAGCTAGGAAATTTTTCAGTTACAAATACTTGTAGCCACCTAGGCTTCTTATTTAGAAGAAACATAAGTAGACTCTCGGATCTTCAGTTCAATACATCTTGGAGAACAATTAAATCTGCCCACGATCACACAACCACTGAAAGCTACACGATATTGGTTAGACAAGGTATAACTATTACTAACCCTTATTTATCAGTGCTCGCCCCAGTGAAACTTGTGGTCTAAATTCTCTGCCAAACAAACATTAACCTACCCGAATATTTTTGCACACTGGGAGGAAACTGGAGAGAACATACAAATACCCCATAAATAGGTTGGAATAGACTCTACGGCCCCAGTACTGTTAGACAGCAATGCTAACCATCACACTGGGCCCCCAGTACTAGCAGCAGCATTTTCTATAACGTTTATGTGCTTGATACAGTGGTGTATGTGCATTTATACTAGAACTGACATATTTACACACTTCGTTATATACAATTTGCATTTTGTTTTGAATAAATGCACTTTGTCATCTCCAACACTTGTAAATTTAGTCTTTAATAAGAACGAACGACAACTGTATTTGCCATTTGATGTAGCTAGTGCACTTACATTATTGTGTTTTCTTTTGTGACGCATGGGAACATATTTACTTTCATCTATTTATTTTATTTATTAACATCTATTTACATAGCGTCAGCATAGTCTGCATTGCTTATCAATTGGAAACAAAGACAGTTATAGAACAAGACTGGGTATTAACAGACAAACAGAGACGTAAGAGGACGCTGCTCGCAAGCTTACAATTTTATATTTACTTATAATGTGTACCATGGTTAATATTCTCAGGGTATTTTCCTAATTGATTTATTAATAAATCATTTTTGAAGTGAACAATTCACTGGTTGTATTAACGTATACATGTATCACAAACAAATGGTGGAAGTTTGGGTCTAAATTCTGCTGGCGCTGGAAACAGACCGTTAGTGATAGTTTTTGGTTCCAGCGCTGTTCCTTATTCCTTTATTTCCAAGTGTAGGTTCATACTACTGCAAAGCGTGTTAGTCTATGCAGTAATAGTACTCAAGAACAGACAGGATTCAGAGTAGAATGTTAATACTAATGTCTAATAATTCCCAGCTTAACAACTGTTTGCATGTACAATTGCTCAAAATACAGTTCAGACAATTGCTCACAACATGAATTGCTCACTGGGAATTGTTACACTTTTTATAATTAGACTGAAAGGATCAAGTTTTATAATGACCCCAATCAGTACATGTATAAAGCTATCATCTAGAAGACGTAGAAGGCTCCATTACATTGCAATATGGTTATTAGGATTGATGTCAGAACAACCAGATCTGTGCAATTTAGCCATCCGTGATTGGACCAAATTGCTGAGTGACATGGGTGTTTGGGGATCATTCTGAATGGTTTTTAGTTCACTTACGTCCAAGGACACATTTCTAAATCAGGATCAAGCACACGGATGCTCTAAAAGTCATATTTATAAATCGTTTCTGATTTATTAAGAAATTAGCATCTTAAATTATGCACAACGTAACACTCCAATGATTGCCTCTGACATCCGATGTTATTTTTGGCCAAAAGATCCTAACAATTTCTCCACATTAAAGCAGTAAAAATATATATATTAAATTTGTGACTGAAGTTTGTTGGCCTTGTTGTGACTTGTGGCTTTTATAGCTGTCTGACATTACTTATTGTGGAGCAATTATCCTGTTTATATGACTGGAAGACTCTTCAGTCAACCCTTGATACATTTATGTATATTGCTGAAAATTCGTACGGCTATTTTGAAGGATATTTTTTTTTTTCTTCTTCCGTTTCATTTTCTCTGCTGGCTGTCACTTGTTATGGATTATCTGCAAAATGTTCCTGTGATGACCAGTTCAAACAGAAAATGACTAGAGTGAGGGAATGCTGAGGATTAAACCGCATGTTCTTCGATTACGGTTGTTAATCGAGTGTGCTCATCCGGAACAATGGCCACCTGCCACCCTCGCTCTGCAGGTCGTCTAATCTATCCGTCAAACCTCCTAATGTGTTACGTTGGATTTATAAAATAAATATCTTTCATGTACAGATGTTATTTCTGCAGGGCGACTATTAACGTCACTATGTCAAGATGTTAGAATTAGTTTTCAATTTCTTAGCATACTTTATACTTTGTAGATATAGTGTAAGCCCCTATAAGAAAGATAATAATGTACAGGTAGATGGTTAAAGCTAAGTAGCCCAAACTGAGTAGCTATAAGGATCTGCAAATCAGTGTCCTTCCAGCCAATCGACTCCAAATCAATAGATGAAAGTAGCTTCATCCTGCTTTGGTGGTCAATAAGCGCCACCAATCCTTCATATCGGCTAACCTTTATGCTCCCAACTCAGGTCAAGAGCGCTTCATTAACACTTTCTTTATAGAACTGGAAAACCTACAAAACTCCTTATTTTGGATACCACCCTGTCAGCAGACCTAGAAAGGTCCAACCCTAAACACACAGGTTTAGAGCCAGACATATGCGGGTTCCAGGACACTACTCAAACATATGGTTGGGGCTGGCTTATTTGCCTTATTTGGGCAGTCAACCCAACATCAAAGGACGACACCGTTTTTTTGCATCCCCAGAGATCTTGCTCCTGGGTAGATATGAGACTATATTGTAGTAATTCATTCCAACTTCTCTTCAAGACGGACATCCTCCCCAACTCCTGTTCAGACCATTCTATTGTAAAGCGCTACAGAATCTGCTGGCGCTATATAAATAAATTTTGATGCTGATGATGATGATATTGTCTGTGCCTCTTTTAGCCTTTTGAACAAATTAAGAGAACACCCGTCTTTGAGACTCAATAAAACTTTTCTTAAAATGCCACCATTCAAAGAACAAATATCCTCTCAAATACAAAAATACTCTGATGTAAATTTAAATTCGGACACCCAAACCTCCATTGTGTGGGAAGCCAATAGAATTATCAGAGGTGCGATCATTAAGTCTCCTACATCTCAGATACCATGTTAGAATAAGCTAAGAGACAAAAAAGCATCACAAGCCATCACAGCCGTAAGGGACACAAAGGTGAATCTCAGCTACAACCCACTTTTACAATTCTCTTTACAACTTACAAAAAGGACACCCCAGTTTACCTCACAGTTCCGTTATTCAACAATATTTGGATAGCTGTGATCTACCTAAACAAGAGATGTTCACTGACCCCCGTGATCTGGTTTTGGTTTTGGATCTGGATTAACTTTGTGTTTTGGCTTTGGTTTTGGCAAAACCGCCCTTGTGTGTTTTGGTTTTGGTTTTGGATCCCGATTTTTTTTTCTAAAATACCATATTTTTTTTTGCTAAAATACCATATTTTTGCTTTTTTCCCCCTACATTGTTATTAACCTCAATAACACTAATTTCAAGTCATTTGCAGTCAATTTTGACCGCCTCACAGGTCACAATATTATTTTAATACACTTTCAAAGACTGCAGATTTAGAAGACCAAGCTTGCCAGCCCTAGTAATTCTATTTCAGCAATGACAATTAGCAATGGAGCAATGGAGCTCTCCTTTTTGTGTGTTACCTATATAACACAGTACAATGTGACTGCAGATTTAGAAGACCAAGCCTGCCAAACCTATTATTTCTATTTCAGCAATGACAATTAGCAATGGAGCAATGGAGCTCTCCTGAATGTCACTGTAGACTTTGAAGAACACTGCTACCCCTCCTCTTTCTATTCTACCTATGATGCTGCCCAACTGCACTAGAGACTGCCAAGAACTGTGCTACCCCTTCTGTGTCCCTCTGTGAAATGGTGGTGGATCGCCGTGGAGGGTGGCACTTATAGAATCCAAAATTCCCAAGATCCGACAACGTGACAATAACGTTTTGCCTCATTTTAAATTCCAAGGGCGCGCGAAAGTACCGAGCTCGGATCTGCTAAGTTCAGGTGTGTTCGGTTCTCGGGGAACCGAGCCTGAGCATCTCTAACCTAAACAAAATAGATATTCTGCCAGTAAACTTAATGCGAATATAAATGAGCAGGAAATAAAAGTGCCAATCAAAGCTCAGAATTCCTTCAACTTTCTTGCACATCTTAACTCCGCATCTGTTCTCAACCTTTAACCACATCCTGAAAGGGTGAAAATTCCATAAGAATACTACCAGCTCTAACATTATAATAGTCCTCAAACCGAACTAAGACCCCACTAGATGTGTCAGCTATAGGCCCATCTCTCTACTAGACATCAAGCTTTTTGTGCAAATCCTCACCAAGGGCCTGATTCATTAAGGATCTTAACTTGAGAAACTTCTTATTCCAGTCTCCTGGACAAAAGCATGTTACAATGCAAGGGGTGCAAATTAGTATTCTGTTTTGAAAAAACAGTCAGTATTTAACTTATGTGCAAAACAGAAAACTAGTTTGCACCCCTTGTAATGTAACATGGTTTTGTCCAGGAGACTGAAATAAGAAGTTTCTCAAGTTAAGATCCTTAATGAATCAGGCCCCTAGTTATCATTCATTTAGTACATTCTACAAAATGACAGCTACAATCTGATTGGCTGCTATAGGCAATATCTCCACTTTTTCAAACCCGCAACTTGATAAGTTTACCTCCTGGAGTTGTCAGGTGACTTATTTTTTGTGTATGTGACCAGAGTGCTCCGATTCTGACAAATCAGTGATTTAAGTGATTGTGCGGAATCTGGTGGGGTTTTTTCCCAGAGATTTGGATAACTGTAATAGATTCAGTGATTTAGAAATAAGTAGACTTGTCAATCACTAAAAATAGCAATTTGTAATACATTTCTGCTACAAATCAACCTTTACTAAATCCACTGCTGTAAAGTAGATAACAACTCACATAAGGCTCAAACCATGAAGTGACTTCACCTCTAATTTTTCAAATGTGTTACATCTACTGTTAATTATTGTCATCATCATCATCATCACCATTTATGTATACAGCGCCACTAATTCCGCAGCGCTGTACAGAGAACTCACTTACATCAGTCCCTGCCCCATTGTAGCTTACAGTCTAAACTTCCTAACATTCACACACAGACTAGGGTAAATTTGTTAGCAGCCATATAACCTACCAGTATGTTTTTGGAGTGTGGGAGGAAACCGGAGCACCCGGAGGAAACCCACGCAAACATGGAGAGAACACACAAACTCCTCACAGATAAGGCCATGGTTGGGAATTGAACTCATGACCCCAGTTCTGCTACAAATCAACCTTTACTAAATCCACTGCTGTAAAGTAGATAACAACTCGCATAAAGATCAAACCATGAAGTGACTTCACCTCTAATTTTTCAAATGTGTTACATCTAGGGGTAAATGTATGAAGCTCCGGGTTCTTCAACACCCGCGAGTTCGGCGTCTTCAGCGCTTAAATTTAAAGCGGCGCTGCCTTGTAAAGGTTCCAGCGCCGCTTTAAATTTAAGCGCTGAAAACGCCGAACTCGCGGGTGTTGAAGAACCCGGAGCTTCATACATTTACCCCCTACTGTTAATTATTGTCTTTTTTATTTATTAATTTAACAATTACAACTTTAAATTCTTTTAAGCATAGTTAATTCTTCTGCTAATATATTGGAGTAAATGTCCTTTAATTACATTCTATTTAGTAGATATATGGACAATAGACACAAATAGCAAACATAGCTGATACCATCCTAAAACTTAGTGTGACAATAACATGACATCCACCACAGATGGCCTGCATTAAACACCACATTACAGTATGATACATATATATTGCTGACGTCTGCTGACATATGTATCACATGTCTGTTATATGAGATATATACATAAATACGCCCTATTTGGATGTGGCTGACAAGGCTCACTCCAGGCCCTACAGCCACTGATCAGAAACCAACTTAACACCATATAAAAATAATATCTAGCAGGACTAATTAATCTATCACACAGAAAAATATCAAAATCTCTGGTTATAGTTTAGGCTTTTCATTGGCTTCAGGACTCATTTTCAGTTAGATAAAAGGTCACCATTAGCTAAAGATGCAATGTCTAACTTGTATGGAGAATGGAGGGCGATCTTTATGTGGATTCTAAAAGTGGAAAACGAAAATATGGAACCTCAGCTAACACTGCCAATGGGACACAGAAACACTGTATGTCCAAATTACACAAAGGTCGCACTGTATACATCCAAACTGCACAATACTCATACACTGAACATCAACACTGCACAATGCTCACACACTCTACATCCAAACTACAAAATGCTCACACTCTGTACATCCACACTGCACAGTGCTCACCCTCTGTACATCCACACTGCATAATGCTCACACTCTGTACATCCACACTGCACCAAGCTCACTCTCTGTACATCCACACTGCTCAGTGCTCACCCTCTGTACATCCACACTGCACAGTGCTCACCCTCTATACATCCACACTACATAGTGCTCACCCTCTGTACATCCACATTGCACAATGCTCACACTGTGTACATCCACACTGCACAGTGCTCACACTCTGTACATCCACACTGCACAATGCTCACACTATGCACACAATGCTCACACGCTGTACATCCATACTGCACAATGCTCACACTATGCACATCCACACTGCACAGTGCTCACATTCTGTACAACCACACTGCACAATGCTCACACTATGCACATCCACACTGCACAATGCTCACACTATGCACATCCACACTGCACAATGCTCACACTATGCACATCCACACTGCACAATGCTCACACTATGCACATCCACACTGCACAATGCTCACACTATGCACATCCACACTGCACAATGCTCACACTATGCACATCCACACTGCACAATGCTCACACGCTGTACATCCACACTGCACAATGCTCACACTATGCACATCCACACTGCACAATGCTCACACTATGCACATCCACACTGCACAATGCTCACACGCTGTACATCCACACTGCACAATGCTCACACTATGCACATCCACACTGCACACTGCGTGTTACATTTTTGTTTCACAAACTAGGGGGTAAATGTATCATACCCCGGCGGGAAAAAACCGGGGTATGATACATTTACCCCTAGGTCTTGTAATTACAGCTATGGAGCCAGACATATGTGAAAACATTAAACTGTTTATTGCAGTAAAAACACAGTGCAGGAGAAACAATGTGAACACAGACCTGATCAGTGAGTAAACAGATTTCCAAGTATTACAGAATAGCAAGTATGATGCAGATAACAGGTTTACCTCCAGGAGAAGATACAGGTGAGTGGTAAATGCTTTATAGAGAAGCAGGAACTGGCTAAGCAAGGATTTCCACAGGAGCTGGGAAAAGCCAGGAGGTAATTCAAGGGTGTCACGAACAAGGTAATGGGAAGGCCTTACCTGCTGGTATCTGCGCTGCTACGTAAGGAGGCACTGAGTCTAACCACGCCCCAGGTTTTCACCAGGGAACCACGCAAGTAGTTTTGGACTTGTTGCTGAGACGTGTTGGTCGTGGCCCTCCCAGGTAGCTACCAGTGAGGTCTGGTTAACAATCGTAGTCGACAATCCAGGGTCAAAACTGAGCGGGCAGCAAGGTACAGAGGAATCAGGCAGTAGAGTAGTCAGGGAGCCAGGGGTCTAAACCAGGAGATCCAAACAGAAACCAGGGAGAATCCAGGAAGAGTGGTCAGGCAGGCAAGGGTCAAAATCCAGAAAGGCTAGCAATGATATATATACCGAACAGGAGCCAAGAGACAGGCCTGGAAGACTAGACACTCTGGCACCCTAATGGTGCCAGAGTCTGGTTTAAATAGTGGTGCATAAAAAGCCATTGGTGGGAGTAGAGATCGGCGGTCAGACAGGAAGTGCCGCTTAGCATCTCTGCGATGTTCGGGCGCATGCTCCCAAACTTCCTCGCAATACCGGAAGTGACGTCCCGTTGCTGGGCAACGGGATGAGTGGCTGAGGAGTGGGTGTCCGTCCCAGCACCAGGTAAAAGTGCGGGAAGGCACCTGACAAAGGGCATCAAACATAACAGGCACAGAAACATTAATGACCAGCAAAGGAAAGCTAGGAGAGGCAGGCATATATAGGAGACACTCAGGTGCAATTGATTAACTAGCTGTAGCTAATTAACCCCTGATAGTGGGATGGGAAGGTAGAATAGCAGCACCTCTCACAGGTACTGCAGGGTAAATACAATAATGAAGTCCAGAATAATCCCAGAGGCAGGAGCTGCTGGGGTGAAGCAGCATCCTAAGGCAAATCCTAACAATGTGTATATTCATGAAACAAAGTGCAAGCCTACGTCCACATGTAGGAAAAGGGGATTAAAGGGGCGGGCACTTACAGACTGATGATTATGGCGGTCACTAGCCCAGTGGCGGATCCAGGGGGGGGGCGATCGCCCCCCCTAGCAGACACTTGCTGCCGACGGCTGCACAGTATGTGCAGGTCCGTCCAGCCGTGTCAGGCAGGGACAGTGTGCTGCCCGGCTGCTCTGACTGTGTTTAAAACACAATCAGAGCAGCCGGGCAGCACACTGTCCCTGCCTGTCACGGCTGGACGGACCTGCACATAGTGTGCAGCCGTCAGCAGCCTAAGATGTTAGAAAGGGGCGGGGCCTAAATCGCCCCCCCCTATCTCGCCCCGGGTACAGCATTTTTCTAGATCTGCCCCTGCACTAGCCCTAACCAAGTGCTTCTGATTCATCTCTGAAGCCGATAGTTGCTTTCTTCTTTAATCGTGCATATATTATTTTAATTTGTAGGCATATTCTAAAATTAACTTTTTTGCTCCTTTCATTCATGCACAAGAAGAAAGATTATACCTGCTGCATCAAAAAGGTCTTTTTTTATTCAAATCAATCCTAATAGCAAATGCGTTTTTCGATTTAAAGTAAATGTTAAATAACTTTTCTTATACTTACGATCTGGTTGGGTGTAAGAGTATCCATACATGTGACGTAAAGCTGGTGCGTACACTACTGGCACAGAGCCAAATGTATTATGAGATGCCTTAAACTTGGCACATGTGGGTGAATACGTTATTTTTACGTGCATTTGATTTGAACAGTTTTTTTAAATGCATATGCATCAAACTCATCATCAGCACCTATGTGCAAACACTGTCAGTCTAGAGCGCCAGGCAGCAAGCTCAGAATATTAGTCCTGATCTAACATATGGAAAGGCATCGAACAGGCAAGACCTGACAGGCCAAATGATAGTTCCAAAAACTGTTCATTTTACAGTGTGGATGTCCCTGCTGATGGTGATAATGATTATTTTCCTGGGGCTCAAGCTAAATTTCACGACAATGGTGAAGTGCAAACTGTAAGTCCTCAGGCATTATCACTCAGTGTTTGCAATAATTACACTGGAAAATCCCAAACCAGCCACGACAATGGCTGCCAAACATCACTGCTGAAAGTATTAGATAGAGGGGCCGTGCTGTAAGACGCATTATAAAGCGCTCTCCCTAAATGCATACTTAGTAAAAATTATAGCTTTAGATATTATTCTGTATAGAGCTTTGACTGTAAGTAGAAGTTTGTACATTATAGGGTGACACACGTATATCCACAAAGGAATCCTAAGGATGCGTTGGTTAGATTCCAGTTTCCGGGAGAGAGAATCTATATCAGCAGGTCAGACAAAAAGTCTGGAGAGGTCAGAGATGAGGATTTGCCAGTTAGTAGAAGACAATAATCGACTAAATAGAAAATAAGAAGGTGTACATGAGGGGCTTAGGGGTTAATCTACCAACAGATAGGGTGATACATACCCTTCACTGACAATTTAAAGGCTATTTGAAATCACTCTGTAGAGAGGTACAAGGCTGCGGGACAAATGTCTTTATAATTTGATGGTGACTTTAACAGGATACGTTATCGCTACCTATTTGAAAAACATTATAAACATCATCATCATAACATAATAATATACTCATAACATCATTTATAATAATGTTAGTATTAATATATGCAGTAAATAGTGATACTATGGACATGTGGGATGTACCGATATCACCAAGCCTCATGGCCCCCTGCAGACCCCCGGCCGCCCGTAATGAAAGGTGCACATTTCTTCTTGTAAGATAAATCTAACATGCACTTTGCCTCATTGTTACAAAATAATTGTTGACCTCAAAATTATTTATAAAAACCGAAAACAAAAATGATCGAAAACGCAAAAGCAATCCCTCTAATTAACTGCTGTTCATTATTGTATAGTGGTATAATGTATATTGTGGCAGAGAATAAATTGCAAACAGCATGAATATAATTAATAATCATTAAAAACATCTATACAGCATGATAATTATAGTTTCACATGCAGGGGTCTCACAAGCAAGGAAATTATACATATATGTTTCTGCAAGTGTTGGTGAAGCTTATAGACTTATATATGTGGTAACTGAGGGGTGTCAATATAATCACCCAAAACAGGTAGATGGTTACAATCATATTATTCCCATTGGATGTTTACATTAGGGATGTGCATCGGCCATTTTTGGTGTCTCGTGTTTTGTGTATTGGATTCGGATTTGCTTGAGGTTTTGGGTTCGGATTTGTTTTGCAAAACACCTGACGAAAGGTTTTGGTTCGGATTTAAGGTTTTGGATTCGGATTTATTTTGAAAAAAACATAAAAAGTGCTAAAAACCAGTTTTGTGGGGTTTTTTTTCACTCCTACGCTATTATTAACCTCAATAACATTCAATAACAATCATTTCCACTAATTTCCAGTCTATTCTGAACACCTCACAATATTGTTTTTAGGCCAAAAGGTTGCACCGAGGTAGCTTGAGCACATAATGCCAAAAAAAGAGGTACAAGATGGAATTGTTCTGTGCCCTCCCTCCCACCCCTCGCGAGATTCGATACGAGACTTGGACGACAGAGCCTCGTTTTCAATGTTTTGCCCGCCGGAAATATCCGAACAGTGCTCGGATCCCGTTCGGATGGGCTCGGATTAGCGGAATCCGAGCCCACTCATCTCTAGTTTATATACTACCAGAATACTCACTGTATATAAACATTTGTTCAAGATGACTACCAATACATAAATAACATTTGAAAACAAAGATGTTTACTAGATAACTGGATCTTAGGACACATTTTGAATAGAATCATGGTTTACTAATAAAACCATTATAAGCCAAATTAAACTAAAGAAAATGCTCCAAAAAAGATCATTAACTACCCTCCTACTACAAAATAAAAATCACGTGGTCACAAACAGACGCGGGCTGGCAAATATGAGCCCGGGGGCGCACAGGCAGCCGCATCCCGTGTCATGGGATGCGGCCGCTGGTGAAAAAAGGAGATAATTTATCCGGGTGGCCGCCGGCCAGCCTACTGCCCGGCCCTATCAGCGGTAAGACTGAGCGGCCTGGGGGGCCGTTGCCCCCCTGCCACCCGGGCCAGCCCGCCCCTGGTCACAGAAATAAATTATTGTTAGTGTAAAAGGTGAAAGATTGTCCTGATTTACTACAGCTGATTCATTAAGGATCTTAACTAAAGAAACTTCTTATTTCAGTTATTGGCTGTTTTTTCATGTAGCACACAAATACTTGATAGCTTATTTGTACACTGACATTTAAAGTTGATATTTGTGTGTTACATGAAAAAACAGTCAGTATTTAACTTACGTGCAAAACAGAATACTAATTTGCACCCCTTGCATTGTAACATGGTTTTGTCCAGGAGACTGAAATGAGAAGTTTCTTAAGTTAAGATCATTAATGAATCAGGCCCTAGAATTCTTTTCCCACCACTCCCATTGTCACTGTTTCCTCGCCCTTCTAGAATGTTAGCGCTAACGAGCAATTCCCTCTCTACCGCCTGTCTCCTGTCCTCATGTCATTGTCCACTTGTAAAGGTCTATTTATGCTGTGTCTTCTGCTCTTGTTTGTTCTCTTGCTCCAAAATTTATTGGTAGTATGTTCTGTTTGTGCTTTGCCTACTGTACGGCGCTGTGGAATCTGTGGAGCCTCATAAATAAACGATGATGGTGATGATACATGTATACGGTACCTACCATGTAAGATTCCATCGCATGACGACACTTTTATTACAAACAGACAGAATCGTTTCTTTAAGGATACAATGCGGTTGAATCCAGACAAACTGTCGGCCAGCATTAGCATGCAGAGTGTATCCCAGCGCCTGTTTACTGTGGAATAAATCAAAATTCTTTATGCTTATTCACGGCTCATAAATTAATGAGCACTTTCCATTTGTTTTATAATCGCTCATAATCAGATAGCTGTAATTTGCAGACTCTTTGGGGAAATGAAGCAGGGAGGCAGCTAATGCTAATCGGCGAGTCCTATCAGATGAAAACCACTGCGCCCCAGACGTACTGGGAAATGAGCAATGGCGAGTTGTAAAACGCTTAGATAAAATAATAGACGGGCGTCATAAAAATGACAATAGAAAAACAAAAAGGCATTCCCGGCCTTAGCGTAGCACGCTGTTTCAAATCAGCACGAATACATCTAGAGACTTCATTGTGGAAAGGAAAAATGAAATCCACTTTATATTCAGATAATTCTGCACAACTTTGTCTGCTGATCTGTCCCCGAATGACATTAGATGGAAATGAAGCTTTGGATGTACAATGGATCCATCTGTCAGTGCTAGTTCAGTGTAAGGTGGATAGAGAGGGGACACAGACAGATGATTAACACCAACAATGTCGTCTGTGCATTATGCAGACTGTTTCAATGGAACATTAACAACGCCAATGAAATTATTAAGATGGGTTGATCAGTAATGCTTCCATTGTGAAAATAAAATGTTTCACAATTGATTGTAATTAAATATTCTGCCAACAAGAGTTTTTTTCTGGTTCTTTTGCTCTCTCAACTTCTGTCTAACTCACCGCTATAGCTTCCAGCTGCTTTGACGCTGACACCTGCACCCTGTTGGTGAGATTCACAAGCTGTAGAGAACGGCACTGGTCTCTTAGTGCTCAGATATTACAATCACAGAGGTGGAAACAACAGGGACACAGTGTGGAGAAAATTCAGTTCTCTGCAATTACTGGGGGTGAACAGAAAGATCCTAAAAAAAGTTGAAAGAACGTATTTTAAAAGAACAGATTAAAGGTGAACGAGGAGCATCCTATGTTCAAACACAGAGCCTAATTCATCACGGGATATAACCAGCGATTTTGTACCGCAAAATCACTGGTCCATAGGCTATAGAACGCAGCCAAGTTCAATTCATCTTTGAGCGCAAAGGACATTTAATACAGCTTGCGATTTCAGGAAGGTAACGGGGAGGGGAATGGGCGTATGCACATAGTCAATGTACACTAAGGGTGCGCCAAACTCGAGCGAAAGCAGCAGCAGCGTCCGATTCAAGCTTTGGATATCTCTAAGGTACGTGTGGTTCTGTTGTATCACTTGCACCAGCTACAGGTCTGGTGTAAGTCCTGATCAGTAGTGATGACAGCTGTGTATACATGCTAGAATATGTGTCTGCAATCAGGAGCAACTGTAATTTTCTATGTATAATTAATATTCATATTATACTGATAAATGTATTTCATGTTTTATCATTAATGTCTATATTATTAACAGGTGACTGTAGTTGGGTAGTTTTTTTTTCTGTGCATTCTTTTGGGATTTTATATTCCCCATATGTATTGGACATATCCTGCAGTGTATTGGCTGGTAGAGCAAAGCGGACCTAGGGTAGGGAACTTAGGCAAGAATTTGAGTAAGTTTTCTGGGCAAAAACCATGTTGCAATGCAAGGGGTGCAAATTAGTTTATTATTTTGCACATAAGTTAAATACTGACTGTTTTTTCATGTAGCACACAAATATCAACTTTAAATTTCAGTGTACAAATAATCTATGAAGTATGTGTATGCTACATAAAAAAGCCAGTATTTAACTTATGTGCAAAATAATAAACCAATTTACACCCCTTGCATTGTAACATGGTTTTGTCCAGAAAACTTAAGTAATAAACTTTCTTGCCTATGTTCCTTAATGAATCAGGTCCCAAGATCCGTATTCACCACCACATGTATCTTTACATCCTCTCCTTGTTGAATTTGGGCATATAGATACCCAATATATGCTGCATTATTAAACAAACACACACTGAGCCTGATTCATTAAGGAAAGTTAAGCAAAAAATTGAGTAAGTTTTCTCTTGGACAAAACCATGTAGCAATGCAAGGGGTGCAAATTAGTTTTCTATTTGGCACATAAGTTAAATTCTGTCAGTTTCAGGGTGCAATCTTGGGGTAGACTAACTAAAACTTTCAAACAGGAAAAGTGGAGATGTTGCCCATAGCAACCAATTAGATTCTAGCTATCAGTTATCTAGCACATTCTAGAAAATGAGAGATATAATCTGATTGGTTGCTATGAGCAATACCTCCCCTTTTCCTTTTTCATTTTAAAAGGTTTAGTAAATCTACTCCTGGGGGTAAATGCTTAAGTGCCGATTTTTTTAAACTCGCCGCTATTCGGCGAGTTTGCAGTGAAAATTTAAAGCGGCTTTAAAGGCAAAACAATCCTTTAAAGCCATTTTCACTTCAAGTTTTCACTGCAAACTCGCCGAATAGCGGCGAGTTGAAAAAAATGGGCACTTAATGCAGTTACCCCCAGGAGTTTGTATGGTCTCCCAATGCTCCAGTGCCTTTCCTCTCAGAGGGTCGGTTTCTGCCCACAGTCCAAAGACATAAGGACTACTAAATTGTCCCTGGTGTGTGCGTTAGTGTGCGTGTATGTGTGCGCGCTTGTGTGCCTGAAAAATTAGATCGTAAGCGCCTTTGAGATACAGATACAGCTGAATGAAGTTCTGGGATTGTACGGCGCTGCAGAACGTTTTGGCTTTGTACAATGAGGGATATAGCTGTCTATTTATTAAGATGCAATCAGCCATAAAACAGAGGAAACAGCAGTTTTCTCCATAAAAAATGTACATTTCATAATTTATGAAGGGTTCAATGCAGGGGATATCATAGATTTTTTCCTGCCATAACTCAGTTAATGTTTCTTAGTGCAGACCCCATATATTAACATGGGGTCGGCGAAGCTTTCCTTTGCGCAGTAAGGTAGTCCCATCTCAGGATGTAGTTATCTGTCGTCTTCTATGGGATCCATCTGAATCCTCTCCGGCTTTGCTGGATCCCACACCCGTAGAAGTGCTGCACGGATGTGCATTGCACTCCCTCCATTCTCCGACAGCACTAGGTAACCCGGTTGCTGGAGGAGGGGAGACTTCACCGCATGGTAAATTGCAGCGGTGTTTAAATATACATCACAGTCCGTTGCAGCGATGAATATTGATTGACTTTAATAAATAGACCACATAAACTTTCCATGTTGAGACTTGGCATGTACCAACACAGAGATAAAGACATATTGCATATCATCTGATTCCAGGAATTCAGCACTACAATAGGCTTATCAATAAATGGAATGACTAGATGCAGGAAATATCTTCTTGAAACCCATCCTCTCCAAAGCGCTTTAAATTAAAACAAGTGCTTCATTTAACATTTTGTTAAGATTACACGAGAGAACTGTTGTAAAATAAAATCGAATTGATCTTCCTTCCACAGGCCTTAATTAACCTTTAGAAAAACACACTTGCAAATCTCTCTATTGTTCTTAATTCCATGTCCTGTGCCTAACACACTGCACATCCTCGTTCCTGTGACCCTCTATACGATTTGTATTGTCGAATGTGTAGATTGCATCATGATGAGATCCTATTCCTCCACCTGAACAATAAATAACTGTTGTCAGAAATTGGCTAAGACCAAAGTGTAACATCTATTCGCTGTGGGAACAAGTACTACAGGTGGAATTGGATCGGCTAGCTTGGTCCTCTGGCCTAGAGACCAGTCAACGGAAAGCCTAATGTATTTATTGACCCCAGTGTTTCTGCAGGCTGGGGGCGTCCGATACTGCACAGATGATAGAGACATGACTGAGCACTTTGTCTTTGCAAAGAAGTTGCAGACAAAAGACTGGGTGGGTCCTACCGGTATTTAATTACTTATTTATTACACTATTTTTTAGCACTTCTCAATTTCTGCAACTTGTTTTGTATTTTGTGTCATGTTTGGATTAGAGATGGTGGGTCAGACCCTTATGGGCTACTTGCTTTCTAAGTTTAGAAGAGGTTGGTGTGACCTTATAGTTTTCACTTTCCCGACCCCTTTTTTTGGCATCCTCTTGTATGGAAGGCTGAAGATTTTATCACAGAGGAGAGCTTTGGTTGACCTCAAGGAAAAGAGGCCCACCCTAGTAAAAGGGTGGGCTTGAAGCCTCTTCCACTTTAAAGGGTGTTATGGCTCCAAGATTCACGGAGTAAGTTGGCCCTTTCTCGTCGGAGGACGGCCTGAAGAACCACCCCCAGTTGTTGGCACTGCATGCGGTGAAAGAGAGTACCACACTTCAAAAAAAATAACATTCACGAACTCCATGTCATAATTGTGGTAATACCCAAACCTGGTATGGAATCTCAACTTTATCCATCTCGTTGTCTAATATTACTCATGTATTTGCAAACCTTTTAGCTAAACTGTCTATTCGTTTAAATAAAATTATTACAAATTCAATGCAAACTGGGTTTATTGGAATATTAATATTATTTGGCTTTTTTATTAATACCCAGATCAAACGCGATCATCTTTCAATACATTTTTTATAAGGTTTCACATCCTAAGGCATGCTGCGTTGGCACAGCCCCACACATCTTTCTTCGGATCCTTTCCTCTTCGATTTACTGCCAATTGCTGGTAATCTAATCTCCTAAATAAGATAGATGCTTTGAGACGTGGAGGAGATATATTTCAGAGTTACAGAAGGAGTAATAGGATGATGTGCTGGAACAATTGCCTGGCAAGTCAAGGTAAAGAGCTATCTAATTGTTCTTCATGGTGTATATTAGATCTGCTCACTTCCAGAGGATAGACATTTTCGCTTCTGATATGTATCCTAAAGGTATGATAGAATGGAGGCCTTTGTTCCACTTTCTCTGGTAGTCAGCGGCAGGCATTCTGGTGTGATGTATCATAATGACAGAGGTGACATTAGACACGTTAGATCCCATTGTCTTTCTGATTGGTCTAACTAACAAGCTGTTCCCCACTACTCCTATTTTCCAATTCTTATTTCTTGTGCTAAGAAAGAAATGGCTTTGCATTGGAGAAAACCTGAACTCGCAGAAGAAGTAATACAGAGGCCTATTTATTATTACCAGCTCCATCACAGTGGCATAGGTATGACTGGTTTACTGCTGCATATCACAACAATAAAGAAAAACTAATTTTCACCTCCATTTATAAAGAAAATTTGCAATGACTGTTGACCGTTACGCCAGTCTCTGCAGCTGTATGGAGTCGGCTTACCATTCCACTAATGTAAACATTTTTAAAATTGAAATAAAGTATAAAAACATATATCTGTTATTTGAAAAAAACAAAACCATTTAAGAAAGGTTTTAATACTTTACCGGCGAAAGCCTGAGAAACGTGCCGTCATTGGTGTTATTGGCGGCTGTAATCAATTTCATTTATAGGGTGATGCGATAATGCAATTTATCGCCCATTGCCTAAAATCTGTAGAGACCAAAATCTTGTCGGGTCTATGAGGTCTCGGATTAAATAAAGTGGTTATTAATAAAATTAAGAGTGTAGTAATCTTGTGGGAATGGGGGTTCTGGGATGTAGACAAATCTTTGTTTTGTGCTTTGTATTTTTTATACTTTTAACATACTCGGCAGAATTAAATTCTGTGTGAGGTGCCGCCATGTGTTCGTGCATCAGTCCTCGGAGACACATCACAATAGAGTCCCGAAGAGATACGAGGAGAAAATGTGGGGAGATTCTGTACCGTATTAGCCAGCAATTTGCACAGTCAGAGCGCATTTTTAACCTGTGAAGTGGCATCTCTTATTGCCACCGGTCACAGTGATGAGAAATGCATTTTCTGATCTATTTAAGATCCTGATCATGCTGGAACAAGAGGTTGCTCCAGAGAAGACAATGCCATGGAGCTTTTGTAGTACAGTGCCCATAGATTTCAGACAGTGTTAGCAACCAACTCCAAGCTCCGAAAAGCTAAGCTACAGTTTGCAGTCCCCATAGAAAATTTTCGGGACGGTAGTACTGAGTTCGTTTGGCTAAAGCAGAAGATGTCTTTTAAGATCAGAGAAGGCGTTTTGGGGGAAGGCATGGACCTCAGAGTAGGGTAGGGGTATACGAATTAGCATTGCGTCCTCCCCCCACCTCTTGGCCATGTAGCACCAACACCCCCTGCATTTCCGCCACTGTCTACAGCTCTTGGAAAATGGCTATATATCTGTTTTTCAGATATTTTACATGTAACCTCCACTTAGATGAATCTAATCTTTTGGTGCATCTCCTGGTTATTATTTTATTATTATTAATTTTTATTTATAAGGCGCCACTAGGTGTCCGTAGCGCCGTACAGGGACAGACAGAAACACGATACAGGGAGAGACAGCACGGAACAGTTAACAAAAAGCACAGTAACTCGGAAGCTCAATGTACAGCTAGATGAGAGGTGAAAGCCCCCAGCGGTGTAGCTAGAGGGGCAGAAGGGCAGGAGGACCTCACGGAGGAGACAAGGAGCTGGAGAGCAGAGTTAAGGTGGTGGAGAACAGGAGCAGAGGAGGCCCTGCTCGAAGGAGCGTAAAATCTAAGGGGAGGGTAGGACGGACAGAGACACAAGGGTAGGAGGAGGAAAGGGGGAGAACGCAGAGAAGGAGAGGGGGGAGAGGAGAATGGCAAGGAGGGAGGCAGGAGGAGGGCAGGATAGGGAAGGCGGTAGGTGGGAGGCTGGAAGGAGGTCGGTTAGGTGGGGGACTGGAAGGCTTTGAGGAAGAGGTGGGTTTTTAAGGCCCGTTTGAAGCTGGACAAGTTGGGGGATGTTGATTCTCCAAGCCCAATAACATCATCTAATTGGGCTTAGGACCTAGAGGCAGTAAGGTAAGCACATGTACTCTCAAAACAGTATAGATTCAGTTATAATAAAATGATTGTGCATAAACAGCAGTTATGTTAGGTGTATTATTCAGCTTAGTAATACACGGCTTGGTTATGATTAAACGTTCCGCAGTGGGGTTTCTTACTCTTTGGGGTCAGTTACGTCTTGCTTATCCTCACCTGCTTCTATCTAGTAATACCAGTATATTTGCTATAATAACTGTATGCAGATACAGTACATGATGATATTTCTTAGCCAGGTTCCTTTTCTGTATTAGGTTCTATTTTCTTTTCACTTAGTCTAAACCTACGGTCTAGGAACAGAGGTGGCCGCTCATTGTTGCTGAAGATTAGCCGCAAGGCTCTTTCAATAGACATGAAGAGATTGGTTGTGATAATGACCTTAGATTGTACATTCAAATCAATGGAAATCAGCACATTTGTCATTTGCTATAATTGAGCATTTAAGATTCAATGGATTCATTTTACAATAGTTGTATTCATAGAGCAGCTAATAAAGCTTTCTTTTCTTATTCTTTCAGCTTAACCCATGTAATGACAATCATTTGCTATATGAGAATGAATTTCATATACTAGCAATTAAGGAATGTCCTGCAGAGTCCTTATCCTTTATCTAAATTACACATGTGCACTACAAAAATACAGATATTCTTTAATCTTGCAATTATAAAAAATAATACAGAATTCATGGTATAATATAAAGAACATGCTGGTCGTTGTACTGAGGAGAAGGGCTGAGGAATGTTCTCTGTTAGTTCTCTTCCCATTGCCTAAGGACCATCAGTACTAGCCAGTGAGGACCACCAGTACTAGTCAGTGAGGACCAGTACTAGTCAGTGAGGACCACCAGCACTAGTCAGTGAGGAACCCAAGTACTAGTCGGGAAGGACCACTAGCACTAGTCAGTGAGGACCCCAGTACTAGTTGGGGAGGACCACCAGTATTAGGCCAGGAGGACCACCAGTATGAGTCAGGAAGGACAGCTAGTACTAGTCAGGGAGGACCATAAGTACTAGTTGGAGATGACCACTAGTACAAGTCAGAGAGGGCCACCAGTACAAGTTGGGGAGGTCCAGCAGCACTAGTTGGAGAGGACCACCAGTACTAGTCAGGGAGGACCACTGGTACCAGTCAGGGAGGACCACCAACAGTAGTTGGAGAGGATCACCAGTACTAATCAGGGAGCACCAGCAGAATTAGTCAGGGAGGGCCACCAGTACTAATCAGGGAGGACCACCAGCACTACTCAGGGAGGACCGCCATATCTATGTGAACACGCCCAGTGTGGGGAGGGTTGGTATTGTATTGACCTACCACAAACAATGGTAGTGGTGGCTCCTGTATATGGACAACAGCATAGGGCTACGTATATGGTTAAAACCAGTTTCTGCAGAAACCTGGGCAGAAGGAATAGGTCAGCTCCCTTTCTTACACTAGTTTCCAGGTTGGGACTGGTTAATAGAGAGTCATCCCAGGTACTGGGCATTCACCTGTAAGATGACTGCAGACACAAGTTGCCAGATCATTGAGTCCCTTGGATTAGTGACTAGTGTTTCCAGTTGCATTGCATTTGTGCACCAGACCTCGGCTGTGACCTCAACTACTGCTTCTCCTGTGTATCAGAACCTGACTTTCAACTTGACTGTTACCTGTGAATGGAACACTGGCTGTGAATATAACCACTGATTATTCCTTGTTTCAATACTAGTCTATGACTGTGAACTTGAATACTGCTTATTTGTTACGAGCCGTGGCTGTGTACTCACCAGCCACGGCTCTCTGCCTCAGCGCCAGCAGCGTCCCAGTCGTCACCATGACGACCGGGACGTCATTTCCCTTCCATCCGGACCATTGCCAGGACAACGGTCGGGACGCTCCCTGCAGATGGCGCGCGCAAATAAGTAATTACATATTACATTAGGTTGCTCTTGGGGTTCTGTTCCCCATTTAAGTTTTTTGTATTCTATTATGGATTGAGGAGCTGTGTCCTTATACCTCCAGGCCCCACTGGGTTAATTATCAGCTTGTTAAGACTGATTGCCAAGCCTGTGTTCCTCTATTGTGATTGGCCCTGCTAACTATTTAAGGTAGGGAGGGCTTAATCTCCCTGCCGGTTATAGCGTCTCAGTTCCTGACTCGCTAACCTGCTCCTGTCTGTTTCTCTGATTTCTGGATTGATTACCATGTATGACCCTTGGCTTTGTTTATTGGACTTGATTCTTGCCTGTTGCCCTGACCTCTGCTTCGTTTCTGGATGCTCCTTGTTTACTGCCAGCCCTGACATCTTGCCTGATTCTGACCATTTTACCTGCTTCGGACCTACGACCTTGGTCTGTTTCCTGACTACGCTTGATTCTACACCCTGCTACTCTGCACTACGGTACGTTCATGAACCTGTACTACTTTGAGTATAAAACCTGGGGGCATCTGAGCACCTGTGAGCATAACGAGCTCTACGGGAAAGGCGGCTGCTATAGGTGAAGACCTCTCCATCTTGTTCTACTGGTTTATGATAAGACCATTAGCCGTAACATTATTCATCTCTTGAATATCGGACTCTGATTTTAACGCTGACTGTTACCCAATTGTGCCTGTCTGTCAGATATTGGCGGGGAAACTGACTGGTGGTGCAAACACTGTATAAAATGATGGCTCTATCTGTGCTGACCAGTATTATGCTGCCACTGTTTCCTAAATACAACCTATCAATGTATGCATGTCAATCTAATATCAAATTTAAAGGTAACAGATTTGGCGCTTATACTCTAATCAGTAATATAAGTCCAGATCACTGTATGACACTTCAATGGAGGTATAGCATTCCTACAGTTCCACGTTTCAATATGCACTGTAAATATTGAAGATTGTTTCCAGGACAGTGCATATTGAAACGTGGAACTGTAGGAATGTTATACCTCCATTGAAGTCTCATACAGTGATCTGGACTTATATTACTGATTAGAGTATAAGCGCCAAATCTGTTACCTTTAAATTTGATATTAGATTGACTGGTGGTGCAGACCGCTTATTCAGAATTTGTAGCATTGTTTTTACTAGTTGTTGTTCATACTATATCATTGCCACAAGTGGACGCACACTCTTTGCTAGCTCCATATATTGCAGCTTAGGCCACCAGCTAACGGGGGACGGGGGACTGACCACTATCGGGGATTCATTTCAGGACATGACCCCTAGTACTTAGATCACTAGCATTGTGGCTATATTATATGCTATTGCATTTGTCTATTCATATTACTTAATTGACATTCCATTTGGACTACTGCAGGAAAGAATATTCACAATGGATTTTTATAGGAGAAAGCAAAAATTGTGGAGGTGTTTGTATTTAATTACATTTTATATGGAAATGTAACTCTCATTTATAAATTATCATCATCATCAACATTTATTTATATAGTGCCAGCAAATTCCATAGTGCTTAACAATTGGGGACAAACATAGTAATAAAACAATACTTGGTAATACATACAGAGATATAAGAGGGTCTTGCTCACAAGCTTACAATCTATAGGTCAATGGGAGTCAGATACAAAAGGTTAAATCTACATACTGCATATTGGTCCAGCTAGGTTGCAAAGTAAAAGTGATTAATAACACTGTCCAGACACTATTCTCTCTTGTGTATAAGACACTACATTAATATATTGTGTACAAATAGGATACTACGACTTAATAATTTTCTACTAACACTGTCAAGCCGCATCACTATGCTTTTTGTACACTGAGTACAGATACAGTAGCCCCTGACTATTCCTAACTTCTGTGCACAATGGAGGGGGAGGGTGGTGGGGTCATGTATAAGCTTTACTCCCACAGTGAACCATATTTTGTGCACGTGCACTGAGATTTCCACCAAGGCCCATAGGTTTGCAAGCAAGATGGTGGCATTTGCGAAGAAGTAGAAGTTTGTGCAAGCTGAAGGAAGGCGTTGGGCATTCCTTACAAAGTAGAGTAGTCACACAAGTGGAGAAGATACTTCAGTTTGCACCTCTAGTGGGGATTTTCTTCCTCGCAGCAACGCCAAATGAATAACTGACAGATCATGGTTCGTATCTGTCTTCAGACCTTGATATTTCCTTGAAACCTAGTGGGGTTATACCTCCCACGGACTTATGGGTCATTACATGCATATATTTATTTCCTGATTAGTGAGTTGTAACACAATGTAAAGGACAGTAACACCTCTCGAAAGAAGCAAATAGCTTTTACAGAGCAACTCAAAATGCATGCGTAAAAAAACACAACTCTTTAGATGCATTTTTGCTTATACGTTCATCCCGCACTTTTTTCTCTAAATGAGGCCTTAAATGTGACATATAATTAATTATATGCTGTTATAAATATATCTCTTTGACATACCTCCTAATATTTAGCAATTCAAGAGTTTTTTTTAATTTTTCCTCACAAATTTTCAAATGTTCAATTCTCAATTTTTCTGAAACTCCACCCTCACCCCTACCCCCCCTCAAAAACTTTATCAGGAAATTAAAGGAAAAATGTTTTTCTGCTTTTTTATCAGCCTTCACCCATCTAGTAAGAGGAAGCCGGGACTGTCTTTATTGCATGTATCACAGTTGTGTGTTTTAGTGCTTTGAAGGTTTAAGTTGAAGTGGGACCAGACATGCTCTTGGGGATCTCAGGGGTGGAGAATTCAAAATTTACTAGGAGAATGGGGCAACCACCCGCAAAGAATGAAACACCCCAGAAAATGTACCCTCTTCTCTTATGTCATTTCAATAATTCCACCACACAAAATAAAATCTTGCTTCTGCACTTCAGTGATTTCATGGCAGACCATTTGTGTTGCAGCTTTACACTTCTCTGGTTCGCAAAGAACCCCTTACTGTGCCTGTTAACAAGGGCACTGCAAGACGATCACTGAGGTTCAGGTTTGTGTACTGCCAAAGAGCAAGACAGATGGTATGCTGGACAAACCTAATTATATTATGAAGCATTAGTAACAGGGAGAAATAATAGCGTAGGATGCTGGTATCACATTCCCAACATTAAATCTTAAGAAGCAATAAATGGGTTTTACAGTGCTTTTAACCATGTATTCATATAATTCACGTAGAGTTGTTTATGTGTGGCACAAGCGACCCGACCGCGCCACACACATGCGCTTGGATGCCTTCCCTGTAGAGAACTACATCTCCCAGCAAGCAGTGGGGAGGGGGAGCTTGTGAAGGAGCAAATCCTGAGAGTCCTTTGCAGAAAGACAACTGGAGAGCTAAGGAGCGGTCTGAGTGATAGTGATACCCCAGAGAGGGGGAGATGCAAGGTTTGAGTGGAAAAGTCTTCCCAGTGGGAGAGCTTACAGGACACCTGAGCAAGAGAAGCCATCTAGGATGCAGATACTGGAGACCAGTGGGGATAAGTAACCCATGTTTACCTTATTACCGATTGCCTTGGACTGTATGGAGTATTGTGTTATTAGTCAGGTAGGGAATAGGTGGGGAGGCCTGAAGAATATTGTATAATACCCTTTTGCGGGACTGTGCTATAATAACAAAGACGAAGTTTAGGGACAGATAGTGAAGGGATAGGGACTGAGTATAAAACTGAGAAAAACTGCCCCAAACTCTTTGGCATTACCTGTTATCTGTGGGAAAGCCTATAACTATGTGTTGAGGAGCCAACTTGTATTACAGTGACCATAAGCTTATGCCTAAGCAGAGGGGAGGGAGCAGCGGGATGTAAATTGTATTCTGCAATCGTGTTATAGTGGAGGAAAGACTGACAAGGGAGCATGTTTTATCCAATCACCTGGGAAAGAGAAGAAGTAATCTGTTTTTGATTGGCCTATTAACAAATAATGTATGATTATATACATTTGTCTAATATTCAATTGCATTTGTGTGGTATGCGTTAGCAACTTTAAAGTAACTGTTATAGAGTTTAGTGTATGTTAGTAGTGATCGATATCGTGTTTAGAGAGATATTACAAGACCTTCATTAGAAAGAATAGAGGTCCCTCTTAGTGGTATAAAACTAGTGAGGTCTGTGTGAATTGTGTATTGGATATTAGTATTGTTCTCAAGTTACGCTTAATTATTGTTTTAGCCAAAGAGATAAGTTTTTGATATAAAAAAATCTATAAACACTTTTGTAGTCCGTGCCTCATTAATAAACATGCCAGTGTGGCTTCTAATGACCGGACTGGTGTAGTAATTTTTCCTTTGTGGGTGCCTGTGGTCCAGTGTAGAGGGGCAGAGGGTTCCTTTGTATCTCTCTGGTGTCTGTCCAGAGGGTAAATGTATTAATTATTATTATCATTTATTTGTTAGGCGCCACAAGGTTTCCGCAGCGCCGTACATAATACAAACAGGAGACCATACAGGGTGACATAGTACAGAGCAATAAACACAAAGTACCAAGACTTCAGAACTCCGGGCAGACATATGGGCGAAGATGGAGCAGAAGAACAGGTATGGAGACAGGAGGGGAGAGGGGCCCTGCTCATACGAGCTTACATCCTAAGGGAGGGTGGACAAACAGGCACAAGAGGGAGCCATTAAAGTAAGGGAGAGAAAGGCGGGGCTGGTGGAGAGAGGGGAGAACGAGAGAAGGAGGTTAGCGAAGGAGCAACAAGGTAAGGGTTAAGTGGATGGTTCTTGCAAATTGCTGATATTCTGCGACTTTGCTTGGCAAATTTAAAGCGGCAATGTGTTTAAAGGCAAGTTTTGTCTTTAAACACATTGCCGTTTCAAATTTGTCCAGCAAAGTCGCCGAATAGATGCCATTTGGGAGAAGCGCAGATTAATACATTTACCCCCAGGACACTACCTCACGAAGAGCCTACAGTACCCAGACCAAGGTGAAGGCTCTGCGCAACACTGAATACACAGTAAAGAGTCCATTTGCAGACAGGACACACAAAGATTGGTACACACACCCTAGCAGAGGGAAAGGGGTGTTACATATTTGTGTCGCCCAGCTCTTTATGTTTGTGGTTTCGCTCTGCCTTGGTCTATGCTGGAAGTCACATAAAAAAATAAGCAAATATGCCCAATACTATAAAGACATTGCTGAAAAACCCAGAAAGCTGGAGAAAAAAAAAATGTATTTAGGAAAACTTGCAGAAGGACATGTCTAATTCAATAAAGTCATTTAAAGGTAGTAGGCCCCACTTAGACACAAAGCTAATTTTCTTTTACAGACATCTATCCCCGACCTCTGCATTTCTCAGTTGTCAGACAAGAAAGGAGATGATCCATAAAAGTAAAGATATGAAATGGCATAATAATAATAATACAGATACACAGAACGTTTCATTGTCTGCAGATCTACTAATATGTCCGCCTCGCACATACATAGATGATTGACAATATTTATTACACCTAGAAAATCCATCCGCACCGACTTTTGAGGGATTTGCATTCCAACTGGAAACGCTCTTAAATGAATCATGAGTGAGGCACATTAGGACTGTCTTTGTGTATATATTATATTGGCTGATGCCTGACTACCAGCAAGGGGAGGGGTAGTCCTTTTGCTGGAAGAAAAATGCTCAATGGCCTCTGCTAAACAGGGAACACTGCAGAAAGTGCACCACCAATTTTAGTCTTAATTTTTTAAAAAAAATTGTCCCACAAAACAGAATATGTAAATGTATATTTTTTTGCATTTTCGGAACTGTTCCTTAGTGGCTTTGGCAACTCTCTGTGGATTAAATATAGTCATGAAACGGCTGTGAGACTGCTCAGAAAGGTGTGTCATCTATCCTAGAAAAGCACAATCACCTGTCAGCCTCATCCCAGACAATAATAATTGTGACAATTTGCTCTTCTAATATCCCAGTGACGCAATACTGCTCATCACTGAAGGAAACCTCGCCTGTCATGCCTGACTTTTACTATAATTAATGCTCACGCAATGACTAAATTCACTTCAACCTGAGATTTGAATGCACATGAATGATTCCTAGTAGTGTTGTATAACAGGGCTGCATGGTGGTTAGCATTGCTCATAGCTTCGGGGCCATGGGCTGCCTACATACATGCATGCATGGGTTAATGTCAGTGTTTGTGGACTAGAGAATTTAGACTGTAAGCTCTGCTGGGGCAGGGACTGGTATGAATGATTATATATTATCTGTGAAGCCTTGTGGAATATATAGGTGCTATATAAGTAAAGGTTAGTAAGTAATAGGAAGTATTTATTTCACAGGTTCCAAATGTACATCTATTGTCTTTACTGAGAGAAAAACTACAGTGTTAAAAATCTCATTGTCATTGTCACACATGTAATAAGTCAGCACTTGTTCTGCTGCAGAAGGAATGAATCTCTGGGTTAGTTGCTTGTATTATAGCTGTGCATAGAGAACATGTATTTGTATATTATAAGTTTATTGTAAGAGACTTCATCAACATCACAGCTTACTGGCTAATTACAGTCCTGAACGTTAATTAGATTATCGCTTCATTTTATATATCTGATGGGTGTCTTCAGGAACATCAGAAGGACACTTAGATAAGTAATATATTTAAATAAGAGAAACGGCTCTTAGAAGGGACGTAACTGAGTCTGAGACTGTGAAGATACGTGGTTCTCAAATCACTCAGACACGGTATTAGAGGAAAAACAGAAGGATGATTTATTCTGCAGAACAGGATTAAATATAGCACAGCCCCTTAACAATAGCAGGTCCAACAAGTGAGGTAATCAGTTCAAATAAATACAGTGAGATATGTACAGCACAAATCCCTTGACAATAGCAGGTCCAACAAGTGAGGAACTCAGTCCAAATAAATCCAGTGGGATATGTTCATTAGTGAATCTCTGGCAGAGCATCACCTATTGGCAAAAGTCAGATACACTCTCCCTCAGCTCCCAGGGTAGCCTCTTTTATCACCTCCTAATCCCCCCTTGGGAACTGCCTGCCCAGGGGAGTTGCAAAAGGTCTTGATTGGTGGGAATCTCACACTATCCTCATACCCCACATCCTGATATCATTACAATAACATAAGTAAATCATACACCACATCCTGAGATCATTACAATAATATAAGTAAATCATATCCCACATCCTGAGATCATTGCAATAACATAGGTAAATCATACTCCACATCCTGAGATCAATACAATGACATACGTAAATCATACTCCACATCCTGATATCATAACAATAACATAAGTAAATCATACACCACATCCTGAGATCATAACAATAACATTAGTAAATCATATCCCACATCCTGAGATCATTACAATAACATTAGTAAATCATACACCACATCCTGATATCATTACAATAACATTAGTAAATCATACCCCACATCCTGAGATCATTACAATAACATAAGTAAATCATACACCACATCCTGATATCATTACAATAACATTAGTAAATCATATCCCACATCCTGAGATCATTACAATAACATTAGTAAATCATACACCACATCCTGAGATCATTACAATAACATAAGTAAATCATACCCCACATCCTGAGATCATTACAATGACATAAGAAAATCATACCCCACATCCTGAGATCATTACAATGACATACGTAAATCATACCCCACATCCTGAGATCATTACAATGACATACGTAAATCATATCTCACATCCTGAGATCATTAAAATAACATAAGTAAATCATATCCCACATCCTGAGGTCAATACAATGACATACGTAAATCATACCCCACATCATGTGATCATTACAATGACATACGTAAATCATACCCCACATCCTGAGATCATTACAATGACATAAGTAAATCATACCCCACATCCTGAGATCATTACAATGACATAAGTAAATCATATCCCACATCCTGAGATCATTACAATAACATAAGTAAATCATACACCACATCCTGAGATCATTACAATAATATAAGTAAATCATATCCCACATCCTGAGATCATAACAATAACATTAGTAAATCATATCCCACATCCTGAGATCATTACAATAACATTAGTAAATCATACATCACATCCTGATATCATTACAATAACATTAGTAAATCATACCCCACATCCTGAGATCATTACAATAACATTAGTAAATCATACCCCACATCCTGAGATCATTACAATAACATTAGTAAATCATACACCACATCCTGATATCATTAGAATAACATTAGTAAATCATACCCCACATCCTGAGATCATTACAATAACATAAGTAAATCATACACCACATCCTGATATCATTACAATAACATAAGTAAATCATATCCCACATCCTGAGATCATTACAATAACATTAGTAAATCATACACCACATCCTGAGATCATTACAATGACATACGTAAATCATACCCCACATCCTGAGATCATTACAATGACATAAGAAAATCATACCCCACATCCTGAGATCATTACAATGACATAAGTAAATCATACCCCACATCCTGAGATCATTACAATGACATACGTAAATCATACCCCGCATCCTGAGATCATTACAATGACATACGTAAATCATACCCCACATCCTGAGATCATTACAATGACATACGTAAATCATATCTCACATCCTGAGATCATTACAATAACATAAGTAAATCATATCCCACATCCTGAGGTCAATACAATGACATACGTAAATCATACCCCACATCCTGTGATCATTACAATGACATACGTAAATCATACCCCACATCCTGAGATCATTACAATGACATAAGTAAATCATACCCCACATCCTGAGATCATTACAATGACATAAGTAAATCATATCCCACATCCTGAGATCATTACAATAACATAGCTAAATCATACCCCACATCCTGAGATCATTACAATAACATAAGTAAATCATATTCCACAATCTGAGATCATTACAATAACATACAGAAATCATACCCCACATCCTGAGATCATTACAATGACATACGTAAATCATATCCCACATCCTGAGATCATTACAATGACATAGGTAAATCATATCCCACATCCTGAGATCATTACAATAACATAGCTAAATCATACCCCACATCCTGAGATCATTACAATAACATAAGTAAATCATATTCCACAATCTGAGATCATTACAATAACATACGTAAATCATACCCCACATCCTGAGATCATTACAATGACATACGTAAATCATACCCCACATCCTGAGATCATTACAATAACATAAGTAAATCATACCCCACATCCTGAGATCATTACAATAACATAAGTAAATCATACCCCACATCCTGAGATCATTACAATAACATAAGTAAATCATATACCACATCCTGAGATCATTACAATAACATAAGTAAATTATATTTCACATCCTGAGATCATTACAATAACATAAGTAAATCATATCCCACATCCTGAGATCATTACTATACCATAAGTAAATCATACACCACATCCTGATATCATTACAATAACATTAGTAAATCATATCCCACATCCTGAGATCATTAAAATAACATTAGTAAATCATACACCACATCCTGAGATCATTACAATGACATACGTAAATCATACCCCACATCCTGAGATCATTACAATGACATAAGAAAATCATACCCCACATCCTGAGATCATTACAATGACATAAGTAAATCATACCCCACATCCTGAGATCATTACAATGACATACGTAAATCATACCCCGCATCCTGAGATCATTACAATGACATACGTAAATCATACCCCACATCCTGAGATCATTACAATGACATACGTAAATCATATCTCACATCCTGAGATCATTACAATAACATAAGTAAATCATATCCCACATCCTGAGGTCAATACAATGACATACGTAAATCATACCCCACATCCTGTGATCATTACAATGACATACGTAAATCATACCCCACATCCTGAGATCATTACAATGACATAAGGTAAATCATACCCCACATCCTGAGATCATTACAATGACATAAGTAAATCATATCCCACATCCTGAGATCATTACAATAACATAGCTAAATCATACCCCACATCCTGAGATCATTACAATAACATAAGTAAATCATATTCCACAATCTGAGATCATTACAATAACATACGTAAATCATACCCCACATCCTGAGATCATTACAATGACATACGTAAATCATATCCCACATCCTGAGATCATTACAATGACATAGGTAAATCATATCCCACATCCTGAGATCATTACAATAACATAGCTAAATCATACCCCACATCCTGAGATCATTACAATAACATAAGTAAATCATATTCCACAATCTGAGATCATTACAATAACATACGTAAATCATACCCCACATCCTGAGATCATTACAATGACATACGTAAATCATACCCCACATCCTGAGATCATTACAATAACATAAGTAAATCATACCCCACATCCTGAGATCATTACAATAACATAAGTAAATCATACCCCACATCCTGAGATCATTACAATAACATAAGTAAATCATATACCACATCCTGAGATCATTACAATAACATAAGTAAATTATATTTCACATCCTGAGATCATTACAATAACATAAGTAAATCATATCCCACATCCTGAGATCATTACTATACCATAAGTAAATCATATCCCACATCCTGAGATCATTACAATAACATAAGTAAATCATATCCCACATCCTGAGATCATTACAATAACATACGTAAATCATACCCCACATCCTGAGATCATTACAATAACAAACGTAAATCATACCCCACATTCTGAGATCATTACTATAACATAAGTAAATCATATCCCCCATCCTGAGATCATTACAATAACATAAGTAAATCATATCCCACATCCTGAGATCATTACAATAACATAAGTAAATTATATTTCACATCCTGAGATCATTACAATAACATAAGAAAATCATACCCCACATCCTGAGATCATTACAATAACATAAGTAAATTATATTTCACATCCTGAGATCATTACAATGACATAAGTAAATCATATCCCACATCCTGAGATCATTACAATAACATAAGTAAATCATATCCCACATCCTGAGATCATTTGTCACGGGCACTAGGAGTCTTTACCCAGGGATCACCAGGTGATAAGCTTACCAGAGCAGTATAGGTGGTAATATGGTACTCTGGTAGCGGGGTGATCACGGAACAGGAGACAGCAGATGATAGAGATGCTCGGGAAAGTCTATGACTAGCAGCACTGGTAATATATATGTAGTAATACACGAGGAACTGAATGGACAAAGGACACGTGAGGGTAGTCAGTGGTCTGCGGTAGCAAGTTGTACCACTGCTATAGTAAGGAGGAATGTCCAACAGAAACGAGGAGGTGATGAGAGTCAGCGGTCTGCGTTTAGCAAGTTGTACCGCTGTCTGGGTGAAGGAATGGGATCCAGGTGAAGGTATCAGGGAAGTCAGTGGTCTGCGTTAGCAAGTTGTACCACTGCTATGTGAGAGGACACTGGAACAGGTGACACTGGAAACAGGAATCAGTGGTCTGCCTCTAGCAAGTTGTACCACTGAATATATATGTGAGGAGGAGCACGGGGAGAGACTGCAATACAGAGGATACACGGGCACCTTGAACTTGATCCACAATGACATGCACAATATAGTAATGACTGAACAGCACTGCAATAATACAAAGTCATAGAAACTATCCGAGCAAAAGATAACACAGTCAATGATGGCAAAAGTCTCAGCGGATAGTAAGCTCCAGAGGAGAACAACTCAGTCCAGCAAGATATGCAATACACCAGCACAGTCAATGAGAAGTATGCATACCGTGGTTCAGGAGCAGGCTGTCAGACAGGAGTGCAGAGATACCTGAACGGCTGGAGGCCGGCAGGATGCGAAGTCCCTGGAGGGTGAAGCGGTAATCAAGTAGGTGCAGCGCACAGGTAGGTAGACCAGCAGGGGAACAAATACTCAGGAAGCAGTAGTATGTAGAACTGGACTCCTGGAGGACCCTGAAGAGTAGCGATGGTCTAGACGAGATGAAAGCAGTGAGGCGCAGATCCGATGCAGACTGGCGAGTAGAGACCAGCAGGAACACTGAGAAGCACGGAGAGCGGATCAGCTGCTGCAGACACGAGTAGAACTGAGGAGTAGCAGCCAGCAGGACTCTGCAGGTACACGGAGGTAGCGGATAGCAACCAGCAGGTGCAGCCACGATGAAACACGGGAGAGTAGAGCTGAGCTGGAACTGTTGAGCGCGGAGAGCAGCGGATAGAAATCAGTTGTAGCAGTCTCGAGGAAACACGAGAGAGTTGAGATGAGCTGAAGACTGTAGCGCACGGAGGCAGCAGATAGGAATCAGCCAAACAGTCACGAAGAAACACAGGAGAGTTGAAGTGGTCTGAGGACTGTAGTGCACGGAGGCAGCGGATAGGAATCAGCTAACAGTCACGATGAAACACAGCAGAGTTGAAGTGGTCTGAAGACTGTAGTGCACGGAGGCAGCGGATAGGAATCAGCAAACAGTCACGATGAAACACAGCAGAGTTGAAGTGGTCTGAAGACTGTAGTGCACGGAGGCAGCGGATAGGAATCAGCTAACAGTCACGATGAAACACAGGAGAGTTGAAGTGGTCTGAAGACTGTAGTGCACGGAGGCAGCGGATAGGAATCAGCTAACAGTCACGATGAAACACAGGAGAGTTGAAGTGGTCTGAAGACTGTAGTGCACGGAGGCAGCGGATAGGAATCAGCTAACAGTCACGATGAAACACAGGAGAGTTGAAGTGGTCTGAAGACTGTAGTGCACGGAGGCAGCGGATAGGAATCAGCTAACAGTCACGATGAAACACAGGAGAGTTGAAGTGGTCTGGAAACCACAGGAGTAGAAGTGGTCTGGAAACCACAGGAATCAGCAGCGCTGAATACACGAGGAAACACAGGAACACCTTCAGAGGCTCATGGGGAATGAGACTCCAAGATCAGGCAACGAGGTATGGACAGCAGGTGCTTTAAATAGGGAGTGTTGCCTGATCAGCCAATTAAGTTAAAGGAACAGGTACTGAAGGTTTTGAAAGGGCTGCGCATGCGCAGACCCTCAGGATGGTGGACGGCCACGGTTCCTAAACACACGGGAAGAAGCACTCACAGTCTGGTGAGTGACATCATTACAATAACATAGGTAAGTCATACCCCACATCCTGAGATCATTACAATAACATAGATAAATCATACACCACATCCTGAGATCATTACAATAACATAGGTAAGTCATACTCCACATCCTGAGATCATTACAATAACATAGATAAATCATACCCCACATCCTGAGATCATTACAATAACATAAGTAAATTATATTTCACATCCTGAGATCATTACAATAACATAAGTAAATCATATCCCACATTCTGAGATCATTACAATAACATAAGTAAATCATATCCCACATCCTGAGATCATTACAATAACATAGGTAAGTCATACCCCACATCCTGAGATCATTACAATAACATAGATAAATCATACCCCACATCCTGAGATCATTACAATAACATAAGTAAATTATATTTCACATCCTGAGATCATTACAATAACATAAGTAAATCATATCCCACATTCTGAGATCATTACAATAACATAAGTAAATCATATCCCACATCCTGAGATCATTACAATAACATAGGTAAGTCATACCCCACATCCTGAGATCATTACAATAACATAGATAAATCATACCCCACATCCTGAGATCATTACAATAACATAAGTAAATTATATTTCACATCCTGAGATCATTACAATAACATAAGTAAATCATATCCCACATTCTGAGATCATTACAATAACATAAGTAAATCATATCCCACATCCTGAGATCATTACAATAACATAGGTAAGTCATACCCCACATCCTGAGATCATTACAATAACATAGATAAATCATACCCCACATCCTGAGATCATTACAATAACATAAGTAAATTATATTTCACATCCTGAGATCATTACAATAACATAAGTAAATCATATCCCACATTCTGAGATCATTACAATAACATAAGTAAATCATATCCCACATCCTGAGATCATTACAATAACATAGGTAAGTCATACCCCACATCCTGAGATCATTACAATAACATTAGTAAATCATACCCCACATCCTGAGATCATTACATTACAATAGCATTGGTAAATTTCATGTGAATTTTCTCTTTTCATATTTCATTATTTTGCTGATTTTATGTTTTTTATTTTAATTGGTATGGAATTAAAAAAATGTATTATTAGAGTATAAGAGATGAACAAACTTCTAACTAATTACTGATGTGAGACTATAAGTGCACTACACCAAAACACTTTATATCTGTTGTAGTTTAGTAGTAGCACCTCCATGATCAGTATGCATTTGCAATTCTGATTCAATTACAGGGAGAAATAGTCTCTTAAATGTCACTGGTGCGACAATTTCTTTGCAACTAGTAATAACTTAGGGGCATTGTGCAGACCTCCAGCAACACTGCGGGAGGTCTGCAATGTGCCGTTCAGGAGAGTCCCAGTTCAGGATTGAAATTACCATATATAGGGACGCTTGAATGAAGACTCCCCCCAAGACGCTGAACGTAACTCTACTGCTCTTTCTGTTGATGTAAGTGACCTTTATAGTCTATTAAAGCAACATTGTCATATAAATTGTTTTATTTGCTCATACTTCAAGTAGATTCATTGGCTAAATATATCCAAAACTATTGGAAATGCCTATTTCCCCATGATACCCCCATAAACACATCCATATATGTTTAAAGGTTTACAGTGAAACATTTGCCTATATACTAGAATGAATGAGAAGACAGGAAGAAGTTGTCTCTCAAAGATTTTGTTCAGAATGAGCATAGTTTATTTGGTATTGTGAATATATTTATTTAGAATTATCAGCTAATTAGGTTTCCCTAGGAATTCCAGATCCAAGAGATCAGCTGTAGAGATTTAACTCAACAAATCAAACCAGAGACCTTAGCAAACATTTGAACTGAGCTGCTTCAAATATTTCATTATGGTGGTAGTTTACTTTTAATTAACGTTTCAATTTTCGCTTTATAGACAAAGTGATTGTCCATCTTACTTATGGGTTAGAATTCTGAATTTTGTAACCAACTGCCGTCTATTCTACTGATTCATAACCAATTCTACAATATCCGACCTCTATCCAGGAAACTAGGTCCACTATGCAAATAAAATACGTTTTTATTTTGTCTGCTTTTGCCATCTTAGTAAAATGTAAAATACATTGATCAATTTAATTTGCAGAACTTTACCACAAGGTTATCCACGTGCCCCTGTGTTAAATTTCCGCGAAATGTCATTGAAATGAGAATCCTTGTTATGAACTGCATGCGGCAATGTAATAACTCTGCATTGATTTGCATTTAATTGAAATAACTTGCTCTTTGACCATCCAATCATCTGCGACACGGTTTTGTATTAGCTAATTAGCTTTGATGCCTCACATTATCTGTAAGCAGTTTTTCTTTCTGTCTGCACCTGACGTTTGCTTTTTCTGTACGAAAACAACATTATTGAATTCTTTTCAAATGAATGAATTATTATTTGAGTTAGGTCAATGAGGAATCCTATTTGATATAAAGATATTTATAAGTTATATTTATTATATGTTAGAGTATGGTCTAATAAGCTGCTACTGCACACTTACATTCCTAATCTGTTTTTCTTTTTTAGTTAAATGTAGCATACATACTTGTGTAGGAATCTGAAATAAAATGTAAGCTTTTTTTAAGAAGTGTATTTCAAAGCTACTGTAACAAAGGGAGGCATTTACCTGACAAGATGCAGAGAAAGCATACAAGCAGAATAAGACATTGGCGCAGTTATGCACCTAGATTGAGGTTAAACCAGGTAAAGACTTATGTATAGTTTAAAGTTTGGTTAACTTACATGATTTGAAAGCTCCTTCCTCTCAGCAAACAGACAGGGTGTGTCTGTTAGTGCAAACAGAGCCAGTGATGGGCGTTTCCTCTTAAAGGGAAGATGGGTGTGTCATCTGCCCATCAAGCTAAGGCTGGGGGAGGAGTATCATGTATTAAAGCTTGCTTGTGTCATTTGTTCACTGAGACCAACGCTGGGGAAGCTGGCTGGTCTTGAGAGAGCTGGTCTATGTCTAGCTAGTGTTTAGGGTCTCCAGAATTGCTATGAAATTCATACGGTGTCAAATACATTTTAACCATCCTGACAATAAAGCTGCATAAAAAGAAGAAGTTGTTCACGTGTGCTTCAGCAGTAGCGGGCTCTTGCCATACTACTTATTACCCAAAATAAGATGTATATAATTGGGTATGCTTAACTTGCATCTGCACAACCTGATTGCCCTCCACTTGCACTTGATCTGCCTCTCCAAGCACACAGGGAAAGGGGGGCATGTATCAAATCCGTGGAACTGAAAATAACGGCACAAGCTGTACACATGTGTAGTGAGTGTTAGGCTGCCGGTCTGAAAACGAACTTGCAGTACAGATGACAGAGGTCTTCAGCTATAGCAGCCGCCTTTCCTATAGAGCTTTATGTGCTCACAGGCACTCGGATGCCCCGAGGACTTAACTCCTAGTGTAGTGCAAGTTCATTAACAACACCGCAGCGGCAGGCCAGAGGAGGCTGAGTAGATGGTAACGGATGGTCAGACGCAAGCCAAGGTCAGGGGTCACAAGCAAGTACAATGGTCAAATAACACGCCAAGGGTCAGGGTCACCAGCAAGACAGCAGAATCCAAGAACAAGGCAATGAGGTCACAACAGGAGGTCCAATGGTAAAAGGGCAGAGTATCCACAGGAAAACTGGGACCAAGCAGGAACAGGACAGGAGCAGGTCAGCAACAGACAGAATCCACGCTATAACCGTCAGGGAGGCTAATCCCTCCATGTTTGACTCTTGCTGGTTTTATTAAGCTGAGACAGTACTTATGCTCCAATCAAATGAGGTGTCCATCTCTAAAATGAATGAGTGAAAAGGATCAGGATGGTGTAATGCTAGAGAGGAATTAAATGCCTCAGAAAAGCAGATGTTCTTCCAAGGAATTTGTTGATGTTAACACATCTCTGAATGACCATGAGACCTGCAAGTTGAGGCCAATTAACGATATCAAAAACCTTGCTTGAATCCATCCAAGTTCATAGGGGGACACAATATACTCCATTTGGTGTGGCTCAAGCATACATATCTTCAATTTAGTACAGATGTTCTCTAGTAAATGCTGTAGTATAAGCCCATCATGATGTCTTTGAGAGGACAAATTTGAGGATATTAATCTGTCATTTAAGTACACAATGACAATGTGGCACGGTGGCTCAGTGGTTAGCGCTTCTGCCTCACAGCACTGGGGTCATGAGTTCGATTCCCGACCATGGCCTTATCTGTGTGGAGTTTGTATGTTCTCCCCGTGTTTGCGTGGGTTTTCTCTGGGTGCTCCGGTAATTAGCTATTATTAAATTGACCCTAGTGTGTGTATGTTAGGGAATTTAGACTGTAAGCTCCAATGGGGCAGGGACTGATGTGAGTTCTCTGTACAGCACTGCGGAATTAGTGGTGCTATATAAGTACATGAGGATGATGAAGGAAGGTCGTAAAAGATCTCAGAGGCAACATTTTAAACTCTGCTGGAGCATTAAAAAGCCCAAAGGCAGCAATAGCCTTATTTCTCCAGATCAGTTCTGACGTTAGCTTTCTGTGTTTTGTGGGATACTGGCACACAGAAATAAAAAGAGAAATAATATACAGAATAGGGTATTTTTTTAACCCACAGAAGAGATGTCCAGGCCAGGTCCGGACCAGATAATAACAAAATGATATAGGCTATTAGGCTATTTAAGCACGTTTAGATGAAATTTTTTACTTAAAGCTCAAAGTGTTTCAGAAGCCTCTGCATGTCTGTGGATCTCTATTCTAGCATAAACATGGATTGTACAGATATAGGACTGAGTACAGAGTATCACTAAAAAGAGCAGAAGCCAGGGCAATAGAAGTTTGAAGGGAATCTATGTAGCTAGAAAGGCCTTCTAGAAATTTAAAAATTTGAACATGTTTAATCTCCTGCTTTTCTACTCACTCGAAGAGATCCTGTAAATAAAAGTCCAATAATGGAACGTCCGGGGGTCAATGGTACTTTTAGATGTAGAATCATTAGCTACTGTCATTATCTACCCCTTGGTGTGGAGTCTAGTGGGAACATTGGAACACCAGGGACCTTTTGGACCACCAGGGACCTAACTGGAACACCAGGGACCTAACTGGAACACCAAGCCCCTTTTGGAACACCAGGGACCTAACTGAAACACCAGGGACCTTTTGGACCACCAGGGACCTAACTGAAACACCAGGGACCTTTTGGAACACCAGGGACCTAACTGGAACACCAGGGACCTAACTGGAACACCAAGGCCCTTTTGGAACACCAGGGACCTAACTGAAACACCAGGGACCTTTTGGAACACCAGGGACCTAACTGAAACACCAGGGACCCATTGGAACACCAGGGACCTAATTGGAACAACAGGGAACTAATTGGAACACCAGGGACCTGTTGGAACACCAAGGTCCTAATTGGAACACCAGGGACCTCTTGGAACACCAAGGACCGTTTTTAAGAGAGTGACAGATTTTCCTGCGGAAAGACAAAGGTTGCAGCCAGCAGACCCATCTCACTAGGTTGCTGCTGACAGACAGAAAGCAAGATGATAAAGGCAGAGTTTAGGGCTGGCAGCTCAGGCACAAAAATACAAACCAAGGTCAGGGTCAGACAAAGGCAGGACAGTATCTTAATATAGCAGAGGACAGGAAGAGATGTGATAGACAAAACTCCCTGAGCTTGCTCATAGCCTGTACACAGGAACAGATATATGTATACTAACATATATCTCCTATGCAAGGCACGATTAGGCAAAGAAAATGTTTGAGGTTATAGTCTCTTTAATAATTTCCATGAACTTTATTTCTATTTTTAAAAGACTGTTTTCCTCCAAGCATTTTTAGCAGCAGCCAATTTATTTTATCCCATTAAAACTCCACTTTCAACTGTGTTCCAGCGTTGATAGACACAAATCACATCACAAATGAAAAATGGATGTGTTTAAATTACACTGCGTCAAAAGTTATTTATGTACATACCACAGCTTACATTTAAAAACATTTGAATGTATTAAATAAATCATGAGGCTTTTATTGCAAAGAGATCAAACTAAGAGCGATCAAATAAAAATTCGGGGTATATAGAAAACTAGGGGTAGATTTATTAAAAAAAGGAAATATCAACTTTCAATTTCAGTGTACAAATAAGCTATCAAGTATTTGTGTGCTACATGAAAAAACAGTCAGTATTTAACTTATGTGCATAACAGAATGCTAATTTGCACCCCTTGCATTGTAACATGGTTTTGTCCAGCAGACTGAAATAAGATACCTCTTCATTTAAGATCCTTAATGAATCAGGCCCTAGGATCTGATTGGTTGCTATGGACAACATCTCCACTTTTCCTTTATAGAAGTTTTAGTAAATCTACCCCCTACAGACTGATGCCTCTTGCTTTTTGGACTTTCCCTCTCCCCCACTCTTTCTCTCTCAGCTCATTTCTCTCCCCATCCTCACTTTTTCCTATCTCTCAGGAGCACATCAGTAGCTGGAGAGTGGTGGCCATTTTCTTGTAGCACACTTTCTCTACCAGGAGGAGGTCTGCTACAAGAAAATGGCTGCCGCTCTCCAGCGCACTGTGTCCTCATTGTTTCCACTGTGGTGAGCGGAGAGTGGTGACATCATCACACTGTGCTCCACCCACAAGCTCAGGGAGATTCCCAGAGTCTCCTGGGGGTGTCAAGGAGATTACCCACTAACTCCTGAGTTTCCCGGACATTCCAGGAGAGTCTGCAAGTATGACATGTAGTCAGATGTCACCTGTGAGATGGGGTCTCCATGGCGTACAGCCACCACTGATGTCTTGCAATGAAATAAAAGAGCCATAACTTTGGATTGTGAGTGCTGGACGTATAGCTGTCAATGCTACCGTCTCCATCATGTCATGTTTACTTGGATTATAGTGCACTTTTTTCATTTTAAGTACTCCATTTCAGAAATATTAACCTATAGAGCCCAGAGAATAAGCACCTGGGTTAAGAATTGCATAATTAGGATCTTTTGAAAGCTATGGATGGAGGCAACTGTTATTATATGGGATTGTATTCTGGATGCACAGTGCTTCACCAAAACAAGAAGTACAAATTATATCTGTGTTCTTACAATCTGTGGGAGGATTAAACGTTAGAATTGTAATTGTCTCAGCTTGGCTATGGCTATACTTTCTTTTTTTTATGGTCCTATTTATTTATATATTTTTATATACTTTATTTTATCCAAGGCCATACAGTCGTCAAACAATTACCATACAAGCAGACCAAATTTTACAAAAAACTTATGAATGCAAAAGAAATAACAAGAACAATCTTAGGATCAAAAAAATCGCAGAAAAATTGAGGTTGGTTGTGGGATTGTCAACCAGGGGGTTTTTTTAATTTAATTTTGAGAAGGGAAACAACAGAGGATTAAGGAAGTAGGAAAAGCGGAAGAGGGTGGATTTAAAGCCCAGGGTATGAGAATTTGGATAATATAAAAGTCCTATGAATCGGGAATTATTTAATAAGTTAGAGGCGGATGGATGTTATTGTAGATTGCCCAGGGATTCCAGGTCTTGCAAAATGATTTTGCTGAATTGTTTATAATGGTTTGCATATATTCCATAACTATGGTCCTATTTATTGCAAGGACTTTGTTGTTATGCCCTAAATATCTATCTAACGGGTCACTGCATGCAATAACTTGCTGGCGGAAATTTCACAAACCTTTTTATTAAGCTTTGTTTTGTAGAAGTACCGCAACAATACATGTTATGTTAACGCCAAAGATAACAGTAAGACAAACTGCAAAAAATAATTTATTACGGCAAAAACTTTTCAATAGCAACTAGTAGTAGCTACTACTTTATATCAGTACACGGAAGCAAGATGATTGACCAGAGCAAGGTGCCGTTACTGTTTGAATATTTTTGTTTATCTAGATAATTAATCCCTTTCTGGGGTTTTTTTGGAAAACACACAGAACACCGCACCTGCAGAGTAACTAGCGAATGGTGTTTTATCAGCACCGCTGCACTGAAGCGCAGTATACAAGGTTCTTGATGTGGCGTCTGACATTATCCCGCTCACTTCATTTGTTCTCCTAATGACAATAATTAGAACATTGATCTTTCTAATTTCTCAGGGCCATTAAGCAGATCAAGTAACCAGCACACAGCAGTACGCAAGGTTATATTATATTGACCTAGATGATAGTTTAACGGCTGAACCTTCACAAACAACAAAGATACGACGCAGAAAAATACCTAATGTTTGTATGGTCTGCTCCCTTACTCCCCCTTACTTGCCACAAGGTTTTTGCCCCATCTGCCCCTATTTTAACTACAAGTGGTATTCCTTAGGACACTGATGGACAACATGTGGCCCTAGGGCCATATCTGGCCCTCCAAACCTTCTGCCGCTGCCCCTCAGCTCCTTCCTGCTTTACTGTCATCTCCAGGATGATGTTTATCAACTTCATTCTGCAATTTGGAAGTAGAAAGTGTTAAACAACTTTGTCCCATCTGTTGTTTCGTCTCATACAGTTCTCTCCATATGTCTTATTACATTCATGCTGGGGAATTTCCCATGAGATTATTCATATTATCCTTTCATTGATCTAGCACATCCATATATATTGTGCTGTAATTACATTTCAGTAATTAATTAGTTGACCGTGTACTTTATTAATGTCCATATCTCAGCAGGTTTACCTCGTAATGACCAAATATTGATCCCTATTATTATTTCTTTCTTTAAAGAGTTTCTCCCATTAAAATTAATTTCATCCCCCTCCATAGTCTTCACAGTTTGTTTCTATTATCAGATTAACTGTGCTGCCATCTACTCTTTCAGCGTTGGCCTCTATGTAAAATACCAGGGAATAGAACAGGATTCCGAGCTCCGCTACCAAATGGATACAGACTCTTGTCTCTTTGAGGTGCTCAAATACTAAGATGCTATATCATTATTTTTTTAATTTGGAGTTACCCTTTAGTTTTCACCTCTTACACATTCGTAGTTCTGCCTGCATCTGTGTCGTGTGGACTTATAGGTACGTGAGTAGTCACTGACCAGATCATCACAGCCTGTGAGCTGTCAATCTACTTACAGTAAATCGAAAAGCCAACATTTCAAAGTAGGGAATAATTTTTTTATTTTTTTTAAAGAACCACCTATTTGTAATAGATCAACCCTGAAGTTATGCCAGTTGGAGTGAAGAAGTGTTGATTTACAACAACAAAAGCAAAAAAAAAAAAAATCAAATAAAAAACAAAGTAAGTTAAAAAACAACAAAAAACATTTTTTTTCCTTTTTCTTAATTCCCTTATTTCAAATATGAAGTAATGACCTTATTTATTTTTTATTTAAATAACAAGTTAACTACTTTTTAAGAATGCCTTAGTCTTAGTTTTTCTTAGCTGTTCTACAAATCATTATCTCTTTTTGAAAATCTCTCTGTAGATTACAAAATATGGCTGCCAGTGACACAGACACAGACTCACAGCTCTCAGCACGTCATGTGAATGAGGGGGAGAGAAGGGGGACAATTGAAAACCACACAGAGCAGACAGAGCTCAGAGGGGCATTCCAAAGCCTGCCCGCTTACTACTTCATGTGCCATGTCACTGTGGTTGCCATGGTAGTCCAATACACTATGTAGAATTATAATTCATTAATTACAGCCTGAAGAAACAAACCAAGGAAATGGTAACTAACCAACATGCTGTTTATATAACCTGCCACAGTGATTTGTGTTAAAAAAAAAGACACATCTCATTTTAATTGGAATTGAAAATACTAATACATTCTTTGAGTTATGTGGAAATTAGCAAAGAGTTATAGTTATTGTGCCTATAGCTGTATAACCCTTTTCCTTTGCTTATGTATTTACAGGTTTGCATTGTAGAGTGTGAAGGAAAAATCTACTCAAGTTCAATGTGGGCTGTATGTAAAACGGTTCTTATAAAGTCGTCTATACAACTCAGCATGGACAGTTTTGAAGAAGACTTTAAACCATTCAACATCGAAGACAGCCAACTTTCCACCAATTTCAAGCGACTGAGCGATCTCACAAAATTGGTTGACTTGAGTAAAATTAAGGACGAGAAAAGATTGTCTAAAATTAGTAGTCTGATCCGTGAAGAAGGAGAAGAAGACACCAGCATTGACGGTGGAGAAACTACGCTTGGGATGAACACTGGACCTGATGAAATGATGGATTTTCAAGATCCTACAAATGCTATGTCTAAACGATTTGGGGGGTTTGTAAAAGGGAAATATAGCTACAGAAAATTCATGGGTCCATCGAAAGACCTTCAGAAGCGTTACGGAGGTTTCATTGGTGTTCGAAAATCAGCCAGGAAATGGAACAACCAGAAGAGGTTTAGTGAGTTTCTCAGGCAATACTTGGGGATGTCGACACGTTCTGCGGAGTACGACAGTTTCACCAATGACGTGAATGAACTGAATGAGCAAAATAAAATCTAAGACTATTGTTTATTGATGCACATAGTTATTTGATTTAAAACTAAGAAGGCAGAAAGTCAACCTCCACCTCTGAGTATACTTTAGGAATTCCTCACTAATGTCAGTGATATTTTGGCCCACGGCTAGTGGCTGTACTCCGTACTGCTCGAATCATAAACTTGAGTAGATAACGTCTCAATGAATATTTGACACAACAGAGAAAATCGGCACGGTGGTATTAAAAGAGGAAAAAAATCAGCTACCTTAATTTATTGTCCAATTTTATTTTTTTTGCTTTTTAAGTTTAGCACTATTTATGTACATATATAGCATGTCTTAGGATTTAAGTTGTCAATTGGCACCTAAATTACAATCTTAACTGGGCTTCATTAATTAAACGTTTACTTTTCGCATGATTGCATGCTCCTATTAGAAATAATAATTGAACAATTCTGTGGACTGGGATGTAGACTGATGTCACTCAGATCAGTAGCTTTACCTGTAGTCTTTCATCTGATTTTTTTTTTCCAACCACTGATCAAAGAGGAATAATTTGAAATGCAACAACTCTTGGGGGTAGATTTAACACACCTTCTAAAAAAGAAACATGGAGGTCTTGCCCATAGCAACCAATCAGATGCTAGCTATAATTTATCTAGTACATTCTAGAACATGATAGCTAGAATCTGATTGGTCGCTATGGGCAACACCTCCACTTTTCCTTCCTAGAAAGTTTGATAAATCTACTTTTTGGTTTTGGCACTCTGGTGTCATAAAGCAGAGTACAGAATCATAACTATATAAAAAATAACGAAGCATTCCAACCATTTCACAAAATAGGTCATTTTATCTTCATTACATTTCGCTTTAACCATCATTATTGGGAGCCATTTATATTAATTAGGTATTTTCATACGAAGGATAAAACTATGCAGTGATACTTTGTGTAAGGTTGTGTATCAACTCTGGTGAACTTCAAGTTTCCTGGATTTTCTGAGATATTCTGCTCGACGTGGCACTATGAGTCCGCACGGAAAGGTTTTGATGAAATACTATAAGTACATTTATTTTATTCTGTGCTAGGCGTTAGATATGGTCACACCGTATGAAACAAACAAATGTATTTCAGCTTTCTTATACCCCTGCTGAAGGGAAACGCTTCACATTGGGACCCAACACAAAATATTTTCTGCTAAGAAAATCACACTGCAATGTAGAACATCCTACAAAGAATCTGTTGGAGATAATAGTCACCATAGGAAGTCAATGGAAAACGAAAAACCAAGTAAGATAATCATTTTACTGCTCTTACCCCCCTTGGTTCAGGAGTATACACCGGGAATAAACATCGCTGGTCAAAATGTACATACAATTTACTAAAATAACTTGAAATACCCCCTGTAGATACCTGCAAAGTACAACAACATTTCCATTTATTTTGTGTACCCTATTACTGATTCACAGACTGTGAATAAAAAGCAAAAACACAGAAAGTAGGGTGACAGGGAAAGTTTAGACAGTAGAGAAAGCCCTTTATAAAGTTGTGGATAGATGTTAAATTGAGACAATGCGATAAATAGCTGGTAATAATCGTCACTATAAGGGCAGAGATAGAGAAGGAGTAGAAAACTATGTATAGTCAGAGACAAAGGATTTCCATGTGCATTGCTTCGGAGTAGCAGGATCCTCCTTTTAATATAGGCTCTTAGTTAAGTTGTGTCAGCATCATTCTCTGAACATGTGACTTCCTGAGACCTGTTGTGGTTAGAGGTGAGCTGGATGTTCACACAGAATAATGACAAGGACTATTTAATCAGGCCTGATTAAATATATATATTAAATATCTATATTAATTTAACAGACACATATCTTCAAGTCAATTTATCAGCCAAACCTGTTCCTCACTGGGCACTGAAGGGGCAAGAAACCCAGTCTCCGGCAACACCAATGTAATTGAGAATGTGGGCAAGATTATTGTTGGGATGGGGGCAACTTCATTAGTACATAAATAAGAGAGACAATGATACTCCAGTGTGAAACATGGTACAGTAAGGATGCTTTGTATTTCTCAGTCTTTCCCAGCTACTACAGTACCAGAGGTTGGGAAATGACTGCTCTCAATCATAGACTGAAAATGCAAAGCCTGTGTACTCCGAACATTAATGAGCTCTAGTGTATTCCTCAGGATCACTAATCCTTCTTCTTGCAGAAAAATGCCTTGTTCTATGAGAAGCCCAGTACATAGGTATGAGCAAGGGCATATTTGTAGGCTTCCAAGGAGGTACAAAACAGCAAACCTTTGAGCTTTTTACATAAATGAAAGGATTGTTGGTATGTGTCTATAAGGATTTACTCTGATATTTGCACATCCAACCACTAGAGGTCTCTGTATTCTTAAACTTGCCCTTAGATTTACCCTTATCCAAGATGGTGGACAATACTGGTGGTATTATCTGAAGCCCAATAGCCGAGTAGATATCCAATGAGTAGTCAGATGTTTGCTGGGTCAGTACACAAGCGGGTAGTCAGATGTTTGCTGGGTCGATACACAAGCGGGTAGTCAGAAGTTTGCCGGGTCGGTTCACAAGCGGGTAGTCAGATGTTTGCTGTGTCGATACACAAGCAGGTAGTCTGACGTTTGCCGGGTAAGTACACAAGCAGGTAGTCACAGATGCAAGGAAGTGCACCAAGTAGCAGGAGCTGAGCAGGCAGAATACTCAAACATATACCTGATCCAGGAAGTGCCTATTACAGGCCAAAACAGGAAACATGATCCAAGATGGTTTCTCCTTGATGTCATTCTGGCCCTTTTTGATAAGGGCAAATCTAAGGGCAAGTTTACGAATACAGAGACCTCTAGTGGTCAGAAGTGCAAATAGAGTAATTCCTTACAGTGTCTTTCCGTAGGGGTGCTGAGTGATGATGGACAATTCACTAAGTCTTAAATGCAGAGATGACAGGGGCATAGGACAACCAAGACAGCCGACATTGGATACAGACCAGTCTGTTGCCCACCAATCACCAACACTTTGCACAGCACCAGCATCAATCCACACCCTGCTACAGGAGACGTGCGGCGTCAGAATTTCCAATTATATACAGCAGTACAGACAAATCTCCTCTAGAAGACACGTACTTTCATAAGTAGGTTATTGTAAGACATTTTTACTATATACAACAACGCTAAACTTAATCCGTTTCATAACTTTACTGAGGTAAATTATGTTTAACCTAAAAGTGGTAGTAAGAACAGAAACTGAAAATAAATGGAAACTCCACTCATGTCTGGACTGGTAATAATGTTTCATCAGCGAACTGCCGCAATTATCTGCAGTGTTAGCAGCAAAAAAAATGGTGACAGTCAAAATTTCGATTGAGGTAAAGCCGGAACTTAACCTGCAGACATGAAAATGTTGGCAGGCTAAATGCCGACACTCACATTATGCAGACAGCTTTACAATGTCGTCAGTGTGATTAGTGACATTGACAGTGTCTCCAGTCACAATGCCGCCAGGTCCCGCTGGGTCTGGGATAGGCAATATGTTTTAGCTCCGAGAATATAAGCACAGATATGCAAGCCTTTTCCAGATCCACTCTTATCTCACTACTGTGTCAGTTGTTTTGTAAAAGTGATTGTGTAATCCCTACAGAAAACCAGCATTACTCAAATTATATTTAGAATGTTGCTGGTGAAAGTAGCTGTTGTATTAGTTGCATTAGTTTCCCCAAAGTTACAGTAGTTGTGCCCATCTTTCCTCTGCCGGAAGAACTGGTCCTCTCTCCAGAATGCCACTGACATTAGGGAGGGGCTGATAGGGTATGAGTCACGCCCCTTTCAGCGAGGTCGTTCGATGTACTTTGTATATGTTGATGTTGAAGTATTGGAAGCTTTCAGTCAGTTTAGTTGTAAAAGGCCCAAATATCAGAAGCAATTGCTGAGTGTACGGCCAACATTACTCATTAGTCCTAGTAGTGGCACCCGGCTCTACTTTGAATTACATGGCATCGTTTAGATATTTGCACAATAAAATGATCTCTGTGACAGTAATCTATAATACGCAGCTGGTCTTATCCCACCAGGGAATATATTTGGGGGGATTTCATAACATCAGCAAACAACATGAAATTCATAATGGACAGCTTCATAATATCCTCCAGATAATGGTCACTTTTTTGCAATCTGCAGCTCTCCAGCTGTTGTACAACCACAAGTCCCAGCACACCCTGCCAGTCAGAGGCTGGATGAGCATGTTGGGACTTGTAGTTCCCCAACACCTGGTTAACCGTACGTTGCTTTAGCCTGCTTCATAGAGTGTATATTCTTAAAGGGATATTCCCGGCTCTGGTTGACTTTCATGCTTATGTATACAGCAGTGCTTATTAATGTTAGTCTAGCCATGGCATGTATTATTCTAGCTATTACGCGGCAGCCACATTAGAGCGATATCAGAGGCGACTCTGCGCCAGGCCATCCCGCCTACTTGCAGAAGAAGCAACGTCCAACGTTCATACAGAAGGAGACAAGGCAGACCCGAATCCCGGGCTACGTGTCCTGTCACTGCCGCAACTGTTTGTAAAAAGAGAAAATGTTATTTTTAATTGTTTCATACAAATATTTCTCCATTAAACTTGTACATAGCAAATGATTAATAAATTAGTTTACTATTTCTCTTGTAATTGTTGTCAGCAAATGAAGGGTGATGGAAATCATTCAGTGAGAAGCTCTTTGCAGTATAGGACAGAACATTCTAAAAGGGATCCAGAACAGTCCATGGCGACACAGGCTGAAATCTCCGTTCATTTTTCCTCACTCCCCACAACATCAATACTTAGGCCATTAAATAAAGTTATTTAGCCCATGATGTGACTGTTATAAAATGAAGATAGCTGCTGAATCTGACTCTGCAATTAGTTATATTATGGAATTCTATGAACTAACTAATTACCAGCCACTCGCTATTCTAAAATGGGAGTGTTGGCCTCTATTTTCTGACCCGTTTTATTTAATAGGGCAAAATAAATGCTAAACGTTGCTATGATCTCTACAGAAATCCTGATATGTCCCTGCAGACAGCACTTGTAGTATAAGGTCTCTTCTGTCTTCTAGCACTATTACAGCCATGTATAATGAATAAAATAGAAGCAGCTCTATTAGATCCAGGTTACACTGAACTATTCAGTGCTGGCAAAAGGGGGCGGAATCGTCCAGTTATGAAGTAGGTAAATAAAACAGTTTCAGGGTATTATATCCCTATAATAACCCCATAACTCCCAATAGACCCAATTTAAGGGCAGTAAGATCCACAGGCGATATCATGCAATACTTGTTCTGTTAGCTCAGGATGGTCCTCTAGAGCTGAAGGCCAGAAGGTGAAAGACATGTCACTATTTTTCCTTAGACCAAGACCAATTTCTCAAAAAAAATAATCAGAAGCCTTTGGATAACTGTCTAGCACGATGTCTATTATGGCAACGTGTACGAGCTAATCCCTCTGTGACCTCGTCAACAATCTACCGAGGGTTATAGTTTGACCAGAGGAAGTTGTTGGTGTCACTAATGACACAGCAGATGGCGTGTGTTTTTATTACTCCTTTTCTGGTATCATGTACCTGTAACCGGGCTTTGTGAGCCAACATAGCAGCAGTATCAGAGCCACACAGGATTGATGTGATTATGGCTGATCTGTGTGTACCATATAGATAATGACCACTGTGTACTTGTGCATCAGATACAACACAAACAATGTTTGCCTGTGTGTGTCAGATATTATAATGTGTTACGAAGGATGGATATTTTCCAATATAGTGTATTTTGCTAGTTAGAGCCAAGGATATCCCCACAGCAATATGCAGTTATACAACACCAGCGTGGTTTGTATAGCCTAGGCTCACAGATTACAATACACCAATGCATTTAATATTAAAACCACCACAAACATGACACTATGAATATAGATATAGCTTTTGTTCCCTTCTGCCCTTAATCAGCTATTTGGTACATTTACATGGGAAACTTGCAGTATGTCTGTGCAGACCTTAATTTAAGTTCACACAACATGGCAGCTGTGCACCATAGTGCACGGCTCAATATGCAAAGCTTGGCAGTTAATGAAAGCCTTGAGTTCCAGAGAACTGGTCGGGAACCATAAGTAACTGTTATTTATGGCTCCTGGCCACTAAATCGCTTTACACAGAGCTCAAAGTGAATTCTACGGATACTTCAGATGGATTTCCCCGCTGACCACAGAAGATCCTGAGATGTCACAATAGTGATGTCATTAAGGATTTCCCATAGTGCAGGGAAACCCACGGAGTGTCTGCTGAACCTAACATTGGATGGCGTGGCAGCTACTGTCAAATACAGTTTACAATAAATCTATCAGTGTGGATAATAGGAAGACCCAAAAGACAGCCTCCCTTGGTTAAAGAAAAGTAAAATATATTTTACAGAGCTAAAAAAAACATCATCAGCCACAGCTGCAAGGACAAGATAAAAGGACCATGCGGAGCGGAGATCCTCCTGTAACTAGACATGTGAGGAGTGATGACGACAGTAGAGTGCAAGCTGCAGAAATCCTCAGGCTTAGCTGCAGCAGGTGATAAGATTGCTGGTTTCAGAGCATTCCAGTGTTTCAAGACCCTCTCTCTGAGCACCAATAGGTCCTTATCCTGCTAGGTACCTTTATATTTAGTGAACTGAGTGGATACTGTCAACATCTGCAAGTTGGATTGGCCACTGAGTACAGTAGAGGCCTTCAAAAGCTGTAAGTGGCCAATGACAGAACCATCTTGGCTAATGGCCAGAAGGAGGCCTATTATAGCAAATGTTATGTGCACCATGTGATACCAGACACCAAATTCCCAGAATGGTCACCAGGCACACCCTCCAACTGTCCTGACTTCAGCAGCACAGTCCTGATTTTAGGGCTCTGTTCCGCCGTGCCACCCACAAACATGGCTTTCCCGTTGTGGGAAAGGTGAAAGGTGCTTTATGTTCACAGCTGCTGTGCATAGCAATGCAGCAATGAATGGGTGCTATGTGCACCTGCTACTGATGTGCGTAGCATTGCATGGGAGCTTGGAGGAAGGGGAGGTGGCTAAAGGGCAGTCTAGCGCTTCACAACCACTTCCCCTTGGTAATGCAGCTGTGCCCCTTCGTGACATGGCCATGCCACCTGTACCAATTTTGGGATCTCAAATTTTGGGAGGTATGCCCCAAGTCTTGTTCACGCGGCAGCATAGGTTAATTCTAAGGTAGATGTTGGTAAAGGAAAATGTGCAATGGCCAAAACAGATAATGTTGGTTCAATGGTAAAACATACATTGAAGACTGTGACGGTAGTCAGGGCAGGCAGCACTCAAAACAACAACATTCAGTACCAGGCAGATATCAGGGCAATCAGAAGGCAGGGTAGTCAAAACAGACCAGGACAGCATAAAATACCCTCAGCAGGGGTAAATGAGGGTCATAAAAGCCATTTATTGGAAGAGACCAGGAATGTAGTGGAGGTGAATTTATATTGACTTTGAACTTCTGGTAGAAATACTATTGTGCACAATGTTTGCTAAATCATCTTGGCGAATGTCATGCATTCACAACTGTGCTAAAGGAGATGTGTAACTTTACACAATGAGGTGGAATCATAACTAACCAAACACAAGTCTCCCATCCCTGACAAGTCACAAGGTACTGGTCTGCACTCAGGCTCGGATCTGTAAGCAGAACATAATGGTCCAGGACAGTGCCATAACTAGCCATTTTAGTGCCCTGGGCGAGATAGGCAATCGGCGCCCCCCATCTAAGTGGGACTGTCAATCATCGCGTGGGCGTGGTCAACCTACTGTGGGGGCGTTGCTAGCGCTTTACAAGTTCTAGACTGCACTGAAACCCTCTCCCTCCCCATTCTTCACGGTCTGGCTTTGTAAGGATCTTTATGTAATAAGTCACCATAGAATCAAAGTACTTTAAATGCAGCTATCACATGCTAGTTGTATAAAAAATTAATTGGTTATTGAAATAAAACTCACTGAAACAAATTAAAACATAAATGCAACGGTACAATCTGTCACACTGCCCCTTCATCCCACTGTGCCCTCCATCACAGTTTCTCCTTTATCACACCGTGCCATGGAGCCATCTTTATCCCATTGTGCCCCCTTATCACCACACGAAATGAATAATATATATATATATATATATATACACACACATATATACACACACACACATACAATATAAAGAGCCTCCTAGTGTCCGCCATACCTTAGAGAGCATTCCTGTGACCTCCATACTATACAGAGAGCATTCCTGTGACCTCCATACAATACAGAGAGCATTCCTGTGACCTCCATACAATACAGAGAGCATTCCTGTGACCTCCATACAATACAGAGAGCATTCCTGTGACCTCCATACAATACAGAGAGCATTCCTATGACCGCCATACTATACAGAGAGCATTCCTATGATCACCATACTATACAGAGAGCATTCCTGTGACCTCCATACTATACAGAGAGCATTCCTGTGACCTCCATACAATACAGAGAGCATTCCTGTGACCTCCATACTATACAGAGAGCATTCCTGTGACCTCCATACAATACAGAGAGCATTCCTGTGACCTCCATACAATACAGAGAGCATTCCAGTGACCTCCATACAATACAGAGAGCATTCCTGTGACCTCCATACTATACAGAGAGCATTCCTGTGACCTCCATACAATACAGAGAGCATTCCTATGACCGCCATACTATACAGAGAGCATTCCTATGATCACCATACTATACAGAGAGCATTCCTGTGACCGCCATACTATACAGAGAGCATTCCTGTGACCGCCATACTATACAGAGAGCATTCCTATGATCACCATACTATACAGAGAGCATTCCTATGACCGCCATACTATACAGAGAGCATTCCTATGACCACCGTACAATACAGAGAGCATTCCTATGACCGCCATTTAATACAGAGCATTCTTGTGACTGCAATACAGATAAATACCTCACCTGAAATTAATAGACCCCACCATTAAATTAAAAAGCCCCATCAATAAATTAAATTGACCCACCAGCCCCCACAAATAAAATAGTACTCATTAAATAATTAGCCCCCACCTAAACGTCACCATTAAATTAATAGCCTACCTCCCACCCATGTACTAGGACACCCAACCTCCCTACCCACATATCACACATTATATTAATACATCCCCCCTTTCCTCACACATTATGGCAGCATACCCCCCCTTCCCCCATAAAGCATAGCAGCATCCCCCCCTCCATAATAGCAAGATGCAGCACACATTCCTCCCCTCCATAATAGCAGCACACACCCCCCCTCCCTCCATAATAGCAGCTTAAATGCCCCCCCTCCCTCCCTCCCTCCATAATAGCAGCTCATATCCCCCCTCCATAATAGCAGCTTACATACACCCCCTCCCCTCCCTCCATAATAGCAGCTCACATGCCCCCCTCCCTCCATAATAGCAGCTCACATGCCCCCCTTCCCTCCCCTCCCTCCATAATAGCAACTCACATGCCCCCCTTCCCTCCCCTCCCTCCATAATAGCAGCTTACATCCTCCTCCCCCTCCTCCTCCTCCTCCCTCCATAATAGCAACACACATCCCCTTTCCCCTGCTTTGAAGCTTACCTTTGTTGTCTTTATTCCTGACCAGCCGTCGCTGCCTGGCTCCTCTCTGCTTCTCTGCTCCTCTGCTGCCTAGCAACGTCATGACATCAGACGCTGAGGCAGAGGGCAGTGCTCAGAAGGGGGGTGCCAGACGCCATTTTGGATGTGCCGGGCGACCGGCAGTCTGAATCTGAGGTCTGTTTCATTTTTATTTTTTTTTCTCTCCTCACACAGAGGCAGGTGCGGGCTGCCACTGCGCCCCCCTTGGGACTGCGCCCGGGGCGGCGGCACCGCCTGCACCGGCCTCGTTACGGCTCTGGTCCAGGAACAGAGTCGGACAGATGGTGCAGCTCATTGCTGAAGTTGAACTACATACTTGTCAAGATGTGTTCATTAGTGTAAAAGCACTTTATTGTTATTACTATTCATCTCCTAAGTATTCGGACATCGTAGTAGGCCAGGAGCAGAACAACCTGTAGCAAATTAGATAAACAGGAAAGTCACAGCAGCACAGAATATTTCAGGATTGTGAAGGAGGAAGTGACTTGTGCACTCATGTCATTGTGTCAGTGAGGACAGGGCTGCATGTGACAGGGGAAGTGACATGAGGTGAGGAGGGGAATGGAGGCAGCAGGAAGTCACAGACTGAGAGTTATATAGTGGAAGGAGCAGGGTCCCAGCAGCACAGAGTATATCAGGAGATGAGTGATGTGTTAGTGAGGACAGGGCTGCATGTGATAGGGGCAGTGACATGATGTGATGAGGGGAATGGAGGCAGCAGGATGCCACAGACTGAGAGTTATATAGTGGAAGGAGCAGGCTCAACCAGCATCACAGACTCAGAGTTATATCATGGAAGGAGCAGAGTCCTTCAGCAACACAAAGTAGGAGGATGCAGGAAGATTGTGGTGTGAAACGCATCTTTATATGAAGCAATGTCTAAACATCCAACAAATTCAAAATGTACTATCCCTGCCCAATTTTCATTAGTTCTGGAGGAAGAGTCTTTTCTTAGCCAGTCATTGACCAGTAAAGAATGAGTACTCTCCCAGCACAGGATACGGATTAGCAGGAATTCCAGCTCTCCGCTGGCCAGCGTTTGCAGTCTGCCATCAGTCCCTCCTTCTCAGGCACCACAAGGTCACAGTCTGTCATCCCAAACGAGACTTTCTGAAAGAGAGAGCAAAGCCAGGGAATCAGAGTCCCTGACTCTCTAACGCCGCTCTACGGGCGAGAAGCTGTCATAAAGAATAAAGAACTGATGAAGGTAATAAGAGAAGATAAGAAATCTCTCAGCACTCAGATTAGTAAATGTACATTAATACTGACGACTTGAGGAGTGTCTATACCTCCCATGTTTAAATATTTTGAAATCGAAAATAATTAATAATGCTTTATGTAATCTTTGCTAATTGTTAAAGTATTTGTTTAAAAACTATTTAATCTGGGAGGTGTTTGTATTTGATTATATTGGTGTCGGCTCCATCCAAATTAGAAGGTTTGGGTGGGAGAGAAATTCAAATCTGGGTTTGTAAACATCCTAACTTTGATTTTCTACATTATATTACAAAATACTGTTTGTGTAGACTTTTTCAGGTTAATATCTGCACTTACTGCATAAAAGTGATAGACCGTCTCTTCTCTTCTTTAATTTCAATTTCATTTTCTTAGACCGCGTGTCTGCAGGCTAATTCAAAATCAAAGGAAAAAAATAACTTTACCCTGCGTACAGTTAGAAAAGCAATCACTGTACCGTGTAAGGGCGAGGATGTTTGCAAAACAAAGTTCGGCGAGAAAGGAAATAGCCGTAAAAAAAAAAAAATATTTCAAAAAGTACCGTGCTGGGAAAGATAATCATTTCACATATTAAAAAACTATAATAACCGTTGGACTAGACACAGCTGCCGGACAGAATGATTTTGTATGTAATGTATCATAATTGTATTCACACAGACAATTCTAATAATCTTAGGTGCCAAAAGATGACTTTATTTATATCAATGTCAGCATCCAAATTGTGCTTATTAACTTCACGGTGTGCGTCCATCTACATAAGTGACTGTTAGGTGTTTGGGTTACTGGCCTACACTGAATTTTGATTGGCTACCGATAAGAAGAAAAAGTAGAAAAGAAAGAGCCAAGGATCAATAAGTAATATTTTGGCACCAAATGAGGCACTGCGTGTAGTCTCAACACCAGGGGGTAAATGTATTAAGCATCGGATTTGTCAAATCGCTGATATTTCAGCGTTTGTGATGGACATACTTAAAACAGCAATTTTATTAAAGGCAAAACCTGGAGAGTTTTGCCTTTAATAAAATTGCTATTTTAAATATGGCTGTCACAACCGCTGAAATATCAGCGATTTGACAAATCCGATGCTTAATACATTTACCCCCAGATCTGATAATGCAGTTTAAGTTGGGTACACACTACAGAAAATTTCTCCCGATGCGATATAATGAACAATTTTACAGACGACTAAAAGTCCCGATGAGCATGACGATTCATGTGTACACACTATACACGTTTTATACGATGTACCTTCAGATCTGTGCTCTTCATCTGTCATAACCATCTGCTGAAAAGATGGTGACTCTGTAAACTCTATGGAGATCTATGAACACTCCCGGTCCTGAGTGCGTACACACTGCAGAATCCGCACAACATTGTTTCATTGTTGAATGAGTTTTTTAGTCCGGTTTAAGAATAAAATGAAACGATACGATGAGCTTTGGAATGATATTTGTTCATCGTTGGAGCGTACACACTAATGCGAAATCGGGCCGAACGGTCATTTATCGAGTGATTGGCCGGATAATAATTTAAAAACCCTGTAGTGTGTACCCAGCCTAAGGATAGGTACACACTGAAGACCGACGTGCTATCTCAACCGATTGTACCTACGACTCAAGGTCTGATCAGTCTGATGATTCATGCATACACACTGACACGATTTACCTTCAGATCTGTGCTCTTCATCTGGTCCTTCATCTGGTCCTCTGGTCCTCAGAGAATGACAGCACAATATTCATTCATTCTTGTCACATTGTCACACTGATTAAAACTGCCTTGTTATAGCTATCTACATGTTGTAACAAATTTCATTAGATTCTATGACTCTGAAACAAAACATTCTGTCTCAGAATGAACAAATGAATAATTCCTTCTACAACACTCTCTACATTTATTCACCAGGACATTCATCACTAACATCGGCTGAAAAGAGCCCGACTCTGTAAACTCTATGAAGATTGTGAGCATGAGTGCATACACACTACATGATCGTTAGGTGATTGGTCGGAAAATATTAAACAGTACGACCAACCAAATGAACCGACAATCGAAACTTTGGAACTACTTTTGACCATCGTGTCACTATACAGACTAACCCGACTTCCGACCGAACGGTGGTACGTCAGCTGATTTGTCCGATTATAGGACGAAAACGCTCCAGTGTGTACCCAGCCTTAGACTTGGCACCAGATCTGACTCTTTATGTTAATTATACACTACAATAACACATGTAATAACATCATAATTAAATATCATAATTAGTATTGTCAAAACCACTGCCTTTTATGCAAATACAAATAATTTAATTATAGTCCATTGTTATAATGTCCCCCACAGTAGTCACATGACGCGGCACCTTCAAAATCTAATAGGTAAAGTAAACATACAATTATCACAATATTTATATTTGCATTTTTTTTTATTAAGAGCCAAAATATACAACGTACTAATACAGCTTCAGAGAACACATTGCAATTTAATATTATTCTTTAGACCATGTGAATGCAGTTTGTGGAACTATAAATCTAGCATGTATCTCTTAATGAAGCTCAAGGTCAGGTAATCAGCGACGTTGTCTTTTAACACTACTTGAAAACACAAGTGAAAATGCATGTAAATACCAATACATATGACATGTGCTTGTTAATAGTATGTGGAGCTCATTTGTCTCTCCCTGTAGGCTTCCGCACTGCATCCGCCCTTGGTAAACATGCATGGAAAAAACAAGATGTGTGTTTCAAAAACCAGAATGCAAACAGAACTCTACTGCAATGCTACAGAACGCTAATAATGTCAAGGCTTTGCACCCTGTATAAGAACATAGCACCTCTTAAATTTGCCAACATAATTCAGAAATATCTTTTTTTAATGTTTGGCCACAGCACTTTCTTCACGTTTTTTTATTTCTCTGAACATCAAATATCGGTTTTGGGTTTTTTTCTCTTCTTTTATATTTTCAATGGATGTTCTGAGACCGGAGCGATGTTCATTCAGTTCAATCTCACTAGTCCTGCTGGTTCACCTCATAAAAGCCAAACCATACGGACAGTTCAAAAGGATTGACAACGAGAATGACAAGAAGAATAACTCTTTTGTGGGAATTCTATAACCGTGTGAGGGATGTACAATGTATTCACTTTTAATAGTTGTATTACAAATCTAAAGGCTTAGACAGATAAGGGCTCCTTCCTCTAAGAAAATGTTGCTTCAGTACTTTTTTTTAACCCCATATTTGCTCTTACTGTAAAATTATTATTAAACTTGCACAGCTGGTAGGAGATCCAGGGCCACCAAGAGGGGAAATTGGAGCCCCGGTAGAGCAACTTTTTGGGCTTCCCTTCATAGATAAGTAGATAAAGCGTTGTATGACGCCAAAAGGTGAGCGGCCACCTAGTGTTGTGTTCATTGGTCAACATGGCATGTATAAAAACAGTGTTAGTTTCACCTACCGGTTGTGCAGATTTCACAGCCTGGTCCTGGAACCTTGTCTGGATCCTGGAATGTTGGGACCTGTCTGGAAAATGTACATGAAATATGGAAAACCAAACAATAAATGACCACAGTACATAACACAGATAATGCAGTATATAATACATACATTATATACCAGCCACATCACACCAAACTCCAACCACATCATGTTACCCCACCCACATCATGCCAAACCCCAGCCACATCTCAACAAACCCCAGGCACATCACACCCTCTCCAGCCACATCACACCCTCCCCAGCCACATCACGTCCTCCCCAGCCACATCACGTCACCCCCAGCCACATCACGTCCTCCCCAGCCACATCACGTCACCCCCAGTCAGATCACGCCACCCCACCAGACACATCACAACAAACCCCAGCCACATCACGTCACCCCCAGCCACATCACACCCTCCCCAGCCACATCACGTCACCCCCAGTCAGATCACGCCACCCCACCAGACACATCACAACAAACCCCAGCCAGATCACGCCACCCCACCAGACACATCACAACAAACCCCAGCCAGATCATGCCACCCCCAGCCATATTACGCGCTTCCCAGCCAGATCATGCCACCCCCAGCCATATTACGCGCTTCCCAGCCAGATCATGCCACCCCCAGCCATATTACGCGCTTCCCAGCCAGATCATGCCACCCCCAGCCATATTACGCGCTTCCCAGCCAGATCATGCCACCCCCAGCCATATTACGCGCTTCCCAGCCAGATCATGCCACCCCCAGCCATATTACGCGCTTCCCAGCCAGATCATGCCACCCCCAGCCATATTACGCCCTTCTCAGCCAGATCACGCCACCGCCCAACCACATCACTCCAAACCCCAACCACAACATGTCCTCAGTAGCCACATCAGGCCACCTCTCCCCAGACACATTAGGACACCCCCAGCCCACTGTACTTACCTATGCTGCGCTTGTACTGCTGACATCCATCAGACCTGTAGAATGTGCAGGGAAGCTCTTAGTCTCGTGATATTTAGAGCTCCTCGGATTGCTCTGCAGGCTGTGTCTGACCGTGAGATGTCACACACTATCTGGGTACTGGGAGCAGCTTCCTCCACCTTTATCCTCCCGCCCCGCCCAATGGAAGCAAGAAAAATTAAAACAATTAAAAAAAAAAGAAAACAATAAGTAACCTGGCAGCTTCCAGCGGAGGCCCCCCAGGCAGACCCCAGCTCCGGTACTTTGAACTTGTAGCTATCTGAACTTTCGATGCTCATTTGGTTAATATTACAGAATGACCCATCTCTGCAACCCCATTGGAAGATTTAAACAGTTCTCTAAAAATATAAACCCTTTCATAAAACCCATCTATTATCTCATCATACTCATAGTATTCTGTTACAACTGGTAATTCTTGTAATCTTCATGAATTTAATTTTTGGCAAGCCAGTATAAAGAGAAGGGGGATGAACACAAACTGAGATTACAGGTTTGTCATATATCATTGAGTTTTGGAACAACATATTACAATGGCTGATGAACAGTAGTAATATTACTACTGAAATCAAGCAACAAATCTAAAGGACACGTCCACCACGTGAAAATATTATTCACATATCTAAACCAAGTTTTAATTTATGAAGAATATTGTTCAAGATATAATATTGAAGTCTCTTCAAATTCTTAACTGGGTGCATAGACGTGCCCATAGCTGCACCGCACAACTGAAGAAATAAATCCAAATCTAAAATAATTCTTTTTTAATAGAGTCAATGTCAATGCCAGTAAAATGAAATAGCAGAGTTAGAAACACTAGGACGATAACACAATGTGAAACTAGGACAATAAGATGATGGGATGGGAGTGAATAAACTGTGTCTTTGTAGCACAATGTTGGCAGAATTGTGCCCGGTGGGTAAAAGTGTGCCAGGCACTGTTTTCAATGATTCCAACAATGGAACAGGTCAAAGGTGGATGGATCGACAAAAATGGGTTGTACAGGACCAAACAGAACAAGCGGTACTAAGGAGGAGAATCTGTGGTCTTGCTGGAAGTACTAGTGGACCTTGAGAGTGGACTGACCGTGCGTTGGACTGTGACTAAGCTTATATGATGGGATGCATGAACAGGATCACACCAATGTATTTAATGCAGAATTGGGAATAGGCTGCGTATAATACCCTAGAGAATAGCATGGGACTTTGGAAAACCATGTATTTAGATAATGTTTTTCCTTTAAGAAATCAGCTGGTGTTTGGTGTGGATAATCTGCATAGTAATTCAAGAACGACCTCTCTCATTTGCTGCCTAGTTTTACAATGTGTCTTTCTTTGTCTCAACAATACGATTGGCTCCAAGACTCGAATGCCTGTGTGTGGCTAAAAATTTGCATAATCAACTTATAGTTGCACTTCTCAAATAGCAATATAGATACTGTTATAGGGAAACAGTGCATCAATCTCCCTACTCTGCTCCTGGAGAGTCTTGCTATTCATGCATCAAATTAGTGAGTTGTATGAGGTTTCTTACTGATCTTCGTCAACTGGATGATCATCATTTGAAGACCAAAGTTAAATCAAGTCGAAAATGAAAATGTCAAGTAGCAACACATTCAGTTAGACCTGACGCATTTCTCTGCACAATGACTAAGTCATCGGAGCAAAACCCAGTTACCAAGTGACTAAGGATTCATAGTGTAGCTAAAGAACAACTGGTCCAACTGGTAGTCTTAATGCAATTTATAAAAGCCATCCCACCACCGGTGAAACGCTGGGTAAAATTATACCGCTGTGGTTCGCCGTTAAATGCAACTTTCTTAGTGGATAATGCTCACTGCTGAACAGACTATGTCACATTACGATTGGGGGGAACCCTGCAACTTGTCGTCCCACCCCCCAAATACGGCCACCAGCTCAGACTATGGGTGCTGGGGCTTGCATCACTTTTGAGGAGCGCAGTAATTAGCTATTTAACAGAACCAGTTCTTCTTCAATCAACACACTTATTTATTATGCAACAATGCGTTATTATTATCAGAGCAATGTACCTAAAACACATGGCATTATATATAGAGATGAGCGGGCTCGGATATCTGAAATCCGAGCCCACCCGAACGTTGCCGATCCGAGCCGGATCCGAGACAGATCCGGGTATTCCCGCCAATTGCAAAACTGAAACCGAGGCTCTGAGTCATAATCCCGCTGTCGGATCTCGCGATACTCGGATCCTATAAATTCCCCGCTAGTCGCCGCCATCTTCACTCGGGCATTGATCAGGGTAGAGGGAGGTTGTGTTAGGTGGTCCTCTGTCCTGCTATATCTCGTGCTTTGCTGTGCTGTGCTGTTCAGTTCTGTGCTGTGCTGTGTTCTGCTCAGTCCAGTGGTGCTGTGTCCTGTGCTCTGTCCTTCTGAGTTCAGTGGTGCTGCTGGGTCCTGTGCTGTGTCCTGTTCAGTCCAGTGGTGCTGTGTCCTGTGCTCTGTCCTCCTGAGTTCAGTGGTGCTGCTGGGTCCTGTGCTGTGTCCTGTTCATTCCAGTGGTGCTGTGTCCTGTGCTCTGTCCTTCTAAGGGCATTGTTATTTCCCCATTATTCCCAAATTATAAAAAATTTCAAAAAAGTTATAAAAAAAATTACAAAAAAAGTAATTATAAAAAAAAGTAAAAAATATCCCAAAACAATCCTGCAGTATAAGTCCATTGGTATACTGCTATATTACAAAGTTCACTGATTCTGCAGTATAAGTCCAGTGGTACTGCTATATTAGAAAGTTCACTGATTCAGCAGTATAAGTCCAGTGGTACTGCTATATTACAAAGTTCACTGATTCAGCAGTATAAGTCCAGTGGTACTGATATATTACAAAGTTCACTGATTCAGCCGTATAAGTCCAGTGGTACTGATATACAAAGTTCACTGATTCAGCAGTATAAGTCCAGTGGTACTCTCCTGTGCCGCATATAATTTTTAAAGGCTTTGTGTGTGGCTTAGGGGTACGCTCTCTTGTGCTACATATAATGGAAAACCAAAATTTGGAGGATAAAGTAGTGAAAGATCAAGACCCACTTCCTCCTAATGCTGAAGCTGCTGCCACTAGTCATGACATAGACGATGAAATGCCATCAACGTCGTCTGGCAAGCCCGATGCCCAATCTCCTAGTACAGGGCATGTAAAATCCAAAAAGCTCATGTTCTCAAAAAGTAGCAAAAAGAGAAACTTAAAATCATCTGAGGAGAAACGTAAAGTTGGCAATATGCCATTTACGACACGTAGTGGCAAGGAACGGCTTAGGCCCTGGCCCGTGTTCATGACTAGTGGTCCAGCTTCCCCCAAGGATCTAAGCCCTCCTCCTACAAAAAATTTAAGAGAGTTATGCTGTCAGCAACAACAAAACAGCAAAGAACTCTGCCTTCTAAACAGATGACATCACAAATCCCCAAGGCGAGTCCAAGGGTGTTGGTGGTTGTGAAGCCTGACCTTCCCATCACTGTACGGGAAGAGGTGACTCCATCCAGCATTTGCAGCACGCCCTCTGCATATGCTGGAAGGATCACCCACAGTCCAGTTACAGATTTGGCTAATGAAGGTGTGAATGTTGTACACCGGGAGGAGGATATTGATGTAGCTGGCGCTGAGGAGGATGTTGATGATTATAATGCAGACAGATACCAAATTGCCTTTCTCAATTTATATTTATATTCTAGATTATATAGCTGAATAGTTTTCTATTTTACTCCTAGTGGAGAGGGGATCTGATGCAGGCAGATACCAAACTGCCTTTGTCCATTTCTTTGTATATTTGAATTTCTAGTTCTACAGTCTATGCAGGCTGCTTTTTTTATACTCAACTACAAGTGTAGGGTGGCGGGGGGGGGGGGGGGGGCATAGATAGCCACCAAAGTAACGTGGTCCATTGAATTTCACTTTCTAGCTCCACAGTCTGTGCAGCCTGCTTTTTTTATCTTTAAAGTATTTACAAGCCTTGCAATCTAAATTAACTAGAGGTAGTGACGTGCTAGAACTCCACCCTCTATATGCTGCAGAGGCTGGAGGAGCATCAAAAGGCCATTCAAGCCTACACAGCCACCTACGACATAGGCAAAGGAGTGGGGATGCGCCCGAGTCAAGCGCACTGGAAAATGATTTCCGTGTTGTGCAAGGTTCTGCAGCCATTTGAACTTGCCACACGAGAAGTCAGTTCCGACACTGCCAGCTTGAGTCAGGTGATTCCCCTGATCAGGCTTTTGCAGAAGCAGCTGGAGGAAGTGAGGGGGGAACTGGTACACCATTGCGATTCCACCAAGCATGTAGCTCTTGTGGATGAAGCCCTTCGTACGCTTTGCCAGGATCCGAGGGTGGTCAGTCTTTTAAAGTCAGAGGAATACATTCTGCCCACCGTTCTCGATCCTCGGTTTAAAGTGTATGTTGTGTCTCTGTTTCCGGCGGACACAAGTCTACAGCTTACAGCGGTGCAAAGACCTGCTGGTCAGAAGATTGTCCTCTGAAGAGGACCGTGACATGCCACCAGCTCCACCTTCATTTTCATCACTGTTTGTGCAGTTCCAAAAAAGAGGAACTGCCATTTCTATTGCTACCTTCTTTCTTTCTATATGTAAAAAAAAACCAAAAAACTGCCATTTCTAGTACTACCTTCTTTCTTTCTCTATTTAAAAGAAACTAAATAACTGCCATTTCTAGTACTACCTTCTTTCTTTCTATATTTAAAACAAAAAAAAACCCTGTAATTTCTATTACTACGTTAATTGTTTGTGCAGTCACAAAGAAGAGGAACTGCGCCCTTAACTGCTATGTTGGTTTTAGACGTCCATCCGGTGTCCGCCATCTGTGCACTGGAATTCAGACCAGTTGAGTTTTTTTTTATTATATTGTGGCCCCGGTATCAAATTGGGTACCGGGGCCACTCCACTACGCAGTCCAGATACTTGTTTGGTGGAATTCAGACCAGTTGAGGTTTTTTTTATTATATTGTGGGGACCACTCCACTACGCAGTCCAGATACTTTTTTGGTGGAATTGAGACCAGTTGAGGGTGATATATTGTGGCCCCGGTACCAAATTGTGTACCGGGACCACTGCACTATGCAGTCCAGAAAGCTACCTCGGTGAAACGTTTTGGACTAAAAACAATATTGTGAGGTGTGAGGTGTTCAGAATAGACTGGGAATTAGTGGAAATGATTGCTAATGAATGTTATTGAGGTTAATAATAGCGTAGGAGTGAAAATAAACCCCAAAAACTTGATTTTAACACTTTTTATGTTTTTTTCAAAATAAATCCGAATCCAAAACCTTAAATCCGAACCAAAACCTTTTGTCAGGTGTTTTGCAAAACAAATCCGAACCCAAAACCTCAAGCAAATCCGAATCCAAAACACAAAACACGAGACACCAAAAGTGGCCGGTGCACATCCCTAATTATATACTTTCTTGAAAGTCTGTGGCTGCTGTAAATGACATCAAATATAGATTTATGTGAACCGAGTGATCTGTCTGCAGTATATCTGTTTCTTGTTCTCTATGCATTTACTTTCCATTATTTTCAACATTATACCCACAGCCTGTTCTCCAGAACATCTTAAAATTAAATTAAATAGTAACTTGTCTCCGGCACACCGTGTTTGAGCTTTCATTAAAGGGAACATTTTTTTTTTAGCAGCACCGGAGCTCTTTGAAGCGTCTCTTTCTCTCTCTTTATTATACAGCAATTTTAATTGAGTTAAGAGGTGTAAAATCTATCTCTAATACTACTTGTCTTATTCCAGCGCCTGGGGCATCTGACAGCATCAAAGTGTCTGGATGCTTTTCAGAATCATTATGTGGCATAAAAAAACACTTTTATTTGAACATATAGGTGCAGCAATAATGTAAATATATTGTGATGTGTGCGCATAAAATGCTTTTCTTTATTTTATGTCACATTCGGTGTTGAACAGTAATTATTTTCAAAACGACACAATCATTTTGTTTTTTATTTGATACTTATAGTGCAAAATACTCTATTGTTTTTATTAAAGTGCACTTTTGGTTTATTTTTTATTTTTTTATATGTATGTCTTTTACATCCTGGGGGCAGTCTTGCACTGCACCCCCCCCCCCCCTCTCCTCCCCAGACACACATGTGGTGCACAGCATAAGATTTTGGTGACTATAGGATAACTGGGAACGTGGTAATGAGTGTGAAAGGCAGACAGTAAGGAAGTTTTGGTGTCACTACAGAATACCTCCCAACATTTTATATAGCAAAATCGTGACACACACACAAGCTCCTCCCACAATCCTCCCAAACCACGCCCAGATGTGCTCCAGCCATGCCCACGTTTATCCCAAAACCATGCCCCTTTCGAGGTTTTTTTAAAAAAAATATAGAGATTGTTAAAGTCTGTTTCCCTATTTTTGCTGCAAGCTGCTATCCTTCCATTTGAAGGATAGCAGCGGGGCCTTGATGATGAGCCCCGTTGCAGCTTGGTGGCTTAGTGGTTAGCACTTCTGCCTTACAGCACTGAGGTCATGAGTTCAATTCCCGACCATGGCCTTATCTGTGAGGAGTTTGTATGTTCTCTCTGTGTTTGCGTGGGTTTCCTCCGGGTGCTCCGGTTTCCTCCCACACTCCAAAAACATACTGGTAGGTTAATTGGCTGCTATCAAATTGACCCTAGTCTGTGTGTATGTCTGTGTGTGTGTGTGTGTGTGTGTGTGTGTATGTGTGTGTGTGTGTGTGTGTGTGTGTGTTAGGGAATTTAGACTGTAAGCTCCAATGGGGCGACAACAGGTTGTTTATACTGTTTTATACCATACTAACTGGTCTTTACCCCATTTTCTTAAAAAAAAAAATCAAAGAAAACATATTTCAAACATAAAGTAGTAGTGTGTGTATTTTGGTCCATAAAACTCCAGTTCATTGTACCATAAAACTTCAGCTAGAAATAATCACCACACACATCTTGAACGACCACATTTTCCATAACACTACAAAATACACAGAGTCCCCACTCCCTCGTTCAATAAATGTTCCTAAAAAAAAATCTGACGTAGTCCAGTACCCACTGCGCTTTGTGAAAAAAATAGGGGGGACAAACAGCATAGGACTATTGCTATAGTGGAACTACAAATTTAAGAAGGCGGAGTGCTCTAGCTCCACAACAACCGGGTAGACACAAGTTGCAGTATAGTACTTATTTGTTGTCCTTTGTTTATTATTAATAAAAAATAAGTTAGAATAAACTTATTCACAACCTTTCTATAAATACAAATACACACAATCCCCACCCAAAATCTGATGACAAAATATTTTCACTCAAAGAGGTTACATGCTGACTGTGCTTTTAAATCACCCAAGAAATGAATTCCGAAAATAGGAGAAAAGAAAAAAAGCCAAAAAATGGCCACTATGCCCTCAATCTGCGGAAGTTTATGCTAAATAAAAGACAAGAGGATTCTCATTAACTCCCAGTTTGAATGGCTGGGCTGGAACAGCCAACCAATCAGAAATGTGGGAATTGTTTCCCGAATCTGATTGGTTGGTCGGTTCAACAATTTAGAAAGTAAGTCTCGGAGCCTTGTAGTTTCATATATTTTCATATATTTAGCTCTGGTACAACTGTATTCAGTCACTCTGTGTGCTTGATGTAATTCACAGGATCTGATCATATTTTCTATGTTTAGAGAAACTCACGTCACCATGCTGTAATAAGCTCGTTTTTTTTTTAAATATAAAAGTTGTCACGACAACTCTCATATGAGCAGATGTGAGGTGTGAGTGTCAAAAGGTTAATAAAAAAGCAAAACCACCTGGTCTGTCTAAAAATTATTAAACTCCCCCAAAATGATATCTCACACTCACTATTAACTACACAGTAAATTTGGTTCCGAAGCTGACAGCTTTTGTCAAAATCTCAACCTAATTTAAACTATCTATACTGTAAATTATCTGTCTTATATGTAGGATTACAACAATCATGCTTATCTGACAGGTGAATCCTCTAAGAACACAAGGACAGAACGTTATTAAATGGAGTTAAATATGACAAAGAAAGTCACAATGTGTATTGTATAAAAAGGACAACAAAAAACATACAGAAATTCAATTAAAAAAGTTTCTTGAAATAAATAGGAATAAAGTAGCAACCAAAATTTATATATTTTTCATGGAATGGGGAAGGCTGGAAAACAGACATTACCTCAATAGCAGATTGAGCCCTGAAAACTGACAACTTTAAAAAATTATCTTTTAAACATTGTCTTCCTTCCTAATTGTTTTTTTCTCTTCAGGAATTCTACAAGTAGAATATTTCTCTTTTGAAACATAGTAGAAATATAATATTACCTCCAATAAATATAAACAAAGAGTGTGATTTTTTTTGCACAGATACATATGAAACATGAATATTATATCTGGAGTTCTAGAGAAGATACATTATCCTCTATCTTCTTCATGGTATCTATAGTACCATACATTTTATGCTGCTAGTGTTACTCTCAAATATGGATTATGAAAGTCATAGCTTTGCTATATAAGAGGCTGAAGTTAGCTTCTTATTCGTTTCTAAGTCATGCTCCAGCTTCTTATTCAGAAAAGCTTATTTTTAAAGGATTAAATCAATTTGGATCTCTGATTTCACATCAAATTAACACTACATGTGGTCCCTTATACAAAATGCATTAGTATTTCGCCTGACCCAACAAGGTTTTGGGCATGAAATCAGGGGGCAAAGTGGGCAAAGTCACCATATTGTATCATTTTGAATAAGTAGCTGCAGTTTTTCAAAGGTTAAATGCCGTTGGGCAGGCAATTCGACAGTGGGAATCAACACGGAGTGGTCAGTTACATATAAAACATCTGTCTTTTGCCTGGCCCAACGCTGTTTTGGGCATGCAATCAGGTGGCAAAGTGGGCACAGATAGCATTTTGAGCATTTTGAATAAGTACCTGCAGATTTGCAAGGGTTAAATGCTGTTGGGCCAGCAATTTGATAGTGGGAATCAACACAGGGTGGTCAGTTACATATAAAACATCCGTCTTTGATTTATTTTTTATTTTTTTCAGACTCTGTAAAAATCACATCAACCGGTTTAATACTACAAAACGGTGGATAGTAAATCAAACCGTTTTGAGCTGAAAAGCACATGTGATGTGTGGCAGTTTCATAACTGCACAATGATACATGTACTCCACAGAGGGCATCTTCCCTGACCAACTCACACACAATACAGTTCCAGTATGCTCACTATTAATCCCATCTAAAACGGCAGTGAGTGCAATATTTTAAATAATAACATAGCAGTTATGCAATATCTGTCAGAAGCTTAAAAACAAATATAACAAATGTTGTCCAAGGTGGTATATGTTTTTACAAATTGAACATATAGTAAATGTTGATAAACTGACACTGTGACTTTAAGGTAAAGTCTTCACATTTCACTTGTCCCTCCCCCAAGGAGTAAGTAGTCACCACACTGCAGGGGTCTCTGTGATAAGTGCAGCCTTCATCTCCAAAGTATTACTAAAGTATCCTGAAAAGGTATATATATATATATATATATATATATATATATATATATATATATATATAGTGTACACCTTTTAAAGACTGGATATTATTTTTATTTTTTTTACTTTTTTTTATTTTTTGAAAAGATATTTTATTGAGTTTTACAATACAGACAATGAGGGAAACAGGCAATACAGGTAAAACAGAACTGCAATGAAGTTTCCACCTAATATAAGCAGCGTATTGTTATTGATATGAAAATACAAAAGCAAATTTAGGGAGAGTTGGTGGAAGGGAAAAGAGAGAGGAAAGAATAGGAGTGAGAGGGACAGGGGAAATCGCTAGCCAAAGCGATGGGAAGAAAAGTAAGGAGAAGATGGTGAACCATAACGGGCTCAAGATTGGTAGTTAGGGCTCAGAGGCCTTAAAATGCAAGAGGAGGGAAGGCTCCGTGATACTCAGTCCAGGGACTCCAGACCTTATCAAATTGGACAGGAGTATGGCGGAGAATGCTAGTCATATACTCCATGTGGTAGACTTGCCAAATGCGGTTGATAACAGAGGGCAGGGAGGGAGGACTCGGGTTTTTCCAAAAAAGGGCAATTTGGCATCTAGCAGCACTACGTATATGTGTGATAAGTTTCTGAGTTGATTTTGATATCTTAGGAATAGAGCGAGGGAGTAAGGAATACGAAAGAGATGGAGGAAGAGAAATCTGAGTGATACTGGAAATTAACCGATGGACCGACTTCCAGAAAGGAAGTAGTTTTGGACAGTGCCACCATATATGAGACAGGGTACCCTCTCGACCACATTGACGCCAACATAGCGATGAGGAGCTTGGATATATCATGTGAAGACGGTGAGGCACCAAGTACCAACGGTAGAAGATCTTGCGACTGTTTTTGCTTATCTTAACGCAAATATTGGTCTTTGAGAGGTTCAGGCGAATCTTAAAGACTGGATATTATTTAAGATAATTTCCTTATTAGTGGTGCAATAGGATTCACAATCCTACCACAGCAAATTGGATTTTTAAAATAATCTTTTGCACATACTATTTTTCAAACTGAACAATGTCTTGGAAGTCATTCCCTGATCAAAAAGCTACTGAAAAACAGATTGTTGAGCTTTTCTGCACAAAACAATTGTACTTAAATCAAGAAGGATATCGTAAAGAAAGCTCAGTATGGGGGCAAATTGCATATTTGTCATCTGCAAATAACATCACAACAAGAAAGTGGCTTTATCAGATTTGGAATGAAGACTGTAGAAAATTGCGCACTAAAGCATTACAACTCAACTTAGATTTTTCATCTTATGAGGCAATGCCACATGTTGAGAATACTGATAAAAGTGTTAAATTGCAAGATAGTAATGAATCCTCATTAATTAATGATGTTGTAGAGCAGTGATGGCTAACCTGTGACACTCCAGGTGGTGTGCAACTACAAGTCCCAGCATGCTCTGCAAGCTATCAGCTAGTTATCTACTGGCAAAGCATGCTGGGGATTGTAGTTTCACAACACCTGGAGTGTCACAGGTTAGCCATCACTGTTGTAGAGCAAGGGTCAGGGAACTTTCTTACCTTTTACCCCAAAATATATTTAGATACGCCGACGTTACCCCCTTGATTTGAAAGGGTGGGAATCATATATTAGTAATTATTGGAATTCAAAAATTTTATTGAATCTATTCAAAATTTCTTTGAAAGCTTTAACTTCAAAACTTCAGGTTTTGGAGAAATGATGTTGCTTCATTTTTGATACGAGAGCATCGATATTGGGGCATTTTGATGTCAGAGCAATTTGGATACAGTCTTCAGCGTCCAATCGATTTCTCCGCTTTGTTTTTATGTTCGTTAGAGTGGAAAATCCTTGTTCGCAAAGGTAGGTTGTTGCATAAGGCAGCAACTTTTTGACTGCCTCCTCATGTGCAGTTTTGATGCCTTTGCAGCTGTTGACATCCAAAAATATGACAGATCTGCTTTGTTTTCAAATGCAATACATGCTTCATTATTGCATAGAGGCTCAAGAAGTGCCTCTGCCAACCCTTGAGGCTCTTCTGGTACAACAGCAATTTCACATTTAAAGGGGTCTACACAGTGTCGGACTGGGGCATGAAGGGCCCACCGGGGGAATTCAGTGATAGGGGCCCACTATATTGGGGTGTGGCCAACTTTAGGAGTGGGTGTGGCCAGTAAAGGGGGTGTGGTCAGGCTATGGAGGACAACTTATAGCACTATTTTAAATGTGCACCTTTTGCATTAGACCCTGCCCATTCTACTGGTAGGGAACTACATGGGACCCATTAATAAAACACTTGTGGTTTGGAAGAAACTCCAGTACCAGCTCCTGTCGTCTCCTAATGCACCAAGACAGTTACTTATGATAAGTGCATCATTTGGTTACCTCCAACCCTCGCCTCATATGTTGTTATTGCCCATCATGTATTGAGCTTATTAAAAGCCATTACAAGGGCTACACAAACCAAATAATAACATCATCAATTAGAAGACATAAACTGCACAATTAATTTTTTAGTACAATGGTTACCAACCTGTTGTTGCTGTGACATGTCCTGGAATAAAAGTCAATTCATAAAAAAACAAGTGATTGTAATTCTCAACTAATCTCAGTGAAATCCATCTAATTTCATTTTAAATACGGTTGATATATGCCTATAATACTTTCACTATATCACCCCTAAATTCTAAACAGGACAACCATCAAAAAGAATGCACAATAGGCAAAAGGAAAAATATATAAATATAATTATGTTCTCCTATGCATGTGCCTTTCTACACTAACATACAATATAGACCAACATATTATACAACCCTGAATGATTATATTTTCAACTGGATGCAATTGGAATACTAGACTACATGAAAAGCACCCTTCATTTGCCAGATCTTGTATACACAGTCTGATTATTAAAATGACTCTTTGTTATAATTATTTTTTAAGGACTCTTACAGAATATGCCACTCGTCAAAGACCATACACACAGCATCAGTGCTACTACGGTTGCGTACTTCACCAATGAATGCTTGTTGAGAAGGGAAATTTTAAAAAACAAAAAAATGAACAGAATACAGCCCATCCAAAGCCTGTCACATTTATTCCATATATGCTGGTATGCTGCCAGTGTTGTATGAAAGAGAATATAAATATCAAAGGACGGGCGCAAATGGGGGAAGGGTAAAGAAACACAAGTATTGGGTCAATGAATAAGTCAAGGGGAAAACGGTCCCAAAGTCATTAAAGGATGTTGGTCTTCTAGTTCCACCTATACCGATGTCCCAGATGGTAAACTTACATCAATGTGACCTTTTCTATTCCATACAGTATTTGAATAATGTGTCCTCTTGCTTCAAAAAGCACCACCACGATGTACTTTTACTCCCCTCTAAACCTGTTTCTTCTCCTCACCAGAGTGCACATATGGGAGACCAGGGAGAGAACAGAGAAAGATCTCATGGTGTTTTACGTTCTCTATTTATTAAGTTAAAACATGGGGTTAAAAACACTCACATTTTGTATGTTAAAAAGGTATCTTTCAGTCCATATGTTTCCTCGATCAAACGGCAGTATCCAGCTTCTGTATCCCAGCCACGATCAAACTGGCTGGGCTTCAGATAACCCGGGGAAACTCTGCAGCGTCAGAGGGGGCGTGGTCTATTGCGTCCAGTGTTGCATGAACCTATGATGACCAAACTGACCTTGGATCAGTATGTTGATATCAGGACGTCCTCCTCCCCTGCTCAAACTGCTGAAAAACACACTACCGCGCCTGGGCTCTCTGCATCTGCGCGGTAGTGTGGTTACAGGAGATGTGACCGCCGCCGCCATCTAAACAAAGTTCAACATCAAGCTCCGCCCTAACAACGGAGGGGGCGGAGCTTCAACCCCGCTGGGCCTACCGGTGGATTGACCGGCTGTCCGGCGGGCCAGTCCGAGGCTGGGTCTACAGTCCAACTGACAGCATGTGAATCGGCAGCATTACCCCCAGGAATTTCATTTTTACCCCATTTGGGGTAATTTACCCCTGTTCCCTGACCACTGCTGTAGAGGATGATCGACTGTATTGTTTATGTAAAACAAAAAACCACCCTGACGAAGCTTACGCACAGTGCAGTCGGTGTACAGATTGGTTTCACCCAGCATGTGTCGGGTACAAAAGTATACATAAGAAATGATGGAATGAAACAAGTATCCCGAATAAAATTATTGAACAGTTTTAATCAAAATGAAACAGGACCTGTGGTCAATGAACATGTTTTGCCACAGAAAGTAGAGCATTTTTTATTATCCAAAGATAATAACAGTGTGCCATTAGATAATGCCAAGCAGACAAGAGAAACAATACAACTGCAGCCACAAGAGGAATGCAGTAAACTGGATATTAAAAATGTTACAGACATATCACCCATACTGAGTGTTTTAAAAGAGGACACTATTCAAACCATGCTCAAAGCAGATGATATTGTTCCAAAGGAATTTATTAATGAAGTGTGTCCATCCAATTTCACCATTTCTCTTTCCAAAGAGGAATGGGACAAAATAAAACCTGAACACAGAACAGGTTATCGTGTCTTAAAGAGTCGTTGGACTGAGATTATATGTCATAAATTAAAGAAAATGAATAAGTTCTGTGCTTTAACTTTTAAGTACAACAGAGTCAGACAATCTCATTCTAGAAAAAAACCTTCTGTTTACCGGCGTGCTAAAGGACAGTGCAAGTTTGCTGGATGTACTAAGTACAATATTTCAATATCCGAAAAAAAACACGTAAAAAGTGTGGTCAAGTAAATATGATAGTAGATGTTCTTGGATTCATCAATCATACGGGTTTGCAAGCATTAAAGAGGCACACATGTGGGGAAGAGAAGGATAACCCATACTTGCCAACTTATGGCAAGTATGATCCGGGAGCCTGTCGGGTAAGGTGGGCGTGCAAGGGGCATGGCCCCAAAAATTGCGTACTTTTGGCCCCGCCCCCATGCGTAATGACGCAAATCGCGTCATTTTACGTCATTCCCAGTGAACCACAGCGTTTTCGACATAATTCCACTTGTGAAGTGGGCAGATCCAGGAGATTGCCACACTCTCCCCGCGAAATGCGGGAGTCTCCCGGACATTCCGGGAGAGTTGGCAAGTATGGGATAACCTGAAAGCTCAGCTAAGACACATGAGACCAATGCTTTTACACACGAAGCAACTGGCTAATGCTGACACAGAACAGCTACTTGCAGGGAACATGGGTTCTGTCACATTAGTTGGGCTGCTTCAGAAAATATCAAGCGAAAACAATCTGAAAAATAGGCTAGACACAAATGAATACTTGGATTGCATGTCAGTCCAAAAACAACTGGATGAAAAAGAACTAAATCCAATTTCATGCTTACATACAGCACATAGGCATGACCCCATTGGTTTTCCATAGGTATTCGGATTCACAATTACATATGATGAAGGATTTGCAAGCTGCAGGGAGATGTTGTTTGTATCTAGTTGCAACAGGATCTGTAGTAATGAAGCCTAAAGACATACAAAATAATATTCTTTACTACGCGCTTTCTGTTTCTGTGACCTGTACATCTACGTCCACCATCCCTGTGGCAGAAGTGTTGACATCAGACCACAGTACACCAACCATTCAGCATTGGCTATCTTGTTTATGTCGGGATTTTTTTAAAGTGTGCAAGAACAAGCTTAGTCCACAAAAGGTTGAGATTGATTTTAGCTGGGCTGTAATCCATGCAGCAACACAGACATGCAATCAAACCAACATCCTGCACTATTTAAAAAAATGTATCCTAGTTTGTGACGGAAAAATATTGTGTCATTTTACAATTCTGCATATATGTGCTGCACATACGACAAGTTTATGAGCATGAAAGTATCCCAATTGAAAGCCAGTGTAGGTGCAAAGCAATTGTTTCTTTATTCATTTGCATTAATACAGTATGCAAGTAGTCTTCAGGAAATCGAAGTTCAACTTTCACGGATGACATATGTTTGTTCTGTGAAAAAAAGAAACAAAGGCATACAGGGCGCACATAGATGAATTAATTGCATAATGCAATCAACAATCAAAAAATAGAAAGGTTGGAAAAGCTTTTAGAGGATAAGACCATTGCAGATTTAATAGAAAATGACACAGACACGGAACATCAAGAGGAGCTCTCCAGTTATTTTATAATATGTTTACAGAAACCAAAAAACAAGCAGAAGTGGATGGCAATGACAGTGCAACAGCAGCTCATAATGTACTGCATTGTCCATCACTTATACACTTATTACTGTGCTGGAATCATATGCTGCAACCATCCCGTCATGGAGCCGATTAATGTTCCAAAACCTCAATTTTGGGAAACCACGTGACACTAATGCAGCAGTTGAAAATTGGTTCAGGACTACCATGAAGGTTATCTTAAATGATAAACTACATAGTAGGCCTAGAGATTTTATACAATGTATATATGAGTTTTTGCAGGGAAAAACTCGAGAAATTGGTCTTAATTTTTTAAAGTGTGCACAAAACATAAGATACAGAAGGAAACAATTAGAGACTGAATGAAGTGTAATAGAAGGAGCACAGGAGGAGCCTCTTAGCCAGGTAGAAAAGTGGCAAAAAAGAAAAAGAGAAGGTAAAAAATAGACAAGTCAAGTACTACAACCCACCAAAATCACAAATGGCTCTAGCAAAGTGTTCAGCTTGTTCAGGGAAAGGAAAGCTTGGCAAAAAGAATATTATATTGCGCAACACCTGTACCATTGACAATCTGCTATTTGTCATTCATCTGGCATTAAGGAAACATGATTGGATTTTCAATGAACTAAACAATTTGAAGAAAAAGGATTCAAGTATCAGTACATTCATGAAAGTCCATCAGCATTTCTTGAAGAATGACCGGGTTAAAGGAAAAATTGAATGGTTAAAGCACCTTAATAGATTCCATGATAGAACTGTGTGGGACGCATATGGAAGTGAAGAAGATTTAGTGATGCGCCCATATGGAAGTGAAGAAGATTTAGTGATGCGCCCATATAGAAGTGAAGAAGATTTAGTGATGCGCCCATATGGAAGTGAAGAAGATTTAGTGATGCGCCGTCTAAATTATTTTCTGACAACAACAGTTGAATCCTTCTGCAACGCACCTTTTTGTGCTGAGCCAGTCACCAATAGAACGACCAGTCTTATTGAAGTTTGGTAAGAATAATTTACATAGGCATTTACCAACATTAATTGGGTGAGGGGTATATAATGCATTTAATGTAAATTCATTAAATTTTGGCACTCTGCAATTTATAATTTATGTAAAGTCAATAAAAAAATGAAAGGAATACTGTTAGGAACCCCTCCAGCCGGCACAACACAACCCGGAATCTACTCTGCCAATCAGGTGTTCACTGGAGCCCCTGATGGTGGGGCCAGACTGGGCCGCAGACTGACAGAGGGTCGTGAAGTGTGTACCGGCTGGGGAGAACCCAGGCTAGCGGAGGGAGGACCAAGCAGAGGTCAAGGGCCGGCAGCAGATAGCAGATCCGATAAACAAGCCGGGGTCAGGGGTCACAAGCAGACAGGATGGTCGGTATACAAGCCAGAGGTCAAGGTCACGAGAAACACAGGCAGGGTCCAAATCCAGGCAAGGGGTCATACACGGGTAGTCAAGAGGATTTCCAAGAGACAGGAACAAGACACAGAGCAGGTCAGCAGACTGGAACAGAAACTATAACCGGCAGTGAGGCTGCAGACCTCACTGCCTTAAATACTAGTGGCCACCAATCAGAGCCTAGCTCTGAATCACACACAGCCCCCTGCCTGATTAATGTATCAGGCATTAATCAGCCCACAGGCTTGTTAAATCAAGCCACAGGAAGTTTTACCTTCTGCGCATGCGCGCCCGGCTTCCTCCGTTGCCGGGACGCAGCGCATGGCACAGAGCTTCCGACCGTTGCCAGGATCCGGAAGTGACGCCCGGGTCGTCATGGAGACGGCCAGGACGTCGGAAGAAGGTAATGAGTGCCCGTCTAACAAATACTACAATAATTTTCCTGAAACATGGAAATAGCATCACTGTTTACCTAGGGCTGGGGAAAAGTTTCTCTGTGCCCTAGACAAAGCTTCAGCCTACCACCTCTCTCCCCCATAAGGCTGCAGTCCAGATACTCTTATGTACTGATGTCTGACGCAGAATCCTGTCCAAGAGCAAACGCAGGATTTCTAGAGGGGAGGCTCCCATATTTAGGAGGCTCCTATATTTACTCTGTGGCGTGTCTATAGAACCTCCGATTCCCAGAGCATTGAAGGTATATTTTAAATACGGCACTTTTATTAAAGACCCTCCCAGCCTTTTCTCCGGCACTCCCCCATTCTTTGTATTATTGTAATTAATGCTCAGCAAACACGGACAGTGTTGTGATGTCACAACAGTGCCAGGAGCACGGCGCCGGAGGGATGCGAAGAGGTGGTGTTGCCTTGTGGAAGCACCACCTTTCGATACAGGTAAGGACAGCTGGATTGGGAAACAGCGGTTATTGCCCTGTCTGCCTAACAATGTCTAATTCAGTTACATTGTTAGGGGCATATTCAATTACGATTCCGGTCCGCAAAGTGCGCAGTACTGCAGGTAATACAATACCGCAATAACGCAGATTTTCGTACGCAACACTGCGAATGAAAATCCACGTTATTGCGGTATCGTGGATGAACTTCGCAGCCCGTTCCGGCGCGATCCCACCGACCGGAATCCGAATTGAATATGCCCCTTAGTGTCTTGTTAGTGGGGGACCACAGTGTCGCCCCCTAGGCAGCTACCTAATGGTGCCCCCGGCGGCCTTTTGTGTACCCTAAATATCACTTATTTTTAAAATAAATCTAAATAATTTATATCTGTAGTAACTTTATTATATCTCGTCCTCAGTTGTGAAGACTTTGAACACATTCAAACTGTATTTAATACCAGTATATATGGATACATTAGTGAATGTAAAGGAAAAGGGTAAAGAAAAATTATGTACAAAGTTAAATATATATAAATAACTAAAGTTCAATACATTATATATTATATAGTACTGGCATTCAATTTACTTTCAACCTGTTGTACTGCCTGTTGAAATTTTTTGCGATTTATGAAACTGCTAAGTGCTGTTTTTGCACAAGGCTGCACAAGTGCGTGCACATACTACCATTGCTGGCAATAGGATAATCTGAAGGTTTGCAAATATAAGGCACTTTTCCGCATCCAAACTCTTGCCCTTTATGTGAGTGCATACGTGGTATTGTCTAATTGTCGTTTTTAAAGGGGCAATTCCAGGACCCACTGCAGTATAATGCTACCTAAGGCTTATAGTCAAGCGCCGGGTCCTGGTATTGCCGCTTTAAAACTGCAAATGTCAGTGTCGTCTTTTGAAGTCACGTCAATTGAAAAGTGCCGGGGTTTTCTGTACTCACAATTTATTCTAGCCGTGTCGGAAAAGCTCACCCCATCCCTGTAGACTTATAAATTGATTTTGACAATATTGTTTTGTTTATGTTTGCAGGAGAATAGGTTCCTGCAATGGGACAAGGACATTTTCAGAAAAAGTATTTGTTCATGGTTTACCATGTATGTTGTTTATTACTTTTGTTAAACCTACAACAGACAATCCTTTGTTATGTCCCTCAAGTCATACAGCATTTCCATCTATTGTTACAGTTTTTGGAATAAGGTAAAATTACTGTTTCAAAAATATAAAATGCAATTACATCATTATTCCTATGATTAGGATTTTTTATCCTTTTAACTGGCATGCATAATTATCCTGATGAACAAATTGATAAAAATGTATGGCCCCTTTCAAAATAGGAAAATGATTCATAGTAAAGGAATCTCAATTAAATATTGAATAACTGTTTCTAAAGCAATGATTTATCTTCTGTACATAGGTATAAGATGCAGTGTAATACTCTATATAGAGGATATAAAAATATTAAACTATATGCGGTGTTATCCCAGCAGATGCAGTGTAATACTCTATATAGATGATATGAATATATTACACTATATGTGGTGTTATCCCAGAAGATGCAGTGTAATACTCTATATAGATGTAACGGACTTACCTGATCCCCGCCGCTCCGTCCGGATGCCGCACTTCCGGGTTCGGCGGTCACATGACCGTAACCCAGAGGCGGGGATTTTGAATCCCCGTCAGCATAAAAACCTCACTCTGACACTCGCTGAGTGTCAGAGCAACACTTACCTGTTCCTGGCTCCTGTACTTCGTGGATTGCTGTGTCTTCCAGTCTCCAGTGTCTTCCTGTGTGCTGACCTCTGCCTGTTTGACTTCCCTGGCTCTCCTATCCCTGTGTACCGACCCGGCTTGCTGACCATTCTTCTGTTCTTGTGAGCCGTGTACCGAACCTGGCTTGTTGACTCCGAGTTGCCTTCTGATTCTGCCTGACTCCATTCCTGTGTACCGAACCGGCTTGTCTGACTCCGCTACCTCCGCTCCACTCCGCTGTACTACATCTTGGGGCGAACCTGAGGACCGCGACCTGCGACTCCTGGCAGCGAAGCCCAACCCGCCTTGCGGCGGTTCTTGGTGAACACCGGGGAGATCGTTAGACTCCGCACCTCAGGTAAGCCAGCGCTAATCAAGATTAGTAGTAGAAGTATCCAGAATCTGTTACAATAGATGATATAAATATATTACACTATATGTGGTGTTATCCCAGTAGATGCAGTGTAATACTCTATATAGAGGATATAAATATATTACACTATATGTGGTGTTATCCCAGCAGATGCAGTGTAATACTCTATATAGATGATATGAATATATTACACTATATGTGGTGTTATCCCAGAAGATGCAGTGTAATACTCTATAGAGGATATAAATATATTACACTATATGTGGTGTTATCCCAGCAGATGCAGTGTAATACTCTATATAGATGATATGAATATATTACACTATATGTGGTGTTATCCCAGCAGATGCAGTGTAATACTCTATATAGATGATATGAATATATTACACTATATGTGGTGTTATCCCAGTAGATGCAGTGTAATACTCTATATAGATGATATGAATATATTACACTATATGCGGTGTTATCCCAGCAGATGCAGTGTAATACTCTATATAGATGATATGAATATATTACACTATATGTGGTGTTATCCCAGAAGATGCAGTGTAATACTCTATATAGATGTAACGGACTTACCTGATCCCCGCCGCTCCGTCCGGATGCCGCACTTCCGGGTTCGGCGGTCACGTGACCGTAACCCAGAGACGGGGATTTTGAATCCCCGTCAGCATAAAAACCTCACTCTGACACTCGCTGAGTGTCAGAGCAACACTTACCTGTTCCTGGCTCCTGTACTTCGTGGATTGCTGTGTCTTCCAGTCTCCAGTGTCTTCCTGTGTGCTGACCTCTGCCTGTTTGACTTCCCTGGCTCTCCTATCCCTGTGTACCGACCCGGCTTGCTGACCATTCTTCTGTTCTTGTGAGCCGTGTACCGAACCTGGCTTGTTGACTCCGAGTTGCCTTCTGATTCTGCCTGACTCCATTCCTGTGTACCGAACCGGCTTGTCTGACTCCGCTACCTCCGCTCCACTCCGCTGCACTACATCTTGGGGCGAACCTGAGGACCGCGACCTGCGACTCCTGGCAGCGAAGCCCAACCCGCCTTGCGGCGGTTCTTGGTGAACACCGGGGAGATCGTTAGACTCCGCACCTCAGGTAAGCCAGCGCTAATCAAGATTAGTAGTAGAAGTATCCAGAATCTGTTACAATAGATGATATAAATATATTACACTATATGTGGTGTTATCCCAGTAGATGCAGTGTAATACTCTATATAGAGGATATAAATATATTACACTATATGTGGTGTTATCCCAGCAGATGCAGTGTAATACTCTATATAGAGGATATAAATATATTACACTATATGTGGTGTTATCCCAGTAGATGCAGGGCCGGATTTCCCGCTAGGCACCCTAGGCGACTGCCTAGGGCCCAGCGGTACCTAGAGGGCCCTGTCAGAGCCAACGGTGAGCGGGGCAGGCAAGGCAGAGGGGCGCTCCCCTCCGCCTGCCATGCCCCTCTGTCTGCCGGCATAATGCCGAAAAGAAAGAAGTTTTTAAAAAAAAAAAAAGAAGTCAGCTGACCGCTCGTCGGGAGTCTCCTCTCCTCTCTTACTGAAAATGACGTCGGGCGTGATGACGTCACTCCCGACGTGATTTTCAGTAAGAAGTGGCGAGGAGCACTGACTGAGCAGAGAGGAGGAGCAGCGGCAGCGCGCCATCGAACGGAGAAGTAAACAAGCAGAATAGAAGGTAAGTTAACTAAAGGAGGGGCAATGTCAGAGGTATTAAGGGAGTATATGAGGGGCATGATGGCAATAATATGTATATGGGGGCATGATAGCAATAATATGTATATGGGGGGCATGATGGCAATAATATGTATATGGTGGCATGATGGCAATGATATGTATATGAGGGGCATGATGTCAATAATCTGTATATGGGGGGCATGATGGCAATAATATGTATATGAGGGGCATGATAGCAATAATATGTATATGGGGGGCATGATGGCAATGATATGTATATGAGGGGCATGATGTCAATAATCTGTATATGGGGGGCATGATGGCAATAATATGTATATGGGGGGCATGATGGCAATAATAATAAGTAGCAGAGGGGCATGATGGCAATAATTATAAGTAGCAGAGGGGCATGATGGCAATAATAAGTATCAGAAGGGCATGAGGGGCCATGATGGCAATAATAAGTATCAGAGGGGCATGAGGGGGCATAATGGCAAAAATATGTAGCAGAGGGGCATGATGACACAAATGTGGAAATAAACAAGGGGAGCAAAAATATGGAGGGCACAGTGTGATGATGAAGGGAGTACAGTGTACTAAAGGGGAAGTGTGAAGGAGGAGCAAAAGTGATCAAAGTGATGAAGTAGGGGACATTTTTTTCTCTTCTGTACTTCAACTTATTTGGCCAAATACATTTTTTGTAGGAGGGAGCTGTGAGAGCTTACACAGGCCCAGTGTGCTTGGACTGGGCGTGCAGGGACTGAAGTGACATCATACAGAGGATCAAGGTACAGTGCGCAGAGTTGGACCAATATTATCAACTGTCTGGGACTGAAATAACCTTTCTTTTCATCAGCAAACGTGAGTAATGAAAAGTAATCATTTTAACAGATTATTGAAAAAACTCCTATTATTTAAATGTAATTAATTAAAGCTATGTATAACATTATTTGTGCTCTGTTTTATGTAAGGATTCAATTAAAAGTTAATATTTATTGGTATATCATTGTCTGCACTATCTTCTCTAGTAGGTATTAACAGTTAATATAATCTATGCTTTAAAAAAAAATAAAAAAATGCATTCCTATGGATTGTTTCACTGGGGGGGGGGGGGGGGGGGGCCCAAACCAGTATCTTGCCTAGGGCCCTATGAGGTCTAAATCCGGCTCTGAGTAGATGCAGTGTAATACTCTATATAGATGATATAAATATATTACACTATATGTGGTGTTATCCCAGCAGATGCTGTGTAATACTCTATATAGATGATATAAATATATTACACTATATGTGGTGTTATCCCATCAGATGCAGTGTAATACTCTACATAGAGGATATAAATATATTACACTATATGTGGTGTTATCCCATCAGATGCAGTGTAATACTCTATATAGAGGATATAAATATATTACACTATATGTGGTGTTATCCCAGCAGATGCAGTGTAATACTCTATATAGATGATATAAATATATTACACTATATGTGGTGTTATCCCAGCAGATGCAGTGTAATACTCTATATAGAGGATATAAATATATTACACTATATGTGGTGTTATCCCAGCAGATGCAGTGTAATACTCTATATAGATGATATAAATATATTACACTATATGTGGTGTTATCCCAGTAGATGCAGTGTAATACTCTATATAGATGATATAAATATATTACACTATATGTGGTGTTATCCCAGCAGATGCAGTGTAATACTCTATATAGAGGATATAAATATATTACACTATATGTGGTGTTATCCCAGTAGATGCAGTGTAATACTCTATATAGATGATATAAATATATTACACTATATGTGGTGTTATCCCAGCAGATGCAGTATAATACTCTATATAGATGATATAAATATATTACACTATATGTGGTGTTATCCCAGCAGATGCAGTGTAATACTCTATATAGATGATATAAATATATTACACTATATGCGGTGTTATCCCAGCAGATGCAGTATAATACTCTATAGAGGATATAAATATATTACACTATATGTGGTGTTATCCCAGCAGATGCCGTGTAATACTCTATAGAGGATATAAATATATAACACTATATGTGGTGTTATCCCAGCAGATGCAGTGTAATACTCTTCAGAGGATATAAATATATTACACTATATGTGGTGTTATCCCAGCAGATGCTGTGTAATACTCTATAGAGGGATATAAATATATTACACTATATGTGGTGTTATCCCAGCAGATGCAGTGTAATACTCTATATAGAGGATATAAATATATTACACTATATGTGGTGTTATCCCAGTAGATGCAGTGTAATACTCTATATAGATGATATAAATATATTACACTATATGTGGTGTTATCCCAGCAGATGCAGTATAATACTCTATATAGATGATATAAATATATTACACTATATGCGGTGTTATCCCAGCAGATGCAGTATAATACTCTATAGAGGATATAAATATATTACACTATATGTGGTGTTATCCCAGCAGATGCAGTATAATACTCTATATAGATGATATAAATATATTACACTATATGTGGTGTTATCCCAGCAGATGCAGTGTAATACTCTATAGAGGGATATAAATATATTACACTATATGCGGTGTTATCCCAGCAGATGCAGTGTAATACTCTATAGAGGGATATAAATATATTACACTATATGTGGTGTTATCCCAGCAGATGCAGTGTAATACTCTATAGAGGATATAAATATATTACACTATATGTGGTGTTATCCCAGCAGATGCAGTGTAATACTCTATAGAGGGATATAAATATATTACACTATATGCGGTGTTATCCCAGCAGATGCAGTATAATACTCTATATAGATGATATAAATATATTACACTATATGTGGTGTTATCCCAGCAGATGCAGTATAATACTCTATATAGATGATATAAATATATTACACTATATGTGGTGTTATCCCAGCAGATGCAGTATAATACTCTATAGAGGGATATAAATATATTACACTATATGTGGTGTTATCCCAGTAGATGCAGTGTAATACTCTTCAGAGGATATAAATATATTACACTATATGCGGTGTTATCCCAGCAGATGCTGTGTAATACTCTATAGAGGGATATAAATATATTACACTATATGTGGTGTTATCCCAGCAGATGCAGTGTAATACTCTTCAGAGGATATAAATATATTACACTATATGCGGTGTTATCCCAGCAGATGCTGTGTAATACTCTATAGAGGGATATAAATATATTACACTATATGTGGTGTTATCCCAGCAGATGCAGTGTAATACTCTATAGACAGATATTGGATCTGTAACCACTGGATGGGAAATGAGTACACAATGAGGACAGCGCAGGCTCAGTGAGTACGTGAGATGATAAATCCTCAGACTGTCTTTTCTCACGCAGGAAGCAACTGGATGTCCGGTATTTACACTATAATTGAGAACGAGGGGCCTGATTCATTAAGGATCTTAACTTGTGAAACTTCTTATTTCAGTCTCCTGGGCAAAACCATGTTACAATGCAAGGGGTGCAAATTAGTATTCTGTTTTGCACATAAGTTAAATACTGACTGTTTTTCAATGTAGCACATAAATATCAACTTTAAATTTCATTGTACAAAAGAGCTATCAAGTATTTGTGTGCTACATGAAAAAACAGTCAGTATTTAACTTATGTGCAAAACAGAAAACTAATTTGCACCTCTTGCATTGTAACATGGTTTTGCCCAGGAGACTGAAATAAGTTTCTCAAGTAAAGATCCTTAATGAATCAGGCCCTAGGTTATTCCTGTACGTGGCTGGTCCACAGTGTAAAGTAAGCCCATCTGCCTTAAATTTCATCCCACGCCTGCCATAGATTGTAAGCTCTTGTGAGCTGAGACCTCTCACCATCTCTTCGTATGTTCTTGTATTGTTGTCATAATTATGTTACATTTGGAACCATAGCTCCAAAAAGTTGGCCTCACCCCCTGATCTGCCCATATTTTGCTTACACAAAGATATAAATCACTAAGCTCTGCCCCCTTTGGGCTTCACAAATCTGGACTGACCCTGAAAAATCAGATCTTTTTGCGGGGTTACAAAGCTGCACTCGCCAATAGCATTTTCACATTTAGGGGGTTTTAATCACACAGTGGTCCATCCACTGTCAGTAATCCAGAGACAATAAACACTAGTATTAGCCCTTCGTTATATGTATTACAGAAGACACATAACCAAGATAAAGAGTGTTAAAGATTCAGTAATCATGTCACTAGTCTATAAAAGCTTTATCTGTATATAAAGGATAATAAAACATATAATAGCCTGGATATAATAACCAGAAAAAAGCTCAAGTCAACCAACATACTATTAATTAATCAGAATGAAGAATCCCCATACATTGTGTCTGTAACTTTAGAGGAATGGCTTTTCTTCCTTTCCTCTCCCTCTTTCCTTCCCTCCCCCCAATCCCTGCTTCCTTCCTTTTCTTTCCATTTCTATGTCTTTACTTTGATTGACAAAGTTCACATTGTTCTTCTCATTTGTAAGATACTTGCTGTTTGATCAATGTAACTTACTCTTTATGTTGTTTTGAAAATTGAAAAATCTCCTTAATAAAATATGTTTAAAAAAACCCCAAAAAAAAACATTAGAGGAATGGTAGGACGTCTGTATTGTGAATATTCACCTCACAATTTTCTCCCTTTAGGTTTTGGTCTGGTGGGATCTGTCAAGAGGCGCAGCCAGTTCCCATCCATGAGACGTGAGAAGACTCTGCAGGCCCAGATCATGACTCTTATACTGCAGTAGGGCAGTTCTGTCACTATAGGATGGGTGGTTTATTCCACATGGGCATTATGTCCTTCTGTGGGTTTAATACATAGTGACTTGTACCAGGCAGCCGAGCGATCGTCTGTCTCTGTTATCTAAAGTCTATTTTATCAGTATCACTCCCTCAGGAGACTCTACTTTTGGTTACAAGATCCTCCAGGCTGATTTCTCTGTAAGCATTACTCCTCACCCATTCTGGGTGGCGTTGGGACATACCCATGTCTCTGTCTGTGACCCCAACTGGCGGTAGGAGAGCAGAGGATATTTTACTTAGTGTTCAATCCCTGTCTCCGAGGCTTGTTAGGGGGCACAGATCTTCCCACTCAGGAAGCGGCTTTTTCCTTCTGTCTCGTCTAATGATTGGATTTTGTTAGTGGTAAACTGAAGACACACAGGAGCTGCAAGGGATTACGGGTGGTGAGGTTTCCTCTTAAAGTGCCGTAACTCATAAATCTAAACCCAATTGTGTCTGTGTCCCCCAATAAACACCAAAGAACAGAGATGTAAATATAAGTAAAATGTCCACTCTCCTACAAGTTACATTGCTCATAGACCTGCTGTAGTAGAATTATGGTAATGTGGTCATATAACTGATTTACTGTATGTGCCACCCACAGAGATACAAAGGATGGCGATGGCACAGTGTAATGTCATTGTATGGAGTGTGGGAGAAAAAGGTTCTGTATATAATCATGGTTAGGAGACAAACACAGTGTTATTAGATCTGATACATTGATGATATTTTATTTCACAGGCGCAACGTGGATGCCCTAGTGTTTGTAGAAGAACAGACCGGACGGATGCACGGTGGGACCTGACTGTGTAGACTTAGAAGAACAGAGCGGACGGATGCATGGTGGGACCTGGCTGCACAGACTTTGTAGAAGAACAGCGCGGACGGATAGACAGACGGATGGACGGATGGACAGTGGGACCTGACTGCGAAAGCTTTGTAGAAGAACAGCGCGGACGGATGGACGGACGGTGGGACCTGACTGCGCAGACTTTGTAGAAGAACAGCGCTGACGGATGGATAGACGGATGGACGGATGGACAGTGGGATCTGACTGCGCAGACTTTGTAGAAGAACAGCGCGGACGCATGGACAGATGAATGGACGGTGGGACCTGACTGCGCAGACTTTGCAGAAGAACAGCGCGGACAGATGGACGGATAGACGGACGGACCTGACTGTGTGACAGTGGGACCTGGCTGCACAGACTTTGTAGAAGAACAGCGCGGACGGATGGACGCTGGGACCTGACTGTGCAGACTTTGTAGAAGAAGAGCGCGGATGGATGGACGGTGGGACCTGACTGCGTAGACTTTGTAGAAGAACAGCGCGGATGGATGGACGGTCGGACCTGACTGAGCAGCCTTTGTAGAAGAACAGCGCGGACAGATGGACGCATGGACGCTGGGACCTGACTGCGAAGACTTTGTAGAAGAACAGCGCGGACGGATGGACGGACGGATGGATGGACGGATGGACAGTGGGACCTGACTGCGCAGGCTTTGTAGAAGAACAGCGCGGACAGATGGACGCTGGGACCTGACTGCGCAGACTTTGTAGAAGAACAGCGCGGACGGATGGACGGTTGGACGGTGGGACTGGACTGCGCAGACTTTGTAGAAGAACAGCGCGGACGGATCGACGGTGGGACCTGACTGCACAGACTTTGTAGAAGAACAGCGCGGATGGACGGTCGGACCTAACTGCGCAGCCTTTGTAGAAGAACAGTGCGGACAGATGGACGGATGGACGCTGGGACCTGACTGCGCAGACTTTGTAGAAGAACAGCGCGGACGGTTGGATGGATGGACGGATGAACGGTGGGACCTAACTGTGCAGACTTTGTAGAAGAATAGCGCGGACGGATGGACGGACGTATGAACGGTGGGACCTAACTGCGCAGACTTTGTAGAAGAACAGCGCAGACGGATGGACGGATGAAAGGACGGATGGATGGACGGATAAATGGTGGGACCTAACTGCGCAGACTTTGTAGAAGAACAGCGCGGACGTATGGACGGATGGATGCATGGTGGGACCTGACTGCGCAGACTTTGTAGAAGAACAGCGCGGATGGATGGACAGACGGATGGACGGATGGATGAACGGTGGTACCTGTGCACAGACTTTGTAAAAGAATAGCGCAGACGGATGGACGGATGGACGATGGGACCTGACTGCGCAGACTTTGTAGAAGAACAGCGCGGACGGATGGACGGATGAACGGTGGGACCTAACTGCGCAGACTTTGTAGAAGAATAGCGCGGACGGATGGACGGACGCATGAACGGTGGGACCTAACTGCGCATACTTTGTAGAAGAACAGCGCGGACGGAAGGACGGACGGATGGACGGTGGGACCTGACTGCGCAGACTTTGTAGAAGAACAGCGCGGACGTATGGATGCATGGTGGGACCTGATTGCGCAGACTTTGTAGAAGAACAGCGCGGACGGACGGATGGACGGTGGGACCTGACTGTGCAGACTTTGTAGAAGAACAGCGCGGACGGATGGATGGGCGGTGGGACCTGACTGCGTAGACTTTGTAGAAGAACAGCGCGGATGGATGGACGGTGTCACTCACCGGACCGTGAGTGCCTCTGCGCTGGTGCGTGGTTCTCTAGCCGTCCTGCCGGCGCCTGTCCTGAGCCGCGGCCGTCCGCCATCTTGATGGACTGCGCATGCGCAGCACCCAAGAACTCTTATGATCTTTGCTTTTAATCTAATTGGTGGATCAGGCACCTCTCCCTATTTAAGGCACCTGTGCTCATTACCTCGTTGCCTGATCTTGAGTCTCATTCCCTGTGAGTCTCTGAAGGTGTCTCCTGTGTCCTGCTCGTGTCTTCAGTTTCCTGCTGATTACCTGCTCTACTCATTGGTGGTTCCCATACCCGCTACTGACTCCTGTGTCCTGCTCGTGTCTTCAGCTTCCTGCTGATTATCTGCTCTACTCATCGGTGGATCTCATACCCGCTACTGACTTCTGTATCCTGCTCGTGTCCTCAGCTGTCTGCTGGATTACCTGCTCCGCTCATCAGCGGTTCTCATACCCGCTACTGACTCTTGTATCCTGCTCGTGTCCTCAGCTGTCTGTTGGATTACCTGCTCTGCTCACCTGCGGTTCCCATACCCGCTTCAGCCGTTCAGCGCTCCTGCTGTGCCTGCATATCCTCGTGGACAAGCTTCTCTACTCATCAGCGGTATGCTTACTTGCTATTGACTTTCAACTGTTACCTTGCATATCCGCTTAGGACAAGCTTCCCTACTCAGCAGCGGTATCCATACCCGCTATAGACTATTAGCTATAACGCTGCATATCTGTTTGGAGCAAGTTCCTCTGTGCTCTCATTGTATTCATACAATTATTGACTCTATTCATTCCTCCACTTATCCTCACCTGGACAAGTCCTCACCTCCTCGCAGTGGTACAACTTGCTGAACGCAGACCACTGACTTCCCGTTACCTACCTGCACCTGGACAAGTCTTCCCTTCACAGCAGTGGTACAACTTGCTGAACGCAGACCACTGACTCTCCCATTACCTTCCTTCACCTGCTCACGTCCACCCGGCTCTCCGTGGTTGAAACCTGCCTTCAACTATAGCTGCAAATCACTGATTATCATCAATTCCATTGGCATCCTCTCTCCATCGGCTGTTATATACCTTCCACTATTCACCCTGCTGCCAGAGGACCGCTGTGCAAACTCCGCCTCTCTGGTAAGCATAGTCAACTGGTGAAATCCTGGGCAGAACTCCTAGTGTCCGTGACAGACGGATGGACGGACGGATGGACGGTGGGACCCGACTGCGCAGACTTTGTAGAAGAACAACGCGGATGGATGGTCGGACGGATGGATGGACCTGACTGAGCAGACTTTGTAGAAGAACTGCGCGGATGGATGGATGGACGGATGGACGGTGGGACCTGACTGCGCAGACTTTGTAGAAGAACAGCACGGACGGACGGACGGTGGTACCTGACTGCGCAGACTTTGTAGAAGAACAGCGCGGACGGATGGACGGATGGACCGATGGACGTTGGGACCTGACTGCGCAGACTTTGTAGAAGAACAGCGAGGATGGATGGACGGACAGATGGATGGACGGTGGGACCTGACTGCGGAGACTTTGTAGAAGAACAGCGCGGATGGACGGATGGATGGATGGACGGTGGTACCTGACTGCGCAGACTTTGTAGAAGAACAGCGCGGACGGATGGACCGTTGGACGGTGGGACCTGACTGCGCAGGCTTTGTAGAAAAACAGCGTGGACGGATGGATGGATGGACAGATGGATGGTGGGACCTGACTGCGCAGGCTTTGTAGAAGAACAGCGCAAACGGATGGACGGAGGGACCTGACTGCGCAGACTTTGTAGAAGAACAGTGCGGACCGATGGATGGTGGGACCTGACTGCGCAGACTTTGTAGAAGAACAGGGCGGACGGATGGACGGACGGATGGATGGACGGATAAGCGGTGGGACCTAACTGTGCAGACTTTGTAGAAGAACAGCGCGGACGTATGGATGGATGGTGGGACCTGACTGCGCAGACTTTGTAGAACAGCGCGGGTGGATGGACGGATGGATGGACGGACGGATGGACGGTGGGACCTGACTGCGCAGACTTTGTAGAAGAACAGCGCGGACGGACGGATGGATGGACGGTGGTACCTGACTGCGCAGACTTTGTAGAAGAACAGCGTGGACGGATAGACGGATGGAAGGTGGGACCTGACTGCGCAGACTTTGTAGAAGAACAGCGTGGACGGATGGACGTTGGGACCTGACTGCGCAGACTTTGTAGAAGAACAGCGCGGATGGATGCCGGACGGATGGATGGACGGTGGGACCTGACTGCGGAGACTTTGTAGAAGAACAGCGCGGACGGACGGATGAACGGATGGACGGTGGTACCTGACTGCGCAGACTTTGTAGAAGAACAGCGTGGACGGATGGACGGATGGAAGGTGGGACCTGACTGCGCAGACTTTGTAGAAGAACAGCGCGGATGGATGGACGGATGGATGGATGGACAGTGGGACCTGACTGCGCAGGCTTTGTAGAAGAACACCGTGGACGGATGGATGGTGGGACCTGACTGCGCAGGCTCTGTAGAAGAACAGCGCGGACGGATGGACGGTGGGACCTGACTGCGCAGACTTTGTAGAACAGCGCGGACGGATGGAAAGATGGACGTTGGGTCCTGTCTGCGCAGACTTTGTAGAAGAACAACGCGGACGGATGGACGGTGGGACCTGACTGCGCAGACTTTGTAGAAGAACAGCGCGGACGGATGGAGGGACCGATGGACGGTGGGACCTGACTGCGCAGACTTTGTAGAAGAACAGCGAGGACGGATGGACGGTGGGACCTGACTGCGCAGACTTTGTAGAAGAACAGCGTGGACGGATGGACGGCGGGACCTGACTGTGTACTCTTTGTAGAAGAACAGCGTGGACAGATGGACGGATGGATAAATGTACGGTGGGACCTGACTCATTTTTCAGGTACCAGTATTGACTAAGTGCAATTGTAAACTGTGAGCTAGAATTATACTATTATAGATAAGACCCCAATGTGTTGCAGCGTTACCAGGACACCCCCAGAATTTACCACAACACCTGTTTAGCTTGAAGCCCCTCTCTCCCTCTTACAACCAGACTTTGGTGTTGTGGTAAATGCCAGATCACAGCTGACCTGCTGGGGGTAACTAGAGATTGCACTTGTTGTCAAAGAGTCAACGGAGAACGTTCCATTCACCCCAATATGTTCACTTGTGGTGACCGCAAGTCAATGGCGCAGACAGCACCAGAAACGCTGCGCCACAGCGCAAACACTCCTGACCACAAATGCAAATAACAGCAATACTAGCAATGTTAAAATAATAATAAAAGCATCAGTCTCCATGCCAATGTGATGAAAGAGGAATGTAAGAGTTACAGCACTTTAAGATAAATCTCCACATACTCAGTATGTCTTCAGTTTATTACTGGCTGGAAATCATTTTTTTTTTGTTCTTTTTATCGTTGGAATGTATGTTTTATTATTGAAAACACAGCAGAATTTGTGCATACCCCCCCCCCAACACACACACATCCCCCCCCACACACACATCCCCCCCACACATACACATCCCCCCCCAACATACACACACATCGCCCCCCACACACACACCCCCAACATACACACATCCCCCCAACACATACACATCCCCCCCACACATACACATCCCCCCCCAACATACACACACATCGCCCCCCACACACACATCCCCCCCACACATACACATCCCCCCCCAACATACACACACATCGCCCCCCACACACACACCCCCAACATACACACATCCCCCCAACACATACACATCCCCCCCAACATACACACACATCCTCCACATACACACACACATCCCCCCCCACACACACACCCCCCCAACACATACACATCCCCCCAACATACACACATCCTCCCCACACGCACACACATCCCCCCCCACACATACAAATCCCCCCCAACATACACACATCCCCCCCCACACACACCCCCCCAACACACACACATCCCCCCCAACAAACACACATCCTCCCCACACGCACACACATCCCTCGCAACACACACACATCCCCCCTAACACACACACCCCAAAACATACACATCCCCCCCAACATACACACATCCTCTCCACACGCACACACACATCCCCCCAACACACACACATCCCCCCCACCACACACACACATTCCCCCCCCCACACACATCCCCCCACACACACTCACACATCCCCTTTCCCTCACACACATTTCCCCCCACACACACACTCACACATCCCTCCCCCCCCCCCCACACACACACAAAGTTCTCCTGAACATTGGCTCTCTAATCACCTGAGGCCTAAACAATAGCTCCAGGCCTATGACGACTGGGATCATCTGGATCTTGGACTACACTGACCATCATCCAATTTGCCTAAGCGCTTGGAGCCCCAAACCACTGTCCAGGGCTTAAAAGAACAAAAGGTCTCTTTGACCCAGTCACTGAGGCCTGCCAGGCTGGAAGCATCGCAAGGCCATACTAACTCTATCTCCAGTCCTGCAGTTAACATGGAGACATGCTGGGAGAGTAGAAGTGGCCTACTGAAGCATGCAACAGCAAGTGGTGGGAAAACTGCCAAAAGATCTCTACTTATCGCATCTGCCCTACTGTCCGCCAGATGGCTCAAAGCAAAAGCTCTGGAAGGAGCACAGTTCCACATTCCCCTGCAGACTGCCCTCCCCTGTATAATAACTTGGTGAGCAAAGAGGTAACATGGTGCCATTACACCTCCAACTACCGCTCTTCATCTCAAGTAAGTCTGGGACTCAACGCACTATTCCACATTGTTAGTGCTCTCTGGGATATTAGATGCTCAAATTTATGATTGTTTGTGCCACACCCTCACCTCACATTGACCTGGTTCAGGACGATTTGGTATTAATGTGCATTGATCAGACAAATACAAATTACCACTGAACCATGGCACACAGTACATGCCACCTTATTTCAACTAACAAGTGTTTTATATCACTGCTTAGAGTTGATCTTCCAAGATCTATTAATTTCTTTAGTCATTGTTAAACTAGTTCTCGTAACCAACCAATTACTCCTTAAAATTTCTGCATACAGCAACAACATCACCATAGCTAAAGCGTTGCTGCCCTCTTGAGGCTATTCAAGTGATCATCAAATTTCATCAGTCAGACGAGTTCATCTTTACTCATCTGCTAACGGTACTTAAATACTTGTAATCCATCAAGTGCAGTGAAAAGTCATATCCCCTAAAAACAAAGAGAAATCTGTCCTTCCTACCCATCCATCTAGTCCTGGCTCCAGGGGCTCAACTAGACCCGTTCATCGCCAATTTTAATCCAGATACGGCTGCTTATTTCTCCAACATGTTGCAGTACATTAAATGCACATTTCAGCAGATCAAAAAAAGCAGTTGATGACTTTAAAATGGAACCGGCCACACTAGGGAACGGGAATGGTGCCTTAGAAACTAAAACTGATGACCTTTAGGGGAGTGGTCTGGCTGCAGGACAGAGCAGACATATATTCCTTCAGCTCCGGCTCTAGATTCTCTAATATCACTAAAACCGCCTATAATAAGCAAAATTCTGACTGCTTCTTGGTTCCCAGGACTACCTGGGGGCAAGAAGTCATCTATAGATCTGCCACCTTGGACGGAATCATTTCCTGGACTAGCAGAAACATAAGGGGGGACATCAAGGCCTGCAGTGGCACCTGTCATTGGACAACAGCAGAGATCTAATCCTACTTACATCAATGGGCAAACAGTGACCCCCCCCCCCCCAAATATAACTGGCATTCAGAGGTTTTACTATTCCATGACACTCAACCTCTCACAGGAGCAATATATTATTATGGCCGTATGAACCCACGTGCAGCCTTCTGCCGGCACAAGCCTGCTAAAAATGGAGGAGAGTGATTTTGTCTACATTAGCTCAGTTCTGATATTCTATCCCTCCAGGGCAGAGTCCATAAACCCATAAGCCATTTCTGTATCTGACAGCACCCACCAGCTGAACATCCTCTAACCTAAGCTGGGACCCTGTAACCTTTACCACCTGCAACAGATCTCACCTCAAACAAGGGACCATGACCACCCACGTTGCCACCGGGGTACCCTGATCCATAGGCTGAGCGACTTTAGTCATAAATGGGCAGCACGGTGGCTTAGTGGTCAACACTTCTGCCTTACAGCACTGAGGTCATGAGTTCAATTCCCAACCATGGTCTTATCTGTGAGAAGTTTGTATGTTCTCCCCGTGTTTGCGTGGGTTTCCTCCGGGTGTTCCGGTTTCCTCCCACACTCCAAAAACATACTGGTAGGTTAATTGGCTGCTACCAAATTGACCCTAGTCTGTCTGTGTGTGTGTATGTGTGTGTGTGTGTGTGTGTGTGTGTTAGAGAATTTAGACTGTAAGCTCCAATGGGGCAGGGACTGATGTGAGTGAGTTCTCTGTACAGCGCTGCGGAATCAGTGGCGCTATATAAATAAATGATGATGATGATGATAAACCAACAGTGCATGATATTTCGCTCCTTCTGGATGGGTATTAACGTGTAGTATTCACACTTACCTGCTCTAAGGCAGATATATAACCATTCCTTACAACCTGATACACACAATAATTAAATTGATAGATAAATACTTCCACACAAATCATGGGAAACAATATTCTACTTGTAATACAAAGTTATATCATTATTAATTGACTACCCACTCTCTTTCTGGGACTTCATCATCTTATACATAACTCTGCTGTCATCTACTGTACAGTAAATTTAGCACCTGATTATTTATTAATACTAGTCTCTCATAACACCTTGGAAACCTCCAGCTGCACAGCACTGCCACCCACTGGTGAAACAGGCAACTTGCACAGGTCAAAGATTCCTACTATTTAGCTATTTGCTGCTATGCCCTTCAAATAACATAATTTTCTAACTCACACAGCCATTCTTTTAAAAGCATAAACAAGACGTACGGACTGTATTATACCGCTCATCAAGCAAAAATCTTCCACCAAAGGGTGCAGAGGCACCACTGGGGAAATTATACAGCACTTTCTAGATACCCACACTCACTTCACAATTACAAACACAATCACCAAAACAATTTAAATAAACCATAAAATTGAGCAGAGAAATACAAGCAATTATGGCAAATAAAAACAACGGAGTGAAGCCTAAGATGATGAAAACAGAAGTTTTATGAAAAAGATGATAACGGCAATTTCCTACTGTCTAAAGTCAAAGAGCATGGCAAACTATCAGGGTAATCAGAGACAATAAAGGAATGATTAGCTACAATCAATTAACGAGACATTACGGAGGTATTATGATTCGCTCTTTAACATTCATAAAAAGATTCCCCCAATTTCTATAATTCAATGCTTTCTGGATAGATGAGCATTACCCAACGATCGTCGCCTCTCTTCCCCTCTGATTACCTCCTATCACGCACGTATCCAAGACTTCTCCCGCGCCGCTCCCCTCCATTGGAACAAGCTCCCCCGCTCCATCAGAACTTCCCCTCATCTGTCCTCTTTCAAACGAACATTAAAAACCCACCTTTTCCTTAAAGCCTTCCAGTCTCATGCCTAAACTCCCACCGGTCGGCTTCCTCTCTTTCTCATCCCTTCTTCCCTTCTCCCCCTTCCTCCCGTCTCTCCGTCTCATCCATGTGTCTGTCTGTCTTCCCCTCCCTTTAGATTGTTCGCTCCTTTGAGCAGGGCTCTCCTACCTCCTGTTTCCATCACTTTTAACTGCGCTCTCCAGCTACTCAGCTCATCTCCTCTCAGTCCCTCTGCCCTCTGTCTCCTCTTGCTTCTCTCCGCTCCCCTCAGTGACTCTCAACCTGTCATCCGTGCCCACCCTCTTGGGCCATCGTTACCTGCCTGTACTCACTTTTCCCCTCCCTCCCTCTCTTTCATGCTGTGCCTGAGCCCCCAGAGTTATAGTGCTTACTGTTACTTGTACTGTGCTGTTTCACCTTGTACTGTGCCATTGTTTGTCCTTGTACGGCGCTACGGATACTTTGTGGCGCCCTATAAATAAAAATTAATAATAATAATAATAATAATACCCAAATACATACACTGGGGTGTGTTCTGGCTTGACTACTTTATCTATTTCAATACAATCTCTGTGTCAAACCATGTGTCATTCCTTAACACACTGCAAACAAGTTCTAATAAATGAATACTCTTATGTAGCTCATAGTTGTCAACCTTTAGAGGCTGGCCTCCAGGAGTCGCGGAATAGAGGTGGGCGTGAGGGGGTGGGGCTCCGCCAATTGTGTCATTTTGGCAGCCCAAAATGATGCGATTCCCGGAGAATCGCATCATGGAGGCTTCAAATCTGCCCACTTCAATGCGGGAGAATTGTCAGCTCTCCAGAGAGTTCGGGAAACCTACCCGGAATTCAGGAGTCTCCCGGGCATTCCGGGAGAGTTGGAAAGTATGATGTAGCTACATCCACACTCTCTGGCGTCTTGGGTCTAGTCATGTGATTTCCTGGCATGTAAAAACACCTCCACTCAAGAACACATTTTAAACGTTCTCCCATGACTCACAGAAGCTATAGGCCAATTTTGGCTTATTTTTGTCCCACTATTCAATTTACATTAGATTTATAGGACAAGCTTACTAGGACATATAAACTTACCCAATATCTCTAACCACTTTCCCCAATCTGTAAACACGCCCTCTTTCCAGTGGAAAACAACATAAAACTTCCTTGTACCTGGGTCCAGATGGGAATGAAAAGATTTCTGCACATGAGGAAAATTTGCTCCAAGATAATTTTCCAATCGATGTGAGAAATATGAGCTCCCTATGGCTCCAATTCTAATATATTCAAATTAAATGCTTTATTGAAGCACAAATTAAATCTTACAGATGCAAACCAACACAATTCGAATAAAAATGTATATATCAGGCAGGGATTCATCTCCTTATCTATCACTCCATTCTATCCCCCACTGACCAACCTCTAGGGCCCATCGATGAGGTGTGAGAAAGTGATTTAGGAATGTCTTTGGATCTAGCAGGATTGTCTCTCATTAAACTATGCATTACCAAAACATCCAAAAACCCCACTAAAAGAAAATATATTTACAATTTATCCAGTATTTGGAAACAGATATCACACTTGATAGAACAGCTCATTGGCACTCGCATAGCTCCACATCCTCGTCATGTTACTTTCCATCCCCCTACAATTAAACCACAGCCAGCCCAATCACTCTAATTAAATGGAGCCACAACAAGAAAAAAAAATTCCTCTTAGCTCCACCCGTCAACCCCTCGTGTGCTCATTCCACCTCTAACTAAAATCTGTAATCTATCTTTCTCTACTGGTATCTTTCCATCACTAATCAAGCATGCAGTGATTATTCCTATTCTAAAAAAAACAAAATTCTGACCCAAACTCTCTCAAATTACCGCCCCATCTCTCAGCTCCCATGTCCCTCCAAGCTTCAAGAGAGAATTGCCTACACTTGCCTCACACATTTCCTTTCTGCAAACAACCTATTGGATTCTCTTCAGTCAGGCTTTCGCTTTCAACACTCCAGAGACTGCGCTGACCAAGGTTGTCAATGATTTGATCACAGCTAAAACTAAAGGCCATTACTCTCTTCTAATTCTCCTGGATCTCTCTGCTGCATTCGACATTGTTGACCACTCTCTCCTCATACAGACGCTACAATCCCTAGGTCTTGAAGACACTGTCCTATCCTGGTTCTCATCCTACCTATCTAATCACTCTTTTAGTGTTCATTTCTCTGGATCCATCTCCACTCCGCTTCCTTTATCAGTTGGAGTACCACAAGGCTCAGTCCTAGGTCCTCTGTTGTTCTCTATCTACACCACTTCTCCTGGAACACTAATAAAGCTAGTTTGGATTACAGTATCATCTCTATGCGAATGTTACACAAATCTATCTATCTTCTCCTGATCTCTCGCCATCTGTGTTGTCTCGCATTACTGACTGTCTTCCTGCCATTTTATCTTGGATGTCTTCTCACCAACACAAACTCAATCTTTCAAAACAGAGTTAATAATATTCCCACCCAAAAACAGAAGATTCCTGCCTGACATTTCTATTTCTGTTGGAAACATGTCCATGAATCCCACCTTGCAAGCTCGCTACCTAGGTGTAATCCTTGACTCGCAACTATCCTTTGTTCCCCACATCGACTCTATATTTACATCATGCTGCATACACCTAAAAAACATTGCCAGAATATGCACATATCTCACACAAGATACTGCAAAAACTTTAATGCATGCACTCATCATCCCCCGCATCGGCTATTGTAATTCCCTCCTTACTGGGCTTCCCAAAATCAGACTCGAGCCCCTACAATCTTTTTCTGCATGCAGCGGCTAGATTGATTTTCCTTGCAAATCGTTTTTCCTCTGCTGAGTCACTCTGACAGTCTCTACATTAGTTGACTCTTTCTCAAAGAATCCAATATAAAATTATTCTACTAATACACTAGGCCATCAACAAAGCTGCACCAACATACATCTCCTCATTTGTCTCAAAATATCTCTCAACTCGACACCTCCATTCTGCACAAGATCTGCGTCTCTTTTCCACTCTCATCACATCCTCCCATTCCCAGTTACAGGACTTTTTTCGGGCTGCACCCACTTTATGGAATTCCTCCAGGGACACACACATCAGCTTTCATTCCTTGGTAATCATCTGGTGGGCAAATATTAAATGATCTAACCTCATCTCAGGCCTTACCATCCTTTGCAGAGATTAAAACTAAATACTCGATTCCCACAGCTCACTTTTACAAATACCTACAGATATACAGAGTTTCCATTAGTCAGCATCCAAAATAATGACCACTAGACCGATGCAGGAGAGCCTCTTCCCATGGGCTCATCTTCAACATTTATACCAATTTGGTCTCACCCAATGCCCCATCCAAGTTTCCGCACAAAATAATATGGGAAACAGACAGACCTAGCTAAAATAGTAGAGGGAGAGGAGAGGTCTGGTATGACTAGAAGTTAGTTAAAGCTTCTAGTTTGATCTGTGTTAAAATGAAAGAAAATTCTTATATATTATTCTGGTGCTGGTATTCTGCTCCAACTAGACTTCAAAAAATGTTACCCACCATTCCCAATATATAATGGAGATCTAGTTCACAGGTTGCCTTTCTTACCCATCTGGTGGGAGTGTACCAAGCTAAAAAGCTTCTGACTCGCAATGAAAAACATATTCATACCACTTCTCAAGTAGATGTTCCTTTTTCCCAAAGTACTTTCTACCCCCTTACTATTCCCACCACTATGTGACACCAAAATAAACAAATAAGGCACAGTGTCTTAAGGTCAGTAGCTGGTTGGCCGGATCCTGAAATATTTGGAAAAGGGATAGATTTGATGCACTTAATAAAAAGGGCAGTGTGGCCAACTAGAGCCATAGTGTAGTATATAAATAAATGTTGATTTACTCTGCCCACCCCCAAGAGCACACTTACAGGGGATTTCCTGCTGCCATGAAAACCTCCCTATACCACTGTTTCAATCCAGATTAGTCCCTTGTATTTTTATTTTTACATGCACAAGACTGATCTGATTGATGTCTCCTTGGAGCGTTCAGATAGGAGACATCAGGCAGATGTGCCAGCGACACTAGAATTGCATTAGTGCCCAAGCATAAGAGCAGAGAGAGAGACATAAGTGGGAAATTATATATATATATATATATATATATATATATATATATATATATATATATATATATATATATGTTAGGTCTTGATACCCTGCCAAATCTTTTGTTGATGGTAGTGTTTGTTGAAGGAAGGTTCTCTGATGCGTACTGAGCTTCTATTAGAATCTGAGAACACTCCTGAAACTGAAGCTATAACACGGGCTTCTTTGCCTGTGGATTCAAGTGGAACAGGATTGGTAGAAGGGGAAGAGACAGGCTCAAGCACACATAACAGGTGGTGTCTGTTCCGTTCCTTAGAAGTACCACTAACTTGGACCACATGTTAAGCCGGGAGGACGCTCTTTGAACAGTGGCTAACTTGTCATACCTACATGGAGTTGGAATACAGACAGTCTGACCAAGGATGACGTGGAACAAGTCGATGTGCTGTTATTTTTCAAAATTTGATTTGCCAAGTACTTGCCTCCTAGTGAACCGGGTATCTGAGTTTTGACCTTCTGCAGTAACTGATGCTTTCCTCTAGGAATTACAGTTCTGGTTTTGGCTGAGCATACTGTCCTCTGAGCCAGTTCGCTTGACTGAGGGTCCAAAGGGACACTTGTGATGTGCCTAAAGTTCCATGTGTCAGAGAAGGTTTTGAACTACCTGCTAAAAACTGCCTGGCGTTATCTGTGATCAGTTGTTGTGGTATTTCATGTACAGTGAATTGTCCAGTCAAGTGTTCCTTACAGCACCATTCAAAGATGTCAGCAGCAGTGATAGACCAGGCAAGTCCGGAATATCATGAAGGTGCAGTGGTTCCTTAGGTTAATAAGCTTTGAGTCGGCCACATGGTGCACATGAACCCGCTGTCCTTTTAATGTCACTGTACATTGTAGACCAGAAAAGTGATACACGAGCCCTGCTGATGTCAGAAGGATCCCATCACAAAGTGTAAACTCAACCCTCATGACGAAGAAGGGGCCAACCTTGTAACGTAGACAAAGGTCGTCAGCCAGGGTTTCTTTCTTGAGTTCTGCACTCGTTAGAGGAAAGGACCTGCACAACCATAACATCAAATTTGTCTTCATGAATTGTGTTGACAGTCAGAGGTAAGTGAGCATGGAACACAGTGTCGTCTACAAATAGTTCTTTGTCGCAGTTGTAAATCACATGCCAACTCTCCCGGAAAGAACGGGAGACTCCAGAAATTCGGGTCAGTCTCCCGGGCAAGCTGGCATTTCTCCCGCATCCCAATCTCACCGAGAATCGCGTCATTTGACGCGATTCTCGTGAATCACGCTATTTTGGAGGGTGGGAGGGGGCGGGACGAGGCCAATCGCGTCATTTTGGCCCCGCCCCGCCCCCCGTGAAACCGTAATTTACGTCGGGGGGGGGCAAAATGACGCGATTGGCCTCGTCCCGCCCTCCAGTCACACCCCCTCTCCCGGAAACTCGGTAAGAACGGCAGCATTTCCCAGGCAGCAGCCAGGTAACAACACACCAGTACAGTGTCACAGTACAAGTAGCCTCTAGAATTATGAATTTGCCCACCCCCAATTTTTTATTTTTTTTTAAGATCGGCGAAATTTGCTACTTGCTTGAGCCCTTGTCAGCCCACACTAAGAAAAGTTAATATAACGGCACATTAATCAAAGGGTGAAAAGCCCTATTGCCAGCGAAAAGGGGTTGCACTCAGGGGAGGGCTGGCAAATTTTGGCACGGGGGAAGCAAAACTCGACTCGGCAGCCTAATTTAAAGGAAAAAAATGCAGGTGGCCCCGTGACCCAGCACAAGGTAGCCCACTATGGGACCAGCCTGGGGCAGATGTCCCCCTACCACCCAGCCCAGCATGCCCCTGGTTGCATTAACTATTATTTTTGCATTGTTCTTGCTAGAGGGCAAAGTATAACTTTCTTCCAGCACATCTAGGTGGAGGGCACTACATGGGAGTCGCACACAGTATTTCAGTACCAGCAAAGAAGTGACTCTAAAGCAGTGTTGGCTAACCTGTGACACTCCAGGTGTTGTGAAACTACAAGTCCCAGCATACCCTTCCAGCAATAAGCTGCTAAATATTGGCAAAGCATGCTGGGACTTATAGTTTCACAACACCAGGAGTGTCACAGGTTAGCCAACACTGCTCTAAAGGGTGGCTCTCAGCAGTTCTGTCCTTAGTACAAGGCTGGCAGCGCCCACAACCAAAACTGGACAAGAGGATGTATGTAGAAAACAGGGACTACAAAATCGGGACATACATAGAGCTGTGGGCTATCTGACATAAGTCACACCCACACATTGGGACTCCTGGGGATGTGAGCTTCTTCCCTCACATTATTTACCTTCTGACACTACAGCATTACCCAGAACCATGGCTCCCTCTGCAGAGACAAACCTGGCTGGTTGCTAGGTTACCGTGTTGCATGCCGGGTATTGTAGTTCCTGTCGCTCTCCATCTGCAGCAGGGGGTGTGGCCAGTGGCGGAGGGGCGGGGCAGAGGGGATTGGACGCCTCCGCATCGTTAGCAGTTTGTTTGGTGCTAGGCGGTGACGTCACGTGTCCCCGCCTCCTCGGTCACGGTGCTGCAGCTGGGGGGTAACATGACAGAGGGGAGACCCCGGGGTGACTGCTGCCCCCCGACGGGGCAGATGGGGCTGTGAGAGACACTGACCCTGACTGTAGAGGTGAGGTGACCCCAGTGTGATATATACCTTATATGTAATATACAGTGTGTGTAATATACCTTATATGTAATATACAGTGTGTGTAATATACCTTATATGTAATATACAGTGTATGTAATATACCTTATATGTAATATACCTTATATGTAATGTACAGTGTGTGTAATATACCTTATATGTAATGTACAGTGTGTGTAATATACCTTATATGTAATGTACCTTATATGTAATATACAGTGTGTGTAATATACCTTATATGTAATGTACCTTATATGTAATGTACCTTATATGTAATGTACAGTGTATGTAATATACCTTATATGTAATGTACAGTGTATGTAATATACCTTATATGTAATATACAGTGTGTGTAATATACCTTATATGTAATGTACAGTGTATGTAATATACCTTATATGTAATGTACAGTGTATGTAATATACCTTATATGTAATATACAGTGTGTGTAATATACCTTATATGTAATGTACCTTATATGTAATATACAGTGTGTGTAATATACCTTATATGTAATGTACCTTATATGTAATGTACCTTATATGTAATGTACAGTGTATGTAATATACCTTATATGTAATATACAGTGTGTGTAATATACCTTATATGTAATGTACAGTGTATGTAATATACCTTATATGTAATATACAGTGTGTGTAATATACCTTATATGTAATGTACAGTGTATGTAATATACCTTATATGTAATATACAGTGTGTGTAATATACCTTATATGTAATGTACAGTGTGTGTAATATACCTTATATGTAATGTACAGTGTGTGTAATGTACAGTGTGTGTAATATACCTTATATGTAATGTACCTTATATGTAATATACAGTGTGTGTAATATACCTTATATGTAATGTACAGTGTGTGTAATGTACAGTGTATGTAATATACCTTATATGTAATGTACAGTGTATGTAATATACCTTATATGTAATGTACAGTGTATGTAAAATACCTTATATGTAATGTACAGTGTATGTAATATACCTTATATGTAATATACCTTATATGTAATGTACAGTGTATGTAATATACCTTATATGTAATATACAGTGTGTGTAATATACCTTATATGTAATGTACAGTGTGTGTAATATACCTTATATGTAATGTACCTTATATGTAATATACAGTGTGTGTAATATACCTTATATGTAATGTACAGTGTGTGTAATATACCTTATATGTAATGTACAGTGTATGTAATATACCATATATGTAATATACAGTGTGTGTAATATACCTTATATGTAATGTACAGTGTATGTAATATACCTTATATGTAATGTACAGTGTATGTAATATACCTTATATGTAATGTACAGTGTATGTAATATACCTTATATGTAATATACCTTATATGTAATGTACAGTGTATGTAATATACCTTATATGTAATGTACAGTGTATGTAATATACCTTATATGTAATGTACAGTGTATGTAATATACAGTGTGTGTAATAAACCTTATATGTGATATACCTTATATGTAATGTACAGTGTGTGTAATATACCTTATATGTGATATACCTTATATGTAATGTACAGTGTGTGTAATATACCTTATATGTGATATACCTTATATGTAATGTACAGTGTGTGTAATATACCTTATATGTGATATACCTTATATGTAATATACAGTGTGTGTAATATACCTTATATGTAATATACAGTGTGTGTAATATACCTTATATGTAATATACAGTGTATGTAATATACCTTATATGTAATATACCTTATATGTAATGTACAGTGTGTGTAATATACCTTATATGTAATGTACAGTGTGTGTAAGATACCTTATATGTAATGTACCTTATATGTAATATACAGTGTGTGTAATATACCTTATATGTAATGTACCTTATATGTAATGTACCTTATATGTAATGTACAGTGTATGTAATATACCTTATATGTAATGTACAGTGTATGTAATATACCTTATATGTAATATACAGTGTGTGTAATATACCTTATATGTAATGTACAGTGTATGTAATATACCTTATATGTAATGTACAGTGTATGTAATATACCTTATATGTAATATACAGTGTGTGTAATATACCTTATATGTAATGTACCTTATATGTAATATACAGTGTGTGTAATATACCTTATATGTAATGTACCTTATATGTAATGTACCTTATATGTAATGTACAGTGTATGTAATATACCTTATATGTAATATACAGTGTGTGTAATATACCTTATATGTAATGTACAGTGTATGTAATATACCTTATATGTAATATACAGTGTGTGTAATATACCTTATATGTAATGTACAGTGTATGTAATATACCTTATATGTAATATACAGTGTGTGTAATATACCTTATATGTAATGTACAGTGTGTGTAATATACCTTATATGTAATGTACAGTGTGTGTAATGTACAGTGTGTGTAATATACCTTATATGTAATGTACCTTATATGTAATATACAGTGTGTGTAATATACCTTATATGTAATGTACAGTGTGTGTAATGTACAGTGTATGTAATATACCTTATATGTAATGTACAGTGTATGTAATATACCTTATATGTAATGTACAGTGTATGTAAAATACCTTATATGTAATGTACAGTGTATGTAATATACCTTATATGTAATATACCTTATATGTAATGTACAGTGTATGTAATATACCTTATATGTAATATACAGTGTGTGTAATATACCTTATATGTAATGTACAGTGTGTGTAATATACCTTATATGTAATGTACCTTATATGTAATATACAGTGTGTGTAATATACCTTATATGTAATGTACAGTGTGTGTAATATACCTTATATGTAATGTACAGTGTATGTAATATACCATATATGTAATATACAGTGTGTGTAATATACCTTATATGTAATGTACAGTGTATGTAATATACCTTATATGTAATGTACAGTGTATGTAATATACCTTATATGTAATATACCTTATATGTAATGTACAGTGTATGTAATATACCTTATATGTAATGTACAGTGTATGTAATATACCTTATATGTAATGTACAGTGTATGTAATATACAGTGTGTGTAATAAACCTTATATGTGATATACCTTATATGTAATGTACAGTGTGTGTAATATACCTTATATGTGATATACCTTATATGTAATGTACAGTGTGTGTAATATACCTTATATGTGATATACCTTATATGTAATGTACAGTGTGTGTAATATACCTTATATGTGATATACCTTATATGTAATATACAGTGTGTGTAATATACCTTAGATGTAATATACCTTATATGTAATATACAGTGTGTGTGTGTGTGTGATATAACTTGTATGTGATATACCTTATATGTAATATACAGTGTATGTAATATACCTTATATGTAATATACAGTGTATGTAATATACCTTATATGTTATGTACAGTGTATGTAATATACCTTATATGTGATGTAATATACAGTGTATGTAATATACCTTATATGTGATGTAATATACCTTATATGTGATGTAATATACAGTGTATGTAATATACATTATATGTGATGTAATATACCTTATTTGTTATGTAATATACAGTGTATGTAATATACATTATATGTGATGTACAGTATAACAGGCATAAATATAACCTAATGTGCAGTGTATCTAATATACCTTATATGTAATGTAATATACAGTATATCTTATATCTAATATACCTTATATGTAATGTAATATACAGTATATCTTATATCTAATATACATTTTATGTAATGTAATATACAGTATAACAGGCTATGGCTGCCCCCATCCCTGGTATAAATATAATCTAATGTACAGTGTACATAATGCAATGTTCTCACTCTATATCTAATATACAGTATATCTATTATAGCTAATGTAATATACAGTATAACAGCCATAGCCTACCCTCAATATAAACTAATGTACAGTGTATCTATTATATTGTATAACTGATCTAACATATCATATCTAACGTACAGTATATCTTATATCTAATATACAGTATATCTAATGTAATCTATCTCCAATATACCTTAGATCTTATGTATTATTCTCTGTATCTAATATATCTTATAGCTAATGTAATGTACAGTACATCTAATATACCTTCATTATGCCTTATATCTAATTTAATGTGCAGTATATCTAATATACCTTATATCTAATGTAATGTACAGTCTAATGTACCTGCAATATGTTATCTAATGTAATATACAGTATATCTAATGTAATATACCGACAGTATACACTGATATTCCTTATAGATCATATACATGTAATACACAGTATATCTAATGTACCAACATATATGTGCTGCAATATACAATGTACCTGATGTACTGATATACAAGCACTGTAAAATGCAGTATATATAATGTACCTTTAATATACAGTATATATAATGTACAAGAATACATGCACTGCAGTATTTGTAATATTTGAATACAGTCACTTATCGATTATTTATATTCTATTGGCATAAATACACTGCAGTATACTGTATTTATAATACATGTGCTGTATTGTACAGTACTTATAAAAGCTTATCCACCCTGACATAATCCCCCATATGCAGTGTTTGTATTGCACTTTTTGTTCATTTACTTGATATTGTTTCTTCCATACTGTATTGTTCCGTATTGTATCTTATTTCTCTGGGTATTGTACATTACAATACCTAAATGGTACTTTTTACTTATTACATATTTGTGACTAAAGAGCTATCATATTTAAGACAATATTTCAAGACATTTTACATTGTGTTTTGTGGATTCGATGAAATTCTCACCACTAGTTAGTAGGACCACTGACACGTGTGTGTGTGTATATCTATCATATATATATATATATATATATATATATATATATATATATATATATTTCTTTCATAATCCTAATATGCATGTCTATAAATGTCTGTTTTTGCACAGGTGTATGTATATACAAGCGCTCCTGCGTTTATCGTCGGACCCTCACACCGCCTCACACCGCTGTTCCTCCCTTCTGTCTCTCAGCCTGGGGTAGGAGTTCCAGATACACCTCTGACATGGAGACTAACCTGCAGAAGAGGAAGGAGAACCGCAAGGCTCTTCGCATTAAAGTGATCAGCATGGGGAACGCTGAAGTGGGCAAGGTAAGGGATAGTACTACATAGTCACTACACCTGAGAGGGAGGCAAAGTGCACAAGTCCCGCTGCCATATTCACAACAGACTGGAGCTAGTTCTGTTGCGGACCACAGAGGAGAGGGTTGCAGTAGTCCAGCTGGGATATGATTAGAGCATGCCCCAGTATTATACTTGTATCATGAATGAGAAAGGGACGAGAGATGTTTTTAAGCTGAAGTCGGAGGGCAGTTGCAAAGCTGCGAGAGATGAGGTAGCGCCAAAGTTTACCCCTAAGGGTACGAGCTGGAGGAAATGGAATGTTACAGTGATTGTGAAGAGGGCAAATTGCAGGTTAATCATATGGAATAAGTATGGCTTTACCAGCATGTAGGTCACTGGCTAGTTTGGTTTAATGAGGAATTGTTTGGAAGAATATAGGAAAGTGCCAGGGAAGAGATAACGATAGATGTTAAGGCTGGAATAAATATCCAGGAGGAATGAGATGTCAAGGAGAGAGCACGTGTAGTAAGCTGTGATTTGGAGAGCGGACAGGACGTCCGAGAACCCTAAACACTATATCTTGTAGTCCGCGCCCTCTCTGCTGTATCAGTGATGGATGGGGGACTGTTCCCTCTTTACTCAGCTGCAGAGTCCAGGAATCTCACCTGGTCATAAAGCAGGACGTTGGATTACCAAGATCTAGTGAGCAGATATATGTGTTGCCTATACCGTAAATATATCTTTATCTTCTGTTGATATTTGAGCAGATTGGATCTATTTTGATGCTGGTTTGAAACTTTGTCACTAGATGGCTAAAGGTCGGGCAATAATCATCCGTCCAGCAGGATATTGTATCAATATGGTGGTTTCCCATATGTCATACACTCTAGTAGAACAGTGAAAGCAGAATATTGTAAAGTAGATTGTCGAGTTTTTTTATATGCACACTTGTTACTATTTAACACAACAAGTGGCATTATGACACAATACATAGGGATAGAAACTGGCTCTTTAAGGTTTTAAAGTTACAGCCACCTCTAAAAAGCTCTGTGTTGTGCTTTGAAATGTATTATTTGTGGTTCTCCTCCTCTAGATAAGAGCTGTGCATAAGTTATATTGTAGTCACCTGGAAGATGGCACAGTGGTTAGCATTGCTCCCTCACAGCGCTGGGGTCATGAGTTCGAATCCAACCAGGGCCCGATCTGTGTGTGGAGTTTGTATGTTCTCCCTGTGTTTGCGTGGGTTTTCTCCCACAGTCCACAAACCTACTGGTAGGTTAATTGGCTTCAGACAAAAATGGACTTGTAGGTGTTTGGGGAATTTAGACTGTAAGCTCCAATGGGAACAGGGACTGATGTGACTGGTTACTTATTCTCTGTACAGGGCCACATAATATCATTGAGGCTATTTAAATAAACATTGAATAAATAAATAAATGAAAAGCACATAAGGCCTGCATATGCATTGCACTGGTCCCTTTTTAATTGCTACATCCTGTTGTGTCCTCTATTTCTGAAAAATATAATCACCAGTTTAATCTTACAGACCATGTTACATTTGCTTGTGAATTTGCTGTATGTGGAAGTTGTGTTCTAGCAGGATGGACATAAAGTAGTGCAGATTGTTGCACATTCCCAGTCTGTTCATGAACCGGATTGATGGAATGACATGCTTCCTGCTCCTGTGTACACTGACCTGTTCAGACCTGTTCTCAAATAGTCTGTCCTTTCCCCTCAACATTTCTGCATACACCATTGTCATGTCACACACAGTATACTGACATATCCGTGCTTCAGGGTGGCTATGTGCAGCCTGAGTAATTTGTGGCTAAGCACTGAAATTTTGTTTGAGTTCTGGCCTATCCATTCACTAGAAACCAGTGACATCACTGAGAATGCAGCCTATCCATTCACTAGGAACCAGTGACGTCACTGAGAATGCAACCTATCCATTCACGAGGAATCAGTGACGTCACTGAGAATGCAGCCTATCCATTCACTAGAAACCAGTGACATCACTGAGAATGCAGCCTATCCATTCACGAGGAACCAGTGACGTCACTGAGAATGCAGCCTATTCATTCACGAGGAATCAGTAACGTCACTGAGAATGCAGCCTATCCATTCACGAGGAACCAGTGACATCACTGAGAATGCAGCCTATCCATTCACGAGGAATCAGTAACGTCACTGAGAATGCAGCCTATCCATTCACGAGGAACCAGTGACATCACTGAGAATGCAGACTATCAATTCACTAGGAACCAGTGACGTCACTGAGAATGCAGCCTATCCAGTCACTAGGAACCAGTGACGTCACTGAGAATACAGCCTATCCAGTCACTAGGAACAAGTGACATCACTGAGAATGGAGTCTATCCAGTCACTAGGAACCAGTGATGTCACTGAGAATGCAGCCTATCCAGTCACTAGGAACCAGTGACATCACTGAGAATGCAGCCTATCCAGTCACTAGGAACCAGTGACATCACTGAGAATGCAGCCTATCCATTCACTAGGAACCAGTGACTTCACTGAGAATGCAGCCTATCCAGTCACTAGGAACCAGTGACATCACTGAGAATGCAGCCTATCCAGTCACTAGGAACCCGTGACATCACTGAGAATGCAGCCTATCCAGTCACTAGGAACCAGTGACATCACTGAGAATGCAGCCTATCCAGTCACTAGGAACCAGTGACATCAGTGAGAATGCAGCCTATCCAGTCACTAGGAACCAGTGACATCATTGAGAATGCAGCCTATCCATTCACTAGGAACCAGTGACATCACTGAGAATGTAGCCTATCCATTCACTAGGAACCAGTGACATAAGTGAGAATGCAGCCTATCCAGTCACTAGGAACCAGTGACATCATTGAGAATGCAGCCTATCCAGTCACTAGGAACCAGTGTCATCCCTGCGGCACGAGTAAGAAGTAGAATCACCAGTACCTAATGTATTTATAGACTTTATATTGGTTAATTTCTTTAAAGTCGATGTCCTCCCAAACTATTTTTTGCAGTATAGGAGGCTTTATGTAATCAAATAAATATACTTACCTTGCAGGCGTAAGTATTCGCCAGCTAACTTTGTTTCTGTCCTCCATGGTTCGCCTGTAATGGGGGCCAGACATTGTGATTTGTATTCCAGAGAGACTAAATGTTAACCCTAAAAAAAATCTGAACTTGCCCGCTGGGTATCCTGTATTCTGTGGCTGGAGCAGATAATAGCCGATCGGAAGAAAGGCCCTGTTTCTGGGAGCTTACAATCTAATGGGAAGGGGCGAGGCTGAGACAAGAGGCGGTCACACGGGGGAGAGAGCGGCTGAGGGCTTTCAAATGGGTGACAAATTCTAGAGCTGTAGGGGGTAATTTTAAGATGTTATTAAACAGTTCCATTTAATCACTGGCAGATCTTTGTTCTCAAGAGCTTGCAATCTAAAGGATATATTTCCTTCTGCATTCATTCTCCTCTGTGATCTCGGTGATGGTAGTCCAGTGTCTGGCTGGATAAAATAGGAGCCTGTCTTGGTATGTATTATTCATCTAATTGCATTATAGTCCACAGAGATTAAGCTCTCAATTGTGTTTTGTTCTCCAGCTGCATTATTTACAGACAGAACTGTTTTATATGAATTATTTAATTGCAGCAGTGGGTTAATCCACTGCTGTTTTATACAAGGCTGTACATTAAATAACTATTAGGTGACTTCTGAGTGGTAGTCTGAGCACATAGATAGTTACCGCTGTCAGGCGCCGTCCCCGTGTCTGCGCTCCTACACGGGGCCGGGCGCCTGCTTCCTCCTTGCCTCTCGCGTCTGGTTGCTCTGCAAACCAGACACACTTCCTCCTCCCGCTGGGCTTCTGGTCTGCGCATCCGTGTCCCGTTTTGCTACTCCGAGTCTCGGTGGCGGTGTTTTTCGTCATCACCGCCACCGTTAATTAGGACCAGGTCCCTATTTATTCTAGCCCTGGCACCGGACTGGTGCCAGAGTATTGGGTCCCCTTGCTCCAGCACTACCTTGTACTATTCTGCTATTGATTCCTGTGTTTGACCCGGCTTGTTCCTGACCTGTGTACTCTTTCTCCCTTGGCTTATCCTGATACCTGTGGTTTGACCCGGCTTGTTGACTTCGCTTTTGGATTTCCCTCTGTACCGCTGCTGCCTATGTGGTTTGACCCGGATTGTCTGACTCGCCTGCCAACTCGCTTCACTGATTACTCCCTCCGAGGACCGTGACCTGTGTACCTCCTGCGACGTAGTCCAAACTAACTTTCGGGGGTCCCTGGCGAAGACCTGGGGCACGTTAGACTCCGCTCCTCCTTGTGGCGTAGCGCTAAAATCAGTAAGCAACATCTCCGCCATCAAATATGTTGCAACCGCCTCTCCTGATTGATAATCCTCTTACTTCTGGTGCTAGTGGAGTCATTTTCAGAGTGAACCATGTGTCCAGCTCCCAAGCTGTGAAATCTGAGATTATTGCCTTCATTGTAATGGAAGCGCCACACATAGCATATTTCTTCTTTAAACCAATTAAATTGTGAAAAAGTGTCAATCAAGACCTGTACCTAAAAGTAAATATTAGACAGCTTATCTGTAAATGATCTGCACAGTTGACCTTCTTCTCCTCATTAATGAACAAATCCAGATATACCTGTTACCTGTGGGGATTTTATCCAAGGGAGAGGACGGCCAGTTCAGTAAGCATTGTAGTAGTTTAAAAAGAAAGATGGCCTCTGTCACTATTTTTAGTGAGTTTTATACAGCATAAATGTACGAGACTTCGTACTTCCTTACTATGGTAAGAATGGTTATACTAAATATGGTATACCATCTGCAGGCTGGGCGGCTTTTGCTACACCATTCTCCTCAGTCAAATTTGTAAGTGCGTGTTCAAAAGTGGCATCATTGAGCTGGTGGCAAGCAAAGTCCTGCAAAGGACATAAAGTTGTTATTGTGGACTAGTCCGTATCCTCACCGACGGGCGCTGCTTTCAACCTGTCCAGGGTTCCCTGAATGGTAAATCAAAAAGGAAAAAAATGATCAGGCGCTATACAAATTAGTAACAGAAATTAATTACTACTACACTCCTACAGATCACCAAATGCTGCTGTAAAGGGATGGTGTCAATCCCTGGCTGATACTGCAAAAACTGAACTAAACAGTGTAGTATGGGGTCTGTAAAGTGTTAGTTGTGTTTAATGACAAGTTGTCTTCTCTAGTAACTCAAAATAAATCAAAATAATCACTAAAACATAAAATATTTAACTTTTAATCATAAATATTAATAAAAATAAACACATTAATTTGAAAAAACTGACATACGAATTAATAAATATAAAGGTATATACTGTAATGCGCATTACTGTTTATATTATTAATTTGTATGTTGTTTTTTTCGAATTCATGTGTATATTTTTATTATATTTATGAATAAAAGTTAAATGTTTTAGTGATTATGTTGATTTATTTTGAGTTACTAGAGAAGACAATTTGTCATTGATGACAATTAACACTTTACAGACCTCCTACTTCGCTGTTTAGTTCAGTTATTGTAGTTCCCCGAATAGTGTAATTTTCGTGGAGGTGCTGCCATTATCCCTAGGATAGCATTCTGTTTGGCAGCTCCCAAAGATCAAGGTCCAGACACTGTGATTTCCTGGGAACATTGCTTTCTCCTCTTTCGCTTTCTCTCTTTCGTTTTCACTTTCTTTGTCTCTTTCGCTTTCGCTTTCTCTGTCTCTTTCTTTTGCTTTCTCTCTCTCTCTTGGCTCGCTTTTGCTCTCTTTCGCTTTTGCTTTCTCCCGCTTGCTTTTGCTTTCTCCCGCTTGCTTTTGCTTTCTCTCGCTTGCTTTTGCTTTCTCTCGCTCTCTCTCACTCTCTCACTTTTTCTCTCTTTCGCTTTTGCTTTCTCTCGCGCGCGCTTTCTCAGTCATCCAATCTGAGGGGCACTGTTACTATAGGGTTGTATGAGGGCGCATGGAGTTGGCACTTAAATAGTTAACTAACTGCTGCTGGCTCCTACCCTCTGCAACCCCTGATAGCCTCAGTTTAATTTAAGTGCCCAAGGAGTTAGGGTGTTGTTTAATTGTGCTGTTGCTTTTTTTTGGTTACTAGTATGTTCTTTATTTTATTTTAGTTCCTATCCTGGAGTACAGTGTAGACAGATACTCCAGGATAGGAACTAAACTTTTTCTTTTGTTTTTGCTTTTTATTTATCTTAACTGTCCACAATACAGGCTTTGGGCTTGTTCTTAGGGTGACAGCAGCCGCTCTCTGCAGCGCTGTCACTGCCGCTACTCTGGGACAGGCGCTGCCGGCAGGCAGAGAGCGCACAGGCAGGAGAAAGCTGGATATATTGGGAGATACCATGTTCCCCACTAAGACGGAGGGGGACCGGTCGCAAGACCAGTCCACAGCAGTGCCTGACTAGGTCAGACTGCAGAACCACTGGGTACATGTCTAATTGTCACTGTACCGCAGGCAGATGACACAGAAGGTGTGTACCATGCTGTAGTTGGCTGTCTGCAAGAGCCTTGACAGGAGGAGGCAGTGGAGGCTTTCCCCCTGCTAGATGGTTTGTCCCGTGAGTGCAAAATTTCTCGCCGAATGCAGAGAATGACGAGGTTTCTCAAGTGGCTCTATGAGGAGAAAGACTTGCGCTGTTGCTGACGTCTTCCTTCCTTACCCTGGTACCCAGCTAAGTGTCATTTTCTTAGTTGTTAAACTGTGAGAGACACATGCAGTCAATCTATTTTAGTGTATTTTCTCCATCTGTGGGTTAAATTTAAAGGTATATGTAGTAGGGATGAGCGCACTCGGATTTATGAAATCCGAGCCCACCCGAACGTTGCGGATCCGAGTCGGATCCGAGACAGATCCGGGTATTGGCGCCAAATTCAAAAGTGAAACTGAGGCTCTGACTCATAATCCCGTTGTCGGATCTCGCGATACTCGGATCCTATAAATTCCCCGCTAGTCGCCGCCATCTTCACTCGGGCATTGATCAGGGTAGAGGGAGGGTGTGTTAGGTGGTCCTCTGTGCTGTTTAGTTCTGTGCTGTTTAGTTCTGTGCTGTTTAGTTCTGTGCTGTTTAGTTCTGTGCTGTTTAGTGCTGTGCTGTGCTGTGCTGTGCTGTGCTGTGTTCTGCAGTATCAGTCCAGTGGTGCTGTGTGCTGTGCTCTGTCCTTCTGAGGTCAGTGGTGCTGCTGGGTCCTGTGCTGTGTCCTGTTCAGTCCAGTGGTGCTGTGTCCTGTGCTCTGTGCTTCTAAGGGCATAGTTATTTCCCCAATATTCCCCTGTGTTTAAAAAAATAAAAAAAAGTTTTTTTAAAAAATACCAAAAACTACTTTAATATTTTTTAATTACCACAAAATTTTCACAACCAATCCTGCAGTATAAGCCCATTGGTACTGCAATATTACCAAGTTCACACATTCAGCAGTAAAAGTCCAGTGGTACTGCAATATTACAAAGTTTACACATTCTGCAGTATTACTCCAGGTACAATTATTGGTGCGAATCATAAAAGTTCAGGGTTTTTAATATATTGTGGTGACCCACTCCTCTACGCAGTCCAGGTACAATTATTGGTGCGAATCATAAAAGTTCAGGGTTTTTAATATATTGTGGTGACCCACTCCTCTACGCAGTCCAGGTACAATTATTGGTGCGAATCATAAAAGTTCAGGGTTTTTAAGATATTGTGGTGACCCACTCCTCTACGCAGTCCAGGTACAATTATTGGTGCGAATCATAAAAGTTCAGGGTTTTTAAGATATTGTGGTGACCCACTCCTCTACGCAGTCCAGGTACAATTATTGGTGCGAATCATAAAAGTTCAGGGTTTTTAAGATATTGTGGTGACCCACTCCTCTACGCAGTCCAGGTACAATTATTGGTGCGAATCATAAAAGTTCAGGGTTTTTAATATATATTGTGGTGACCCACTCCTCTACGCAGTCCAGGTACAATTATTGGTGCGAATCATAAAAGTTCAGGGTTTTTAAGATATTGTGGTGACCCACTCCTCTACGCAGTCCAGGTACAATTATTGGTGCGAATCATAAAAGTTCAGGGTTTTTAATATATATTGTGGTGACCCACTCCTCTACGCAGTCCAGAAAGATACCTTGTTGCAACGTTTTGGACTAATAACTATATTGTGAGGTGTTCAGAATACACTGTAAATTAGTGGAAATGCTTGTTATTGAATGTTATTGAGGTTAATAATAGCCTAGGAGTGAAAATAAGCCCAAAAACTTGATTTTTAAACTTTTTATGTTTTTTTCAAAAAAAATCCGAATCCAATACCTTAAATCCGAACCGAGACCTTTCGTCAAGTGTTTTGCGAGACAAATCCGAACCTCAAAAATACCGAAAATCCGGATCCAAAACACAAAACACGAGACCTCAAAAGTCGCCGGTGCACATCCCTAATATGTAGTTATTTAAGTTTACATATCTTTGGAGGGGCTAGTCTGCCCTGGTGGTTATTTTGAGCTTACTCTCAAGTTAACTTTACATGTAAGAAAAAAAAAAAAAAGATATATATGTTATAAAGTAGAAAGAGAGTAAAGCAAGTAAGTAAGAGGTCTTATTTAACTGCCAGACGCGGGTTTTGAGGTTGAGAGCCTAGCGAAACCCCGTTCCTGTTACCCACCCACCGTGTGTGTGTGTGTGTGTGTGTGTGTGTAGTGCTTGCTGCTTCTTTTTGGTGTATTCCTTACGGCTAGTTATCATGTCTGATAAGGGTAAATCTGCCGGTCTCAAAGTTTATGTCTGTTCAAAATGTTCTGCAAAACTTCCGGTGGGACAGACGCACCGGGATGTGCTCTGTGGACACTGTGAAGCCAGGGTCCAGGGCGAGCGGGCGCAGGGGGTGTCCTCGCTGCCTGCGGGGGAGCCGGCGTGGGTGTCTTCACTGGCCCAATCGGACTCTTTACTTGCACAGCTCATTACCCAGCAGGCGGAGGCACAGGCAGCTCCTGTACAATCCACGGCAGGTTTTTTCCCGTCCCCTCAGTCTGACCAAGGGGAGCCGGCTTGGGGAGAAGGCTAGACTGTTTAAATTGCATCTTGTATTCCCCTGGTCTACTTCATCCCCCCCCCACCCCCCCAGGGCCAAGCGGGGTACCAAGGTTTTGCGCAAGTGCAGGGATCCCTTGGCAGCGGCAGTGGATGTAATGACTATGCATTGGGAATTTCATATGTGGTACTTGTTTCCTCCCATTCCCATGATTCAGCTTGTACTTCGACGGGTGGCACTGGGGGGTCATCCAGTAAATCTTGTTGCGCCAAACATGCCCAGGATGGTTTGGTACACCAACATTTTTCTGAGACGGACCTGCTTGGCCACTTCCTCTCAGACCCGACTTATTGGTTCAGGGACCTTTTCATCTCCATCACTTTGTTCGGTTAGCTTTAACGGCATTGCTGTTGAGGCCGGCATTTGGCAGGCAAGGGGTTCTCCTCCGGTGTCATGCAGACCTTGATGATGGCCAGGAAGCCATCCTCGGCATGCGTTTACAATAGAACAAGGCTGGCTTATGTTAAATGGTGTGAGACTCATTCTTGACAGTCGTCTTCAGGTTTCTGCGTTATACGTGTTTTTTCAACGCCGTCTGGCTATTCTGCCAGAAGTTCAAACCTTCTGCCAGGGAGTGTTGCACATCATACGTTCCGCCGATAGCGCCCTGGGATCTCAATTTGGTCCTTGGTGTTCTTCAGAAACCACCCTTTGAACCACTGCGATTGGCTGAGCTCAGATTTGTGACTTGGAAGGTGGTATTCTTGTTGGCTGTCGCTTCTGGGTGTCAGAGCTCGGGGCCTTATCCTGTAGGGCTCCCTACCTGATTTTTCATGAAGACAGGGCAGTCTTGTGGACGGTGCCTTCTTTTCTTCATAAGGTTGTTTCAGGTTTCCACGTGAACCGGGATATAGTGCTTCCTGCTTTTCATGAGGGTTCTTTGTTAGATGTTGTGTGGGTTTTACGCACTTATGTGGATAGGACCTCTGCTTATCGCAAGACGGATTCTCTTTGTTTTGTATGACTCCCATAAGAGAGGTTGGCCGGCATCCAAGCAAACCGTTGCTCGTTGGATTACATCTACGATCCGGCAAGCTTGTGTGAGTTCTAGCCAGTCTGTGCCAGAGAGGCTCATAGCTCACTCCATGCGTTTGGTGGGGCGTCTTGGGCTGCTCGTCACGGTGGATCAGCTGTGCAGGGCTGCTACTTGGTCCTCTGTTCGCACCTTCACCAGATTTTACCAATTTAAAGTTATTGCTGCTTCGTATACTACCTTCTGGCCGCAGTATTTTGCTTGCAGGGGTTCCCGAGCAAACCTTCCCTTAGGGGCTACTTTAGAAGGTCCCCGTGGTAGCAGTCTCCCCTAGATTAGCTGAGAAAAGAGGATTTTGGTGCTTACGTCAAATCTCTTTCTCTGAATTCATCTGGGGGACACGGCGTTCCCACCCTTTTGCTCTTCTGCTGGATGTTTGTTTGGTTCCTTCCTTGGGGCTTTTCTGTTATACTGAGACTAGCAGGGGTTGCAGAGGGGAGGAGCCAGCAGCAGTTAACTATTTAAGTGCCAACTCCATGCACCCTCATACAACCCCATGGTAGCAGTGTCCCCCAAAAGAGATTTGGCGTAAGTAACTCAATTTCTCTCTCTCTTTCTCTTGCTTTCATCTTGCTCGCTCTCGTTCGCGCTTTTTCTCGCTCTCTTTTCCTCTTGCTCTCCAGTTCGCTTTCTGGCTCTCCCGCTTTCTCTCGGTTCTCCCACTCTCTCTCTCTCTTTCTCTCCCTATCTATGATGTTCCGGCATTCATATTTATATATCTTTTCATATTTCGATCAGAAACCTAAGAGCTTCCTACTACTCTGTAAACATTCCTATATATAATTCTTGCAGGCTATATGACCATAAACATATCTTATGAAATTATTTCATTTGATTGTTTCGTTTGAGCTGTCTGGATATAGAAGAATCATATTAAATATCCAGCCTGCTTCTTGCCTTTATTTTTTTATTTTTATATCTGTCTCTTCCTCTTTGGGTAACAGAAATTTGTTCCACTCCAGTTAGTGTATTAAGTATATTCCTACAGTGTAGTCAACCAGAGCATTAGAATGTAAGCAGCACAGAGTATTTCAGTTCAGCCACCTCCTGTGTGTTCATGTGTGGACATATTTGAAGTGGGAAAGTCTAGGCCAACATTTAGCCAATTGGAGCAACTAAATGATAATGCAAGGCTTTGTAAATAATGTGGGAAGATTGTGGTGTCATACGCTCCTTTATATGAGACCATATCGAAACTTGTTATTTTTGTTGTACTGTATGTGACCTTCTATTTTCAATGGAAGAAATACTGACGGGGTTAATGATGGGCAGCACGGTGGCTTAGTGGTTAGCACTCCTGCCTCACAGCGCTGAGGTCATGAGTTCAATTCCCATCCATGACCTTATCTGTGTGGAGTTTGTATGTTCTCCCTGTGTCTGTGTGGGTTTCCTCCGGGTGCTCCAGTTTCCTCCCACACTCCAAAAACATACTAAGAGGTTAATTGGCTGCTGTCAAAATTGACCCTAGTCTGTCTCTCTCTGTCTGTATGTGTGTGTACATTAGGGAATTTAGACTGTAAGCTCCAATGGAGCAGGGACTGATGTGAATGAGTTCTCTGTACAGTGCTGCGGAATCAGTGGCGCTATAAAAATAAATGGTGATGATGATTGTCACTGTCAGCATATTGTCAGTGTGGAGACGTAGGCTTTTTCCCTGTCAGCATTTTTCATGTAAGTGTCAGTATTTCTTCCTCCAGCATTTTGTACACAGCCCGTACTATAAGGGAAGCTGGCACATATAGTGCATTTTAGTGTATATATGTAAATGCATATGTACTTTAAACTCTGTTATGTGACTCTTGAGACACCATGTGACACTATCATATAAGACATGCACAGTATAATCAGTGACACAAACACTGGTGACGGCTTCATAACTAACAAGTTCTTTTTATTGTCTTCTCCTTAGAGTTGCATTATAAAGCGTTACTGTGAAAAAAGATTTGTTCCCAAGTATCAGACCACCATAGGGATCGATTACGGTGTAACAAAGTAAGTAGCTTGGCTTCATTGTACATCAGCACCCGTGTTCCATGTCTGTATGAGCCGCAGTTCCTGAGCTATTCCACCAGTTTATGTCATTCTCACGGAACTGCCATGCAATTCAGTGATTGCATGTGTCACAAGGTTATTAACTTCATCTCTCACCATTACTGCTACTCCATACCTTTACATACTACATGCATTTATATTGTAGATGGCTTGTGTAGCAGTCAAACTCTCATGTTACATCCTAATTTTGCCCCTTTTTTCCATGGTGCCTTTATCCATTTTAATGGGCCCATTTTCCTGATTTATTTATTTATTTATTTTGCTCTATATTTTTCTGCATTTGACAACACCAATATATTTTCCCACATGTAATATTTAATAGTGCACTAGGTAGTCATTTTCTTGTTGTACAGTAGTTGTTTGATGTCTGAATACTGCACATACCATCTACAGGACTGAATGTGTTTGCACATGTTGTCATTTGTAAAGTGCCTTGTGTGTGTTTTCCTTGTTTTTGTTAAAGTTTTGGGTGTCTTTAAGGCTTTTCCCTGATTTTACACTTTCCTGTCACACTCGGTGCTGGCGGCCATTTTTTTCGCTGAACCACGGCTCATGAGAATATCTGATCACTGGGAACCAGCGCCTCGTGTATATAAGATAGGCTTTGTGCATACAGTCAGGCATTTCCTCAGTGACATACTTGCTAACTTTTCCTCGTTGGCTTCAGGGAGATCCCGGGGGAGGTGGGCGTGCAGGGGCGTGGCTTGACAAATCTCGTTATCTTGGTCTATTCCGGGAGAGTTGGCAACTATGCGTTAAAGAAAAGCAGCTAATGAATCTCTAGAGACTAAAGTGTCTTACATTTCTGTCTCCATTACTGAAGTCATGTTGTCTTACCTGTCAGTCTTTGATTAAATCTTGGTCTCCATGAAAATGGCCACCTCCATAGGCATCAATACATGGACATAGGACACAATTTCTGAACTGTGTCATCATGCCACAGATGGCGAAGCCAACCACGTCTTGTACTGGCTCAGCATCAGGGAGAATGCCAGACTCTTCAGGGAGTGAGGGAGATCACCCCTATTTCAGGGAGTCTCCTTGACATTCAGGGAGAGTTGGCAAGTATGCTCAGTTATGGCACTGATTCCTGGCGAAGGTGGCAGGTCCAACTTTATCCATTTTTTGACTATATATTTTGGTGCCATTTGCATTCGGAGATGTCAGAATTTGGACAAATGTTAAGTGTAACTTTCATGGGTCCGACAGACCATTGCAAGTTACAGCGGTGGGACATTTAAGAAAACTGGTGCACAGGAGAAAAGATACTGTCATTTATAATCCATAAGAAAGTTAATGAGCCTTTTTATGGTGCGGGATAGAAAATAAAAGCACAGTTTTGCTTTGCTGGATCACCTATTCCTGTGCAGCCGGAAGACTGGATGTTTCGGAAACGCACCATAATATTTCTCTGTAGATTCTGAATGAAAGACGAGAACACTCCATCCACATTGTATAATGGGAGGGTGAGATTACTGAGACGATTGCTAAGATATTGTTATTGTATTTAACTGTAACCGTGATCTAATTTTCTATTTTCAGGGTACAAATAAGAGAACGAGAAATCAAAGTGAATATATTTGACATGGCGGGTCATCCATTCTTCTATGAGGTATAGCGAAATAAAGTCACCACAATAAATGTCTAAGGAGAATCTTTACACAGATGCAGATTTTAAGCTTTAAAGGTTCTCCTTTTCTTTTCTTTTTTTTTTTTTTTTAAGTACAGACTGTTCAGAGACTGCATCAGTATAAAATAATCACCCCCTCCCCTCGTTCGTCCTGTAGAGGGAGCCCTCTCGGTAATAGCATGCGCAGCAGCTCGCTGTCCCAAGCCCATCAGTAATATAATATATATTATAATATATGCTCTGTCCTCTGCTTCAGAGAAGCACCAGTCTTTCAGCAGATTACATTCTACAGATAAGGGTCTGAGCTATGTACTAACATGTAAAGGATAGGTTCACCTGGTCTGCAGTTTTCCCTGTATTGCGGCCACAGGAAGATTGCTGTCCTAAAGTCCACCGGTTATATATTGTTGTATGATGGTACAAGTCTGGAGTGTGTCCTTTTAGGAAGGAATCTTATTATTTTAATATTACTAGTTAACATTCTTATTTGTTCACAATCTTGGTAATACACGTTTACTGCAAGTTGTCCGTTCATATATGTATTAAAGTGTACCTGGCACCTATAAGGCAGTGATGGGGCAATCTGACACACATCAAAGGCCGCATGTATGGCCCTCTAGTCTTCAAAGCGGCCACACATTACCTTTATTCTTAGTAATAAGGTATTATGTTTATTCAAAGTATTAGACACCACATGCTCTTAGAATAAATCTGATGTAGTCCAAAATACTCAGCACGCCTCTCATACCCTCTCACTGGCCCTAAAATACTCCTCACCCTTCCCACTCGCCTCTCAAGTTTCCCATGTCACACATCCTCCGCCCAAACGCCTCTCAAACCTCACAATTATCTCTCATTGGAAGTACCAGTGACCATTCGCTCCTAATCTTATGCTTCTCTACCTTGCTCTAATGATGCAAGCAGGAATCACGCAGATCCTTCCAGGTGAGGAAGCAGAGAGACCACTTGGTGCAGACGGCACGTCCCACCTATGTGCTGCAGGCCCTGTGCGACCTTCCTGTGTTGTGGGAAGGTCATGTGATGCTCATGTCAGCTGCTCATGGCAAAGGATCAGGTTCAGGGTTATGCTCTACTTATGGCTCCATGAGTCTTGCCCTGGGCCCCAAAAACTCAGTGGGGCATAAAGCAGAGACTATGAGCTGGAACTGATGGGGCAGGAGGAGCTGGGGGCTGCGAGCGAAGGCTTTATGGGTCACGTATTGCCCATCACTGCTATATACAGTTGAGGCAGCCATTTTGGAGGCTGCACCAATATTAATGCCTCCGAAGTTATTGGTTCATAGTGACTTAATAGGCGTCTTCTAATCATTGGCTCAGTCTACAAAGTTCTCCCACTGGATGTAGACCTTGACAAATCCTGGTCACCGGGGTGATTAAGAAATGTCCTTCATCCCCTGTCCTGGAAGCCAGGTGAGTGTGACAGCCGTCCCTCCAGTGCATATTCTGGAAACCTAGTTTGCGGCAGTTGCAGCTCGCACAGCGTTACAGCACGTTGTGCGGTTACTGTGACAAAGCCGCGATCTGCAGGCCATACCAATCAATAACCGATAGAGATGTAAATTGTAAACTATCTTATGAAGAATTGTCACTGAGCACTGTTATGTTCTGTCCGCTCTCCAAGGTCCGCAACGAGTTCTATAAGGACACGCAGGGGGTCATACTGGTGTACGACGTGGGTCAGAAGGATTCCTTTGATAGTCTTGACGCCTGGTTAGCAGAGATGAAACAGGAACTCGGCTCACAAGGAAACATTGAGAACATAGTCTTCGCGGTTTGTGCCAACAAGGTGAGCGAGGCCCCAGCGGGTCTGATGTTTTATGAGGTTCATACAGAAGTCATGTAGTGGTACCATATTAGCCAGCAAAACAGTTGCGGGATCAATATTTTAGGAGAAAACCGCAACAAGTGTTTAATTGTAATGGCTCATTTCATACACCCTGCACACTTTATTATTATTATTATTATTACCATTTATTTATATAGCGCCACTAATTCTGCACCGCTGTACAAAGAACTCACTCACATCAGTCCCTGCCCCATTGGAGCTTACAGTCCAAATTCCCTAACATACACACACACAGACCAAGAGAGACTAGAGTCAATTTGATAGCAGCCAATTAATCTACCAGTATGTTTTTGGAGTGTGGGAGGAAACCGGAGCACCCGGAGGAAACCCACGCAAACACGGGGAGAACATACAAACTCCACACAGATAAGGCCATGGTCGGGAATTGAACTCATGACCCCACTGCTGTAAGGCAGAAGTGCTAACCACTGAGCCACCGTCATTGGTCCTGTCTCCATTGTTTGCAATTGAAAAAAATGCATTTTGTCCCCAAAGTTTTCAGTGTCTTTTTAGAGGTCAAAAACGGCAAGTTCTCAGGGTACAAATGCTCCGTCTTCAGACAGAGTTTGTCTTATTGTAGACCAGTCTCTATACATCAGTCATGATGTAAACCTTCAGATGTTGTTCTGATTTACAACAAAACTGATGCTGCAACAGGCACCAATAGTGCGCGCAAGCTGCGTTTATAACCGGTACATGGTGCAAGTGGCAGGAAATCGGCGTCATTTTAAACTGCAAGAAAAATAAAGGAAGGATCTAAAAAATTCCAACACATGTATGTGTATAAACATATATATGAAAATAAATCAAAAGTTAAATCAATATGATATAAAATACCAAAGCTGCTGTTAAATCCAGGTTGCACTGAATCTATCAATGTTGACAAAGATATAGTGAGCATCAGGATCGGCTCTTGTGTGACCAGCTTTAGAGAACCAGCCATTTATAGATGAAAGTTTAGCATATCTTTTATAGAACATACTGCATACACTGGACCTCTGTGTATCTTCTTCCAGATTGACTGTACAAAGCATCGCTGTGTGGACGAGAGTGAAGGGCGTCTTTGGGCAGAGAGCAGAGGATTTCTGTATTTCGAAACCTCGGCGCAGAGCGGAGAAGGAATTAATGAGATGTTCCAGGTAAGGCCTGTGGTCCTCTCCTGTCCTTCCGTTACATCCATCTGTTTTCTGTATCGAGTTGCGGTAATCTCTCTCTCCCTCTCTCTTTTTATAAGGCTTTCTACTCTGCCATTGTGGATTTGTGTGACAACGGTGGGAAGAGGCCGATGTCCTCCATTAATATCGGCTTCACCAAAGAGCAGGCGGATTCTATACGCCGGATTCGCAACAGCAAAGACAGCTGGGACATGTTGGGGGTGAAACCCGGTGCTACCAGGTATTATTATTATTATTATTATTATTATTATTATTATTATTATTAATGTCGTGGTTCCCCGGCCATCTGTTGCGGTGCCTCTTTCACTAAGCTCCACCCATCATACTGAGTTTCCCCATTGCCTCCCGACCACAGAGCAGATATACCTACAGTAATATGGTTATGGAGGAAAGGTGTGAAAGCAAACATATCCTGTAATACGTCGGGGTGGCTCACCAGCCTATTTATTTAATAGAACATACTCTTTAGGATTTACAGTATTGTAAATGTATTTCTCTTTCATCCAGTCTGGGGGACACTGCTTACCATGGGGTTGTGGAGGGAGCTTGGGGGAGTTGGCACCTAACTAGTTAAGTTTTAGTACTGCCGACAGACCCCTCCCCTCTACAATCCCCCTGGACTCTTCAGTTTTTTTCAGGTGCCCTGGAGTTGGGCAGCGTTTTTTATAGCTAGTGTAATCTTAAATTTGTTTATTTCTTTCTTTTATTTTAGAACCCTTCCTTCGTTCCGAAGGTAGTTTCGGCTTTTCACCTTAACCAAGACATTGTAGTCCCGGCCTTTTCATCCTCTTCCCAATCTGATCTTCAGACTATGGAAAAGTTGGATGTGGTTAGGGCTCTGCGCATCTATGTAAAAAGAACTTCACAAATTAGACGTACAGATTCTTTGTTTGTCCTCTATGATGCTAATAAGAGAGGCTGGCCAGCCTCAAAACAGTCCATCGCTAGATGGATTACGGCAACCATTAGACATGCTTACATAAAGGCTAACCATCCTGTGCCAGAGAGACTTACGGCCCATTCCACCAGATCGGTAGGGGCGTCGTGGGCAGCGAGAAATGGGGCCTCTGCGGACCAGCTTTGCAGAGCAGCCACCTGGTCCTCTGTCCACACGTTTACAAAATTTTACCAATTTAATGTATTTGCATCTACGGATGCAGATTTCGCTCGTAATGCTTTGCGAGCGGGATTTTCAGAGTAGTCCCACCCTTAGGGGGCTGCTTTAGAACGTCCCCATGGTAAAGCAGTGTCCCCCAGACTGGATGAAAGAGAAAAGAGGATTTATGTACTTACGTTAAATCCGTTTCTTGATTCCGTCTGGGGGACACTGCGATCCCTCCCTTCTTCTGTTCTTCTGTGTGCTCTTGTTTGACTGGCCTTACTCCTAGGGCTTTTTTAATAAACTGAAGAGTCCAGGGGGATTGTAGAGGGGAGGGGTCTGTCGGCAGTACTAAAACTTAACTAGTTAGGTGCCAACTCCCCCAAGCTCCCTCCACAACCCCATGGTAAGCAGTGTCCCCCAGACGGAATCAGAGAAACAGATTCAACGTAAGTACATAAATCCTCTTTTTTTAAAAAAAAAAAAAAAATTGCTGTAAATTGGATTTATTTCACATGATAACCTTGTTCCTCTGCGTAATATTATATAATAATGCGTGAGAGCTGCCATGTCCTCTTACCAGCCAGATAGAATGATCTATATTCCATAGACTAACTGTACAATGCCCCCTAGTGGCCGTCACTATGAGCTTTCAATCTCTTAATCAGAGGGTGCGCTTTTGTTTTGTTTGTGTTACTTACCAATGCACGCCGTCTGCTAATTACCACATCAGATTACGTCTGTCTTGTCAGCAAGTTACATTTTTACTAGATAAATTGATGCTTTGTTTTGTTTTTCCCAATAAAAACATTGTTCATTTCAGGGAAGAAGTGAACAAAGCTTATCGCAAGCTAGCGGTGCTCCTTCATCCCGACAAATGTGTGGCTCCCGGAAGCGAAGACGCTTTCAAGGCGGTTGTGAACGCTCGCACGGCCCTTCTGAAGAACATAAAATAGAGAGCGGCTCCGTCTTCCATATGTACCGTCAGCGATGCCAGTGGGGTCATCCAACGAGAACTTTCCAGCACTAGAAGATTGTAACGAGGCTTTATTCCTCCTCTTGCGGACAATACGGCGGGAGATCTCTGCATGCAGCCACAATCTGATCTCCCTTCCATCACCACTCGCAGAGCGTGGTGATTATGCACCTACAGAGCTTGGCTTCTACATGTGCTTCTGTAATTATTGTGGTATAAGCACAACCGTTAGGTTAGGTAGTTACGTTACCAGTCTTCTTGCTTTTCTTGTCTATTTATTGTCATAGTGCACGTTCTGTTTGTGTGCGCGACGGGGGTGATACGGTATCCCGACATTTAAAGCAAATGGAAGCATTTTCTATTCACTAAAAGTTATATCATTGTTTTTTTTTTTAATGTGTTTGTTTTCCTGCTACACCACAACTTTAAAGGGAACCATGATTTTAAAGAGAATAGATTTTATTAACATCGTGTTTTTACGGACCGCACTGTTGGTTCTGTGTCCCAGAGGATCCCAGCCGTTGGCTTCATCATTCAGCAAAGTGAAACGTTAGGATTCCGTCTCTCCCGTTCTCCCCCCAACATTGCTGGTTTATTATAGATTACTGACAGAACACTGTAGAACATTATGAGACACTTTGTAACATGATATTGTGCGGCGGAGTCGTGGGAAGTGTTGAGTGTTGGAACCGTGTAAGATGGTAGAAAAATGCAGCTCACAGCAAGGACCCATCCGAAGTACAACTTCCAATAGCGGTACGCCTGGAATCTAGCTTAATGACTAGTTTAAACACACCTAATTAACGGTGGAGGTTCTTTTTAAAAATAATTATAAAAGTTTAAGCTGTAAAAAGAAAAAGAAAATGCAGTTATTTATAAATAAAAATCATGTCACCAGAACATTTTGTGCTTTTCTGAGAAGAGCGAGAGAGATCTTTGAGCTAATAGGGATAATATACAAATAAGCAGCTCTTGTTCAGAAGGATGGCCTTCTGGGAAATGCCAGGTGCATGACAGCCCTGTGGATCGGTGCTTTAATCTCTGTTTTTTTTTAGAGCCTGATGCAGAGTTGTGCTGACTTTATTTTGGTTTTGCTCTTAATTAAAAGCCTGAATGTTAAGTTCCTCATAGCTCATCAGAGGAATCTGTACTTCAGATTATTTGCTAAAATAGGTAATGCACTTGATGGATTGTACCTTCCTTGGCACCTACAAACTACAGCAGAACTATAGGGAACCTAAACACAAACATTAGGCAGGATTTACTAAGCTGCGGGTTTGAAAAAGTGGGGATGTTGCCTATAGCAACCAATCAGATTCTAGCTTTCATTTACTTAGTACCTTCTACAAAATGACAGCTAGAATCTGATTGGTTGCTATAGGCAACATCCCCACTTTTTCAAACCCGCAGCTTAGTAAATCTAGCCCATTGTCTTTTATTATATGAAACATTAAGTAAATTGCAGTGATCAACATTGTCCTTTTCATCTGTTTAAAGACAACTTCTTTTCTGTTACCTAGGAGACTGCAGTCCTAGCAATAGAATGTTTACATTTATGTGTACTTTAAATAGATAGATAAGCTCAATTTGCTTTAAGCTTTTTCACCCATTTAGGCAGCTGTTCAGCCATTGGTTTAGGCAACTGTGATGCCGTAAAGGTTCTATAGCAGTAATAAGGTTACTGTTTAAGTGAATGGAAAAACAAACTATATGCCTTGTTATAGAAAAAAAAGAGGACGCAAATGAAACGCCTTGAAACAATGTACGGAGACACGGAAACCAGTGTACAAATGTTTATAGCTCTTTCAAGTGATACGTGATAGCTTCCAAAGCAACTATACATCCGAGGTTACTTTAGGAGAAAAAAAGGAGAATCTTACCCTAGAAATCGCTATCGAGCAAATCCCCATGTATAGAAGTCCTCATGCCAAACAATTCTCCATGGAGACTGGTAAACTGTAAGGAAACGTGTTGCCGCGTTTGGAACGCGGAATTGGGGCCATGTTAAGTGTGGTCCTACAACCCACCCTTTCCCTGTCTGCGCATTGCAGCCTCCAACCCAGGTGTAAGCGGATCTCCGATGTGACCAGGTTACTAAGCTGTTAGGTGAATATTATTGTGTATTTATAAGGTTACACAAAGAAGCTCACAGTGCCATACAGTGAGGAAGTTGAGTATTTCACAATGAAGTACCAAAAGGCAAAGTACTGAACGTTTAAGAAACATAAAACTGTACAAAAGGCGTAATAGGAGGCAGGATGTATAAGAAGTGTGGTTAAGAAGGTCCCGGAGGCATGATACAAGGTGAGAAAGATGCACAGGTGGATGAGGTGGCAGTAGACAGAACGAGGGAGGACCCTGCACATTAGAGTATTCAAACTGCAGACCACCTTTTATAATGGGCTTCCACACCTTTTAATTCTTACAATTAGAGCTGTGTCACAATATGTGGTCACTGTATTCATGCTTTGTATAATTATCTTCTAGAATGAAGTATCACATGCTGGTGGTAGGTTCAGTGATGACAGATTACCAGGACTGAATGCCAAAAATTAGTCTCCATGGTGCTTGGGTTCAGTTTAATGTGGTCTATTTTGATTGCTTGTTGGAAGGTACTGCAGAGGACCCTGAGTTCATGGTCTGTATCGGTAGCAACAACAAAGTTAGCGGTAGATGGACAGTTCTCAAAAATGGTTTCAGAGAACTAGCTGTAAACTTGCAAGGTGTAAGGAATGTCTGTTACTTGCGCCTCTGGCCACTAGAGGTCTCTGTATTTGTAAGCTTGCCCTTAAATTTACATTTGCAAGATGAGCAGTATGGCATCATAAAGAAGTCATCTTGGATCCTGTTTAATGTTCGGGCACTTCATTTATCTGACTGTTGCTTGAGAGGGATATACAGCAGCATGTTTTGGTAGGGTTGGAGGGATTTGTGTACATGAAAACCTGTTTAAGACGTGCCCAGCAAGAAGATATCGATGACAACAATTGCTATGAGTCCTTACAGGTAGATGTAGATGGAATAATATGCACTTGTAAGGAATCGACTGGGATTTGTAAAAAGCTACATAACAAACAGTTGTACTGAAATTCAGTTACTGCAAATTTGTCGAACAGCAAAGACAAATGTCTTCTTCTTGTGTGATTTTACATATCTAGGACAATGAAACTAGTGGTTATAGCAAAGGAAGTGGATTTTTTTTTTATTTTGTGATAGGGCAACCACTCTCTGGACTTGCTACAATATAATAGAACAGATATTATATATAGAGTACATGTGAGGGGTCATTTGGGAAATAGTGATCACAACCTTTGACTAGAGTTTTGTAAGGGAGTTTAGAAGGGTATATTTAATCCGATAGGAGAAGCACTGAATGTTGTAGGTTGTGCTCTAAAAAAGGTAAAAAAAAAATGTTGAGCCCGGCAAACCTAAGTCTCCAGCCATCAGCCAGATCCAGTTCTGCCACCAGTGGGCCCAGATGGAGTGGCTGGGGCACAGTACACTCTCTCCACCGATCAATCCCTGCATTCATCACATTATTAAAATCTTCAACTCATAACATCAGAGTATCTAGGGAGAGAGGGTGAGAAAGGCTGACACTTTTCTGAGAACTTACTTACTAAAAGGAGGGGGAACGTACATCTCCAAGTTAGCCAGGGGGGGGAGGTATCAATTGTAGCAGAAGTAACTGCAAACCAACCATATGGGTCAGTCCAAGACAAAGCGTAAGCTTTTAATAAGAAGAATGTACACCCCGGGAGTTGGGAGAGTGAGAGGAATGGTAAGCCCAGCCCACCCATGGCTGCTTAAGACCAAGAGTGCGACTGCCTTCCAAATGTGTTTCTACTACGCTCGCCATATCCGGATTATATTGCTTAATCTGGGACATTTCCAAAGACCGGTTGATCTTCTCATTTAGACCCCATACATTCCACAAGAAAAGATGGAGCCCCCCACTTACGACAGAGTCCTCAGCCATCCCATTCGTCAAGCATAGAAATCAGCAGAGTGTCAGTCATAGAATGTACCCATTCACGAGTGACCCTGTCCGAGGCCGAGCAAACAAACATACCAAATTTCACAATACCCAAAGCAATGATTAATAGCCCTCTGAAACCTGCTTTGATGAAATAAGCACCCACCATGAGACAATAACAAAAGTGCATGGGCCATCAGAGAAAATTAGCCAACAAGTAAAGAGTAGCACCTTTCATAAACCCATCCTGTACACCTGTCCCCAACTAGATATACATGGAACACTTAACTAAAGAACTCCTTCCCCTGAAATACCCTACAAAAATGAGGACACCACAGTGGGAACTGGCAGGAGCCAAATCACTGACAATGCCCAGAGCTGAAATCCCCAGGGGCAACTTCTCAAGGAGTAAGAGGCATGAGAAACCCTCAAAAAAGCCATACAGCTTTTTAAATATCCCACATCAGAAACCACAGCACAGAACAATTAGCAACAATCAGCACCCCCAGGCTACTAAAATGGGGGAAAACATATTACTAAAACGTCTGAGCGGTGCAGCCATACTTATACAGAGAGAACCAAATATTTCCCACCCCAACTCACTGAAGACACCCAGCGGAAGACATTATGCAATACAGACTCCCCACATGATACAGCTCACGGTTATTCATTGTCCACGACGAGACCTCCCGGAAAGACTACGTTCCAGCCAGTCCACGGATCTTGAGAAAAAAAGTGGGATCTGCCATCAGCCACCACTTTCAGTTGGGGTGGAAGCAGCATGGAGTACAGAAGATGAAGATCTCGTAAATGTCTCTTGACTTGAATAAATTGTGCCTGACACATTTGTCCAGGAAGATGGTGACAGTCTGGTTTTTAAATTGTAGTGGACCCTCTTGTCTGGCCAGCTTCAGAAGACCGTCTCTGTCTTTATAGTGCAGTTATTTCGCAATGATGGTGCGTGGTGGGGCGCCGAGTTGTGAGGGTTGTTCAGGCAGACAGTGTCGTGTGCTCTCCACTGCAAATTGCTGTGTTAAGGCCTGACAAACATTTGAGAAAACCAACGTTTCTGGAGTAGAGCCTTCGGCACATTTAGGGAGGCTAACAAAACGTATATTATTCCTATGGAGCCTGCCTTCCAAATCTGTGAGCTTTTGCTTGAAAACGGTAAATTGAGAGGCAAGGTCAGAGATTTTGCCTCTCATGGGGGCAGTAACATCCTCCAAAGTAGAAATCATATGTTCCACCTCACCTACTCTTTCATTATCTGGAGATCTTGCCTGATTACAGATATGTCCTTTTCGACTTCTCCAATGCGATCTGTCACACGTGTCTTATCAGGGAAGCAAAGCTATAATGCCACTCGGTTGACCCTGGATCAGGTCACAGGTTGTCATACAGTATAAGTCAGGCTCAGCATAAACCCCCAATATAGAAAGGTTCGGGTAGTCCAGCAATAGCCATGGGATAGCAGCCCAATATAAGTTCAGTGAATGGGCACCACTGGAATCTCAGCAGAGGGTCATTGTATATTTGAGAACATACAGTCACACCGCACAGGGCAAGCCAGGGAAGGCTATCTCTGGCAGTTCTGCATCCTCCACAGCTACAGTCAGGCCTGGACTAGTGCTAAGCAGATGGCAGTAACTGGTGCCCAGTAGTAGTGGGGAACAAATGTGGCCTCCAAGGTGGAAAAAGGTAAGGCACTCACCCAGAGGCGGAACTAGCGAGCTTTGGGCCCCAGTGCATGTAGATGGAAAGGAGGGAACCAGGGCCCCCAACCCTCTGCATCTGCCATGCAGTGAGCCCCATTATTTTCATGACCTCCGGTGCACTGCACCTGTTGCACCAATGATAGTTCCACCAATGCACTCCCCACCAAACTTTGCAGCTGCCCAGTTGACTGACAGTTACCGCGGTTCTAGTCCCCTCCGGGGTCCACACATCAGCAGCAGCTCTGGTCCTCACACATTCCTCCAACAGATCAGCCCCATGTAGAGGCTCCCAAAGTGGGGGGAAGGGGCACAGGTCAAGCAGGTTGCATAGAGCCCTTAGGGGGACCCACAATGTACAAGTTGGTATTTCAGCTGTAAGCTGCCAGGACAATGCGCTGCACAAGCTGAGCAAGGGAGTGCAGAAACTGTGTCACAAGCAAACAGTATGTAGGCAGCAGTGCCTGAATGTGCAATATGGGGTCACCACTCTACGACACTACACGGAAGTAGTCCAAGTAAGTATAAGAAAATTGTCTCAGAGTAATGCAGGGAGGATACATGCTGGGCACTGTCTAGTGAACGTCCCGGCCGTCTTCATGACGACCGGGGCATCACTTCCGGTTCTCGGGCCCGACCGTTGCCAAGGCAACGGCCGGACGCCGAGTTTGACAAGCGGTGCGCCCCGGCAAGTGAGCCAGACGGGTCTAGGATAGCCTGCGGGCTAATTAATGTCAGGGGCATGGGTTGTGATGTATTGCAGGGCTAAGGCCTGATTGGCCAAAATCTGTATATAAGGCAGGGAGGGCTTAGCCTCCCTGCCGGTTATAGCGTCCAGTTTGCCTATTAGCTTAACTTGCTCCTGCTCCTGCCTTGTATTGGTGAAAACCTGTTGGACTGATTACCTGTGTATGACCCCTTGCCCGGATTTGGACCCTGCCTGTGTATCTTGTGACCCTGACCTTCTTGCCTGTATCTGGACCTAGCTTTCGTGCCTGTGACGCTTGACCCCGGATTGTGTATTGGTTTCCCTGTCTGCTGCCGGCCCTCGACCCTTGCCTGGACTTACTACACTTTCCTGGGTTCTCCCTAGTCGGTACGCACTTCACAACCCTCTGCTAGTCTGCGGCCAAGTCTGTCCCCACCACTAGGGGCTCCAGTGAACACCTGACTGGCAGAGCAGACTCCGGGTTGTGCTGTACCGGCTAGAGGGGTTCCTAACATTATAACCGGCCAAAATACAGACGTTCCGGAGACGAAGTTGGGATGGAAGAAAGCGGAACCCAATCATCCCCTTTGCAAGCCCTGGCCGGTCATGTTGAGACCCTGTACCAGATGATCCGGGAACTGTCCCAGTATTTGTCCGCCCAAGAGAAGGACCCCCGGACTACACTAGCCATTTACGGTTCTCCGGAGACAGAGCCCTGTTCCGGAACTTTAAGGAAAGCTGCAAGCTCTATTTTCGGCTGAAACATCTATCTTCTGGTTCAGAACAGCAGAGAGTTGGAATTGTCATCTCCCTCCTGCAGGGTGACCCACAGTCCTGGGCTTTCACCCTACCACAGTTGAGTCCTATCGTGCAATCATTGGAAGCCTTCTTCAACGCGTTAGGTCTCCTCTACGATGACCCAGATCGGGTTGCCTCTGCTGAGGCTCATCTACGGGCCTTAAAACAAGGCCAGCGTCTGGCAGAAGACTACTGCGCTGAATTCTGCAGATGGTCGCCTGACAGTCAGTGGAATGACCCAGCATTGCGTTGCCAATTTTGCCTAGGACTGTCAGAGGAGATAAAGGATTCACTTGTCCAGTATCCTTCCCCCTCCTCATTGGAGAGTCTTATGCAGCTCGCTATTAAAATTGACAGAAGACTCAAGGAGAGGAGGACTGAGAAAGAGTCATCTTCTTTTTCATCTACATTTACTCCGACTTCCACGGATGTTGAGAAGCTTACGCAGTCAGGGGAGTATCGCCTCCATCCTGAGGAAAGAGACAAGAGACGGTTGCAAGGTCTATGTCTTTATTGTGGCAATAAAGGCCACTTCTCCTGCTCTTGTCCATATAAACCTGAAAAAGGAGCATGTCTGGGAAAGGTCCACTTAGGTTTCCAAATTGTTTCCCGAAAAAATTCTGTCCTTATTCCTGCACAAATCGCTTTCGGTTCCAGTTCTGTGGCCCTGTCGGCCTTCATTGATAGTGGAGCTGCAGGCAACTTCCTTGACATCGGAGTTGCCCAATCTGCTGGGATTCCTATAGTGAAGCTTCGTTCTGCAGTTACAGTTTGTGGGCTAGATGGGAGTCCATTGCCTGGAGGTAAAATTGTTTGTGAGACTCCATTACTACAACTGAACATAGGAGCTCTCCATTCCAAGGCCATAACCCTCTTCCTTATCGACTGTCCGTCAGTCCCGCTGATCCTGGGCCATCCGTGGCTTTCCCGTCATAATCCTGTTGTGGATTGGGCAAAAGGTGAAATTGTCCAGTGGAGCTCGTATTGTACACAGTCCTGCTTGACTCTGCCTCTGCGTGTGATCCAGTCTATTCCGGAGCAACTTCCCGCACAATATCATGAATACTGGGATGTGTTCTCCAAAAAGGCTGCGGACACGTTACCGCCTCATCGAGACTTCGACTGTGCTATTGAGCTGATTCCTGGTTCCAAGTTACCTAAGGGGCGATTATATTCTCTCTCTGGTCCCGAGACCAAGTCCATGCAAGTTTATATTGAGGAGAATCTTGAGAAGGGGTTCATCAGGCCATCTAAATCTCCTGTAGGTGCCGGATGCTTCTTTGTGTCAAAAAAAGATGGTGGACTGCGGCCCTGCATTGACTATCAAGGTCTCAATCAAATTACAGTCAAGAACACCTATCCTCTCCCTCTCATCTCAGTGTTATTCGATCAGTTAAGAGGTGCCACGGTCTTCACCAAAATCGATCTCCGTGGAGCATACAACCTCATCCGCATCAGAGAGGGAGATGAATGGAAGACGGCATTCAATACACACTCCGGCCACTACGAGTATCTGGTCATGCCGTTTGGCCTCAGTAATGCACCTGCTGTGTTTCAAGATCTGATTAATGAAGTGCTACGGGAGTTCCTCGATTGTTTCGTGGTCGTCTATTTAGACAACATTCTCATCTATTCCAAATCATTAACTATACATCAGGGTCACGTCAAACAGGTCCTACAGAAATTGCGGGAACACCACCTTTACGCCAAATTAGAAAAGTGCGAGTTTGAGGTGCAGAAGGTATCCTTCCTAGGTTACGTAATTTCTTCAGAAGGGTTCTCTATGGATCCAACCAAGGTCCAAGCTATCCTGGATTGGGTGCAACCAAATAATCTCAAAGCGGTGCAGAGGTTCCTGGGCTTCGCTAATTATTATAGACGATTCATTCATGGCTTTGCTGATATTGTGGCTCCTATTGTCACCCTGACCCGCAAAGGAATGGATTCCACTAATTGGTCGCCTCAAGCAATAGCTGCATTTGAAAACTTGAAAAAGGCCTTTGTATCCGCTCAGGTCCTTAGACACTCAGATCCTAAAAAACCGTTTGTTCTTGAGGTCGACGCCTCTGATGTCGGTGCTGGTGCTATATTATCTCAGAAGGACTCTCATACTCACCGTCTGCACCCATGTGCCTGCTTCTCGCGTAAGTTCTCTTCAGCGCGAAACCAACTACGATTTGGGCAATAGGGAACTACTGGCAATTAAATGGGCCTTTGAGGAGTGGCGACATTGGCTGGAGGGTGCAATACATCAAATCTCTGTTATCACGGACCATAAAAACTTACAGTATATATAATCGGCCAAACGCCTGAACCCCAGACAGGCCCGTTGGTCGCTGTTCTTTACTCATTTTAATTTCGTAATCACCTACCGACCAGGTTCTAAAAATGTCCGGGCAGATGCGCTATCTCGGAGCTTCTTGGCACGTCATGTTCCAGTTACTAATCCGGAACCCATCATTCCTTTGTCCATAATTCATGCTGGGCTAACTCAAGACCTGAGCACAACACTTCAAAGGTTCCAAAGACTAGCTCCTGATAATATGCCAGAGGGACGTCTATTCGTTCTGGTTCATTTAAGGAAGGCGGTTCTTGCAGAGGCACATAATAGTAAGACTGCTGGACATCCTGGAATCCAGAAATTCTCTCCTGAACAGTCTGGTGTCAGTCATTGTCTGCTGACGTCAAAAGCTATGTCCTCTCTTGTGATAACTGTGCCAGGAATAAAGTCCCCAGGAGCCGACCTAAAGGCCAATTGGTTCCATTGCCCATCCCTGCGAAGCCTTGGACACACTTGTCAATGGACTTTATAGTCGATCTACCACTCTCTGCAGGACATAACACCATATGCGTGGTAGTTGACCGCTTCAGCAAAATGTCACATTTCATACCATTACCTAGGCTCCCTAGTGCCCGAGATTTGGCTATCCTGTTTATCCAGCATATATTCCGTCTTCATGGACTTCCTACCGATATCGTGTCGGATCGTGGCTCACAATTTATAGCACAATTTTGGAAATCCTTTTGTACCCTGCTTGGAATCAAGATTAGCCAGTCGTCTGTATACGACCCTCAGTCTAATAGGCAGACTGAAAGGGTTAATCAGTCCTTGGAGCAGTTCTTACTATGCTACTTTTCCGAATTTCACGACAACTGGTCGTCCTTATTGCCCTGGGCAGAATTCGCCTATAACAATTCATATCATTCATCTACGCAAATCTCGCCATTCTATTGCAACTTTGGTTTCCATCCCAGATCCAATTCCTTGTACTCCCTCAGATCCGCTGGTATTACGGAGATTCGTTCCACAGCGGCTGAACTCAAGGTCATTTGGAAAAAAGTTCAATTCGCTTTAAGACGGGCCTCATTTTCTGCGGAAAAAAATTCTGATCGCCACCGTACCACCTGCTCCCTTAAAGTGGGCCAGAAAGTGTGGCTTTCTACACGAAATATTAGGCTCAGACAGCCTTGCAGAAAATTTGGCCCTAAATTCATTGGTCCGTTTCTCATTGTTAAGCAGATCAATGCCGTGGCATTTAGGTTGAAAATTCCTGGGTCATTAAGGATACCAAACACATTCCATTGCTCTTTGCTTAAGCCTGTGCTATACCCAAGTCAATCCCAGCTTCCAAGTCCACATGTACAAAACCGGAATAAGCCTCAAAAATACATAATTCAGAAGATTCTCGATACTAAGAACGTGCAGGGCCAGGTGCACTTCCTGGTACAGTGGAGGAATCGCAGCTTGGAAGAGCGGTCCTGGGTCCCGCGGAGAAAATTTAATGCTACAAAACTTTTAAGAGAATTTTTCAAAAAATTCCCTAAAAAACCTGGGTGTCGGGGTTCCTTAACCCCTCCTCAAGGGGGGGGGTACTGTCAGGAGCCGCGGCGGTGCCCGAGGCCCTTCCTGGTTCTAGTGAACGACCCGGCCGTCTCCATGACGACCGGGGCGTCACTTCCGGTTCTCGGGCCCGACCGGTGCCAAGGCAACGGCCGGACGCCGAGTGTGACAAGTGGTGCGCCCCGGCAAGTGAGCCAGCCGGGCGCATGCGCTAGGATAGCCTGTGGGCTAATTAATGTCAGGGGCATGGGTTGTGATGTATTGCAGGGCTAAGGCCTGATTGGCCAAAGTCTGTATATAAGGCAGGTAAGGGCTTAGCCTCCCTGCCGGTTATAGCGTCCAGTTTGCCTGTTAGCTTAACTTGCTCCTGCTCCTGCCTTGTATTGGTGAAAACCTGTTGGACTGATTACCTGTGTATGACCCCTTGCCCGGATTTGGACCCTGCCTGTGTATCTTGTGACCCTGATCTTCTTGCCTGTATCTGGACCTAGCTTTCGTGCCTGTGACCCTTGACCCCGGATTGTGTATTGGTTTCCCTGTCTGCTGCCGGCCCTCGACCCTTGCCTGGACTTACTCCGCTTTCCTGGGTTCTCCTTAGTCGGTACGCACTTCACGACCCTCTGCTAGTCTGCGGCCAAGTCTGTCCCCACCACTAGGGGCTCCAGTGAACACCTGACTGGCAGAGCAGACTCCGGGTTGTGCTATATCGGCTAGAGGGGTTCCTAACAGGCACATAGTGACTTGGAAATAACACTCCACAATGCCTGGTACACGCAGCCTTCTTCCTCTCGGCCCTGCAGAAAAAGTATGTAATGGCAACCCAGTGGTGGTAAAACGTCACTCACCGACCAGCAGTCCAGCTAGTAGGGAAATGTCCGGTGCCTGTGTTGCGAGCCGCATCGGTGTCCATAGCTGCCACGGCCCGCTCTCCCGGCGTCCCGGCCATCTCCTTGACGACCGGGACATCCCTTACGGTTTCCGGCCCGACCGTTGCTAGGGCAGCGGCCGGACGCTGGTGTTCAGAGCGCCGCGTCCCGGTAATACAGGGCAGCCAGGTGCGTGCGCATTAATTAGTAAAGCCTGCTGGCTAATTAGGGTTTATTAGTTTATTTAAATAGCATATAGCGGGCCTAATCATGTGATTCTCCTCCTTGGACCTGATTGGCTAAATTTAGCATTTAAGGCAGGGAGGGCTTAGCCTCCCTGCCGGTTATAGTGTTTCCAGTTTTGTGCTGTGTTGACCTGCTGTTGGATTCCTGTTTGCATAATCTACTGTTGTGACCCCTGCCTGTACCTTGGACCTTGCCTGTTGCCCTGACCTTTTGGCTTGTATTCTGGACTTCGCTGTTTCGCCTGTGACCCTGACCTCTGCTTGGATCTCAATTTACCTGTTTGCTTCAGACCCCTGACCTCGGCCTGCCACTGACTACCCTCTCCAGTCTGGGCTAGCGCCCCTGGTTCCATCTGCGCTACGGCCATCTTTGATGAGCTTTTACTACTCTGAGCTTAAGACCTTGGTGCATCTGAGTACCTGTGAACACATAAAGCTCTAGGGGAAAGGCGGCTGCTAAAGGTGAAGATCTCTACTCTAACTGTACTAAAAGCTCATCCTGGTGGTTGTTGTCCCTAACAGTCTGTATACATGTGCCGGCACCAAAAAAACAAGAAAGTGAGCTCCGCAGGAGGCTCTGAAACATCAGAGGCAGGTGCTGGGGACCTGAGTGGTCACTCTGCAACAGGAGTGCTATTGAAATACCGGAGTTTTCAGGATAATTTAATGTAATGAGCTGTTAATGTATTTTATAAAATATGTTTCTGTGCGTGAGTTCTGATAGGTCTTTATATTGCACATACACATGTGAGTATCCTGCATTAAGGTACCCTGGATGAAGCCTCATCTGTTGAGAAGGGGTGTTGAGATACTGCAACAGATTCAGACTTAATGTTGCATGAGTGATTACACTGGAGGGACAGCAGGTGGAGCTGTTCCTAAATGTGTCATTGTGTTGTCACTCTGTATTATAGTAATGTACTCTGTTGTAGAAAGAATATTGCAGTTGCTTTTCATGTTGTGTTACATACAAGATATGTTTTGTCTGTATGCTGATATTACTGCACAGTTTAATATAAAGTTATTTATTCCCCAGAGAACTTCCCAGTGTGTGTGCCTATGGACAGCGCATGAAAGAAGCGCAATCGGCTACAATATGCTCCTATGTGACTCAGCTAGCTGGATCACGCATGCGCGTTGGAAATATACACCTGGAATTGGTCTTTCAATTTCAAATGAAAAAAAGTTTATAAATAGAATAAAAATATTAAACAAAAATTGCCATGTGAAAAAAACAAGGTTTTATTTAAATAATAAAGCATTTGTTAATTTTCTTCTGCTATCGCCAACCTGAGATTTTTAACACCGTGATCCTTGTTAAGTAGACTTCTCTGTTCCTTTTATAGATATCCCGATAGAGGGCTTTTCTCCGTTTGATAAATGGTCTCTAGTTTCCTATACTGATGATTGTTGTTTTACATTGTGATTGTCTGAGTGTGAAGCAGCTTCTTAATAGGCTGAATATTGGTTGAGATCACATTATAGTTGCCTCCACTGAACCAAATTTATGCGCTGTGCTATATGCAGCTTTTGGTTTTCATCCGTGCGCCTGGGTAGTATCACAAGGTCCACGCCAACGCTCCGCTCTCGGGTTACACCTCCCCAAATTAGGTGCATGGAATTTGGAAAAGTGCAGTGTCCAAAATTGTAAATGTCACATCAAAGTTCGACCCCCTACCATTATATTACCACCCCTACCAACCTTAAATATGATTTCCTAAAAATGAGTACTGCAAGACACAAATGTAAAAATGTATACTGCTTGTCATATGTCCGTGGTCCTATCAGCTGCATGGTGAATGCTCAATTATTGTCCTTTGGAATAGGGATCAGTTATTCCTATGAATTTACAACCATAGTACACATGGCCTTTATAATAATGCTATACCAAACCAAAATACTGTATTTTCTTGAGTTTATTTTCTGGTCTGCTCCAGCATTCACTATTAATGCTGCGCTGTTGACGCATTCTCCATATCAACTGATTATTCCTCTTTCATTAATGCTGCATTCACCATTCCATTAATGCTGCATTCACCATTCCATTAATGCTGCATTCACCATTCCATTAATGCTGCATTCACCATTCCATTATATGCAACTTGCCTGCTTCATTGTACTGGGCCCCACGATTTCTGGTGGCGGCCTTGATGATAAGCACTGTGTTTGCACAGACCGAAACTAGCCGCACCTACAGATTTTTGTAGTTCGAACCCCCTCCCCTTTTTATGGATTTGAATATTTGTTTGCATACAAATTTTGTGTCTATACTGCTGCGTAGCCAGTTCATTGACTGTCCCTTGTAGTTAACTAAGTTGAGGCGTGTTTACTGTTCGTTCAATTTAGTATAAACTATAGAGTAACATGCATGCTTCCAGACTAAAATCGTGTTGTGTGAGACAATTGTTGTTTTTAGTTGAAAGATTTCATCTGTCTGACATATATTTTTTTTATTTATTTGCTATGTGTTTGTATCAGTGAATGATCCGACTGTTTTATAAGCAGAATTTTAGTTTTAAAACAACATAATTTGTAAGTAAATAGGCATTTTATCTGCTCTTTATATAGATTTTGTATTATGTGGTTCCTCCACATATTAATTTCACCTAATAAAATACAGCCATGGTGAAGAAGAAAAATGGTCTAGACGTTATATGTTTTCCAGTAAATCGCAGACCTCTGAACTGTTATTTGAAAGATGTTTTAATCCAGAGTTTATTCCTTATGAAAAAACAGCTGGGCGTCAAACTCCAGATTATTGGCGCTAAGAGTTACAGTTCTTAAAAATAACTTGCATTAGTAGACGTTCCACTGACGTTGGTACTATATATGTTTCTTCTCTCAACATTGGATAGGGACAGTCCATGGCAGGTATTGGTCAGCAGATGTGAGCCTTGAAGACCCCCTCAAAGTGAGACAACCCACTCGGAGTTGACCAGGATTGAAGAATTCGCCATGGTGGACCACCAGTTCGCAGCTATAGTCGGGAGAGGACCGTTTCCAGTGGTGTGCTCAACCAGAGGAACTGTCCTTCTTGTATGTTCCCTACACCAAAATGATTGCCTGGTATATGAGACAAAGGTCTCCCTCCCCTGTTATGTTCGGACAAGTTAACCCGTGCATGATACTCATGCATTCTAGTCAAATCAAGCTACTTAAGGTCTTAAAAAGGTTCTTGTCATGCGTTTGGGCCTAGCCCAGGCCTCCTCAGGGGAAGAGCGTTACTTCCCGACGCAAGCGCCCTTTTTAATGTGTGTTCATGAGGTAAAATTACCTCACGAAAATGAGTTTGACCCCTCAACTCGTAAATTTAGCCTTTACTACCCCTCCCACGCGTGGAAGGGGGGATGATGGAAGTTAACTGACTTCACTATTCTAATTTTTTTGTCAAATAATGTCAGTATACCAAATTTCAGGTCAATTGGATGAGCCCTTTCTGAGAAAATAGTTTTTTCCACACACTAACACATGCCACTAGGCTTTTACTTTTATATATTAGATAATGCTAAGAATTTAGTAGGTCAGTGTATAACTCCGCCCAGCAGGTGGTGCTACAGCTTTTTTTTTTTTTTTTTCACACACAGACTAACACACGCCGCTAGGCTTTTATATTATAGATACTCGAACACCCCCTTTCTCCAGCCTTTGCGCGGACGCCATCAGTGAGAGTGACGGCCAGATCCCTCTGCGGTGAGTCAAGTAAGTTGGTGTTTTCGCCTCTTTCAATATCCTATGTCTTCATTCACCCGTCACAGTCTCGCATTGCGTTCCATTCTGCAAGCGTAAAGAGAGAATTCTCTGGAGGCATTCATGTGAACGAGTCCTAACTATTACTATTAAATTCCAGTTGTCTGAGAATGAGAAACATTTGGTTTTCTTATCACAAAACTTATAAATGATTAACTTATTTAACCAGGAAAAGCATTTATGTGCATTCCTGCAGACTTGTCCGAAAATGTCTGCACACATTATTTTACAAATTCTTGGGCATAGGGGTCGGCAATTTTCTGTTAACTTGTATTTTTTTTTGTGTTGCAGTGCGACTCTTGTGGACACTCTGTACTGTCCTTAGTCCTGGCTAACTGGTGGGTATGAGCAATAAAGAACCAGAGGGCCACACCGCGAGTGTTTAACACATTGGGGATCATGCAGAGTGAAACTCAAGTAGCAGTTTTGAATGTATATTATGTATTTTTTTGCAAGCTCAGAACACTAGCGCTCGCAATAGTGATTGATGCAAAGTTCAATATCTCTCAAATGTATCGATCCTTATGACTGAGTGCAATCGGATGCAGACTTTGCAAACAGTCATAGCTTGATTCTGGTGCAATACTAGTAATGACGATGGGAAAACTGACACACACACGGGATTGTGAAGTCGACTAGTGTTTGTATGCTTGCAGAGCCACTTACATGGCTGAAATCAGTGCTTTCAATCAGACAGTCAATATAAACTGATTGAAAGCTTCAATATGGGCGGAGGTTCAAAGCTTGTGGCACACTGAACTCACAGAAATGACATTTGCATTGTCTTTACGAACGTTTATATATCATATACCTGGCATGTTGTGCAGCTGATGCTGAGTGAAACGTTTCTCTAGTTGCGTGCGACTCTGCATGGCCAACAAATATCCGCTAATTTCCGCACATTTTCTCGTGAAAGGGGGGGAGTAGGTGGGTGGAGAAAGGGGGAGAGGGGAGGGAGAGAGAAAGGGGAGAGTAGGTGGGTGGAGAAAGGGGGAGAAGGGAGGGAAAGAGAAAGGGGAGAGTAGGTGGGTGGAGAAAGGGGGAAAGGGGAGGGAAAGAGAAAGGGGAGAGGGGAGGGAAAGAGAAAGGGGAGAGTAGGTGGGTGGAGAAAGGGGGAAAGGGGAGGGAAAGAGAAAGGGGAGAGGGGAGGGAAAGAGAAAGGGGAGAGTAGGTGGGTGGAGAAAGGGGGAAAGGGGAGGGAAAGAGAAAGGGGAGAGGGGAGGGAAAGAGAAAGGGGAGAGTAGGTGGGTGGAGAAAGGGGGAGAGGGGAGGGAAAGAGAAAGGGGAGAGTAGGTGGGTGAAGAAAGGGGGAAAGGGGAGGGAAAGAGAAAGGGGAGAGTAGGTGGGTGGAGAAAGGGGGAGAGGGGAGGGAGAGAGAAAGGGGAGAGTAGGAGGGCGGAGGAAGTAGGGAGAGAGAAAGGGGGGGTAGGAGCTACTTCATAATTTTGGCTACAGAAAATTTGGTCCTCACTATGCTTAGTGTAACACCTAAATCAGAGCTACTAGGCAAGCCATATCAGTGACAATATTAATAACTCATTCATGTTACAAAAATTAACAATTAAATTAGTTAAGGTGGCTGACTTAGCGTTCAGTGTAAGGTAACAATATTGAAATTGTACAAATATACAAGGAGATCCTAATTTCCAGTGTTTTTATCATCATGCTCTGTGGACTCTCTGTCAGCAAAGAAATGCTGCAAATTGGGGTGAAGATGGTCACTCTGTGGCATTAAGTAGTGATTAGAATTGACCTTGCACCCTCACAACATTATAGAACCACTAGAGCTCCTCACTGTTGGAAACAAGCACTTTGGGCTGTAGAGTTTCTGGGTTGGTGGCTCAAATGCACTAATTTGTGGAGAACATGGTGAAGAATAACTCATCTGACCACATCACCTTCCTCCACTGCTCAGTAGGCTATTGTCTTAGACCTTTGCACCACTGAATTCGCCAAGTGCATTGCCAGAAGGGGACTCCAGACGCTTGCGCAAACAGTCTATTTAATTACAATTTATTAGTAGCCTCCTGGGGCTGATTTACCACCAAGGATTCCTGGCTCCCTATTGGCTCATCTATGTATTTATGACACTATGATGACCTGTCCTATAGAGTTCTTGTTGGAGGAAACCCACACAAACATTGGGAGAACATACAAACTCCACACAGATAAGGCCATGGTAGAGAACAATCTCATGACCCCAGCACTGTGAGGCGGAAGGGCTAACCACTGAGCCACCATGTATTTCTATCTACAGTGCAGTAGGGTGTTTCTTTGGCGTTTCAACAATTAGTAAAGACCAAAAAAAAGTTATTCCGGCAGTCTGCTTTGTCTCCTTCAACATATTCAACCCCGTCAGTTTTTAGCTCCCAACATTCCTCCCTTTGCTTATTTTTCATGAATGTATTTAAGTAAACCTTGTTATTTTTATGTAATGACTGTACAACCTTTTCTGTTTGCGTGTGTTATTGTGCGTTCAGTCTGTTACACTAGCTTTATATCCATCTCTGATTGGATCCGGTTTTGGCTCTCTTCCTCTTATATGCAGTTTTCTTAGCACTTATGCCACTTCTATGGAGTACTTTATTGGCTTTCCCTAACATATCCGGCACAAAGCTCTGTTTCTGAAACGTAAAACCGTTGTTTTAGTGCAGTTCTGCTTAATTGCTGTCTGTATATTAAACCACATTGGCCGATGATCACTAGACCCCAATTCTCTTCTACGGTTCGTATTTGATGCTACGTGTCAATTTCTGAGAACTTAATCTAGGATTGTTGTTTCTCTAATTTCCTGAGAGATGCCCATGCAGGCCATCCAGAATGTCACTGCTCAGGGCTGATTTAGCTCAATAAGCTGCACACAGAGGAAGCCCTATTCTCCTCCTGAGCACAGCGCTGGGAGAAGTTGGCATCAGAGAACAGGACCTGGAGCGACGTAGGTGACAGTTACTCTGGGCTTTGCAGCTAGAGGGCGCTGACACAATCTGTACCACGTACCTCTCCGAGCAGTAACTCCTGGCAGGCACCAATCTTTCTATTCCTTGATGGCCAACTCTCAGATAAATACCTACTACAGTATAATTCCATATGAGAAGCTCCCTACATTCAATGGATTCGCCATAATTTTCTCAGGGAGAACCCAGCCAAAAACAAACCAAATGCCCCACTGAGCTCTCTGGACCATTTTACTCTAAGTCATTAGAAGGAGTTTGCCAAAACACTTCCTCCTGTACCGATATTTCCTGTAGTATCCACCTCCTGCTCTCTACAATCCCCCCAACCCTCTCCATGTTTATCGTAAGTACATATTTATACTTTATAAGCCATTCACCTATGTGTTAGGAACCCCTCCAGCCGGCACAACACAACCCGGAGTCTACTCTGCCAATCAGGTGTTCACTGGAGCCCCTGATGGTGGGGACAGACTGGGCCGCAGACTGACAGAGGGTCGTGAAGTGTGTACCGGCTGGGGAGAACCCAGGCAAACGTCAAGGGCCGGCAGCAGATAGCAATTCCAATTAACAAGCCGAGGTCAAGGGGCACGAGCAGACAGGAAGATCGGTAAACAGGCCAGAGGTCAGGGTCACGAGATACACAAGCAAAGTCCAAATCCAGGCAAAGGGTCATACACGGGTAATCAGCAGAAAGTCCAACAGGCAGGAACAAGGCACAAAGCAGGTCAGCAGACTGGCAACAGAAGCTATAACCGGCAATGAGGCAGCAGACCTCATTGCCTTAAATACAGGCATAGACCAATCAGAACTTGTATACACACCTGCAGAGTAATTGCTGGTACAGAGCAGGACCAATCTCGGCTTGTCCCTGAAATACACACAGTTGCAGGCTAATGTCCTGTAGTTCAGCCACCTTCATTCAATCAGCCCACAGGCTGTCTATTGCGCACATGCGCCCGGCTTCTAGCACTGCCGGGACGCAGCGCTACTGAATAGGTGTCCGGCCGTTGCCTTGGCGACGGCCGGGCAGGAAGAGGAAATGACGTCCCGATCGTCAAGGTGACGGCCGGGACGCCAGGGGGAGCCAGAAGCGAGCCGCGGCGGCTGTGAGTACCGCCGCGGCTCGTGACACTATGTATCATCTTAATTCTAGCAATGTGTAATGATGTGCCCAAAAACAACAAACTCCTGTTTCCTACCTACTGAGAGAAAACAAAACAGCCTTATCACCCGAGAAAGGGTTCTGTAGACAAAAAGATCCATGTCTCTAACAGCGAAGCTTAAACAACATCTAAACTTAATGACTTTAACTGGCCAAAAACAAATGTTAAATAATATCTACAAGATTAGAAAGGGCCTGATGTAAAGTGATGGTTTTATAAGTACTCTCCTCTGTTCTTACTGCACCCGTGCATCAGTCCAATCCTATGAGAGCGGTCAGGATACATTCATAATCATCCAGGAAACTGGCAGCAGGTGCTTCTCAAGGCGCCTGCAGAAGACAATTCTAGTATCGTAAACAGAGAGTTAGCCGTTAATATTGGGGCAGCGGTGTTACCGGCCCACTTACTGAACAATGGTAACATCCTGCACAGTAAGAGAGACTCTCAACATACCAGGGGCCAAGGTACATAGATGCCCAGTGATAACTGCAAACGTGTAATGGCCTTTCCATGTGGTTGTCAGTGAAAAAGAATGATCTGCTGGTACAGTGATTCAGTATTTATTTCCCTGACTTTAAAAGACAAACTTCTGAAAAATGCTTGGGATCTCCCAATTCCTCAGGATTTAGCAACTAAAAACGTTCCCACATAGTCTACTGCGCTGATAGTACAGTCAGATAATTAACTCATTTACAGAACATAAAGTCCTTAGTATTCCGCTGTGAACTTATTAGAGAGAAGAGTTAGCTGATTAGCTGGATTTACGACTCTGTGTCATTGCACAGAGTCAGTATACGTGTCAGCCAACACCATAAGAACGGCCAGGGAGTATCCTCTTCCTGCGCAGTCACACAGTTGCTGTCTATCCACCAACCAGAGTCGGGACACACTGATTGGAGAGTCGCTGGAACTTTCCACCAATCGGAGTGCTGGGAGCTGTCTGCTGGGTATGACAGTCTCTCGGCACAGCCAATCTTGTTCTCCAGCACGCTGTGAGACCGCGGGGGCGGTAAGTCCTTCATTTGTGTCACCAACATAAATCTAGTTGTCACCATCAGAGATTAGAGGGGATGAATTATAGAGCACCCAGAAATCAGGGTCTATATAGTAAAGCTACAAGAGATATAGGAATGCTGGCATTATAAAGCTACCATAGGTCTGAGGTCTGTATAGTAAAGCATTTGATAGTGGCCTCCAAAACAGGGTTGACATTGCACAGTAGTCACTAGTATGCTTTGTAACTAGGTATAACTAGGAAGGATCGCGCTCTCTATAATGTTTAGACAAGAGCTGCACCAGCTGAGGGTATCCCTCCCTCCAGAAACAGTACTAAAATAAAACAATTAGCTGAGCGCTCATTGACTAGTATGCTTTGTGTTTTAACTAGTGGCCATTAGAATGCTCTATTTGTTCCATAAGGGTTACTAGAATGTTCTGTGATGTATATTGTGTATTAAAATGCTCTCTGTATTGTATATCTGTCACAAGGATTTTCTCTAATGTACAAAGATCACTAGAATACTCTCTGTATTGTATCAAGGTCACTAGAATGCTCCATGTATTGTAAATTGAGGTCACTAAAATGCTCCCTGCATTGTAAATTGGTCACTAGCATACTCTCTGTACTGTATAACGTTCACTTGAGTGCTCTGTGTATGGTATGGAGGTCAATGGAATGCTCTGTGTATTGTATAGAGAGTATTGGAATGTTCTGTATGGTATATTAGTCACAAGAATGCTGCCTGTTGTATATGTGTCACTGGAATACTCTATGTATTGTATATGTGTCACTGGAATACTCTATGTATTGTATATTGGTCACTAAAATGCTCTATGTACTGCATAGTGGTCACTAGAATGCTCACTGTATGGTATATCGGTCACTAGAATGCTCTGCATTGTAATTCAGTCAGTAGAATGCTTTGTGTATTGTATATCGATCGCTAGAATACTCTCTGTACTGTATATTGGTCACTAGAATAGCTCTATGTACTGTATAGTGGTCACTAGATTGCTCTATGTGTGGTATAGTGTTCACAAGAATGCTCTATGTACTGTATAGTGGTCACTAGAATGCTCTATGTACTGTATAGTGGTTACTAGAATACTCCCTGTATGGTATATTGGTCACTAGAATGTTCTCTGCAATGTATAGTGGTCACTAGAATGCTCTATGTACTGTATAGTGATCACTAGAATGCTCTATGTACTGTATAGTGGTCACTAGAATACTCCCTGTATGGTATATTGGTCACTAGAATGTTCTCTGCAATGTATAGTGGTCACTAGAATGCTCTATGTACTGTATAGTGGTCACTGGAATGCTCTATGTACTGTATAGTGGTCACTAGAATACCCTGTACTGTATAGTGATCACTAGAATGCTCTATGTACTGTATAGTGGTCACTAGAATGCTCTATGAATGGTATAGTGGTCACGAGAATGCTCTATGTACTGTATAGTTGACACTAGAATGCTCACTGTATGGTATATTGGTCACTAGAATGTTCTCTGCAGTGTATAGTGGTCACTAGAATGCTCTATGTACTGTATAGTGGTCACTAGAATGGTCTATGTACTGTATAGTGGTCACTAGAGTACTCTGTACTGTATAGTGATCATCATCATCATCATTTATTTATATAGCGCCACTAGAATGCTCTATGTACTGTATAGTGGTCACTAGAATGCTCTATGTATGGTATAGTGGTCACTAGAATTCTCTATGTACTGCATAGTGGTCACTAGAATGCTCCATGTACTGTATAGTGGTCACTAGAATGCTCCCTGTATGGTATATCGGTCACTAGAATGCTCTCTGCACTGTAATTCTGTCAATAGAATGCTTTGTGTATTGTATATCGATCACTAGAATACTCTCCTTACTGTATAGTGGTAACTAGAGTGCTCTATGTATGGTATAGAGGTCAATGGAATGCTCTGCAAATTGTATAGAGTAGATTAGAATTCTCTCTGTATTGTATATCGGTCACTAGAGTGCTGTCTGTATTATATAGAGATCACTAGAATAGTCTCTGCTTTGTTACATGGAGCTGGTAGGTGCTGTATATGATTATAGCTCTTTGACATACCAATTTTTCTTTTGTTTCGTTGGCTATATAAGCCACACCCACATCACAGAAACCACACCCCTATGATTTTCATCCCGCACGTGATTCTGTGGCGCACTGGTAGAAAAGTCTGGGCTACTTGCTTGTGTTGCTCCCCAGGCCAACAGTTGCCAGCTTGACCCTGTTCCTAGCGATGTCTATAATCCACAATTAGAAAGTAACAACCTTCGTCAGTACCACGTCTTTGCCTGAGCCTCCCATCTCCCACGTCTTTACACTTTGTTCATATATTCTGTACAATCCAGTGGTTGTTTACTTTGGAAAAAATGTAACAAAATGTCATAAGTCACATGTAAATCACATTGACCCCCAAATTAATTACACTGGGAACAAAACATGGATTATCAAAATATTCACATAGTTGCACTGGTCAGTATTACCGTAGCTTGCCACAGTTTGGGTTTTGGCTGGACTGTGCCACATCTCAGACCCCTATGGGAAAGAGGGTGTGGTTTTGGTGGAATATTGGTGTAGTTGGGTAGATTGGTGCAGAGTTTGGACTGATTGGGGGCAGGACTGGCACTGATTTGTAGTAGAGGTACAGGATTATTATATACAATCATTCAGTGTGTCCAGACTTAGCTTTTAGCGGTCTTGGCAAATTAGGCTGATGTGACTCACCCTACAGAGGACATTCCTGTGTCCCGTTAGAGTAAGGAGAAGAGATGACCCTGCTGGAAGTACATAAAACAGTGATGAGCAACAGGTGGCCCCAGGGCCACATGCGGCCCTCTGAGCCTGTATATCGTGTCATTTTGGACTGTCCCCCACAAGGAAATATCGCAAATGCATCGTCGCGGGGCGGGGTCAAAATGAGGCAGTTTGTTGCTAATCAATTGGTGCAATAATAATTAAAAGGCTAAATAAATGATAGCGCTGGTCGATGTAGCAACAAGTGTACTCAGGTTGTCACCTATTAAAACCATCCTGAGTCTCCATTTATACAGAATGCAGCAGCCTATGAGGGGAAGGGTCTGACTCCTAAAAAAAATTAGAAATCAGTAAAGAGATGGTGTGTTCCTTTAAATGAATGAAATATGTGTACAAGTAAATAAAATCATTTGTATGTATAGGCTGACAGATAGGAATTTATATCTTGCTTTTTTCAAAGTGCCAAACTACCTTTTGTGTTCATATACAGAGTGTACTTTCTAAAATGATTTTATTCACACATATTTCAGAACTAAAAGGGAAAACCACACTCAGAGTTAGCAGCACTGCAAACACGGCGGAATCCACATTAGGAAATGTATCAAGAGGACGGGAAAAACCCCAAAATATATTTATATGCTGTATATAAAATGCTGTAAGGGTACTCCTATTTGTGAGACATTTCCTTCAAAGGTTTTTTTTTAGTTTGGCAAAGCCAGTCAGTCGCTCACTACTTACATAATAATTTGACCACTGGATGGCGCTGTTGTACTGTAATCTAAGGATAAGAATTATTTTTGTTCAACACCAGCTGAGCTACCAACATGGCGGGTACCACTTATCGTTATGTTAACTATATAAATATTTTTGCCAGGTAAGGTCGGTCGGTTGTCATCACTACAGAAGTGGTAAAATGCTTCCAAATGGGAAAAACAAAACATTGTGTGTGTGTGTGTGTATGTGTGTCTGTGTATGTGTGTGTGTATGTGTGTCTGTGTATGTGTGTCTGTGTGTGTGTATGTGTGTGTGTATGTGTGTGTGTGTATGTGTGTATGTGTGTGTATGTGTGTGTGTGTGTGTGTGTGTGTGTGTGTGTGTGTGTGTGTGTGTGTATGTGTGTGTATGTGTGTCTGTGTGTGTATGTGTGTGTGTATGTGTGTGTGTGTGTGTGTGTGTGTATGTGTGTCTGTGTGTGTGTGTATGTGTGTGTATGTGTGTCTGTGTGTGTGTGTATGTGTGTGTATGTGTGTCTGTGTGTGTGTGTGTGTATGTGTGTGTGTGTGTGTGTGTGTGTATGTGTATGTGTGTCTGTGTGTGTGTATGTGTGTGTGTGTATGTGTGTGTGTGTATGTGTGTGTGTACATATTGATGTTTATTGTTATAGTTTAGAAAAATCACAAGAGCAAGAAGTAAATAAAAAATTTTAAAAACTTTTTCCCCCCAAAAAAGATGAGTTATAGTGAACTCTAAATCGCTGTTTAAAATTAAAGTTGCTCGGTATTTGTATGTCACATGCAGATGTAAGACGTATCTCTCCTGCAAGCAACTATAAAATTGCCTGTGCTCCCCTTGCATTGTAACATCCAGGAGCAAATTTTCACCCTGTCATTGGTTAGCACTTCTGCCTCACAGCACAGGGGTCATGAGTTCAATTCCCGACCATGGCCTTATCTGTGGGGAGTTTGTATGTTCTCCCCATGTTTGCGTGGGTTTCCTCCGGGTGCTCCGGTTTCCTCCCACACTCCTAAAACATACTGGTAGGTTAATTGGCTGCTATCAAACTTACCTTAGTCTGTCTGTGTGTGTGTGTATGTTAGGGAATTTTGACTGTAAGCTCCAATGGGGCTGGGACTGAGTTGAGTGCTGCGGAATTAGTGGCGCTATATCATACTTGCCAACTCTCCCGGAATATCCGGGAGACTCCCGCATTTTGCGAGAGTCTCCCGGACTCCCGGGAGAGTGTGGCAATCTCCCTGATCTGCCCACTTCCTAGTGAAGTGGGCAGAATTTTGTTCAAACGCCGCGATTTACCGGGAATCGCGGTGTTTGGCCCCACTCCCGCTGTAAAATGACGCGATTTGCGTCATTATGTCACAGGGACGGGGCTAAAATGACGCGATTTCTGGAGCCCCGCCCCCTACACGCCCACCTCCCTCCCGCAGCTCCCGGAAGCCATCTGAAAAAAGTCCCGGAAGCCATCTGAAAAAAGTTGGCAAGTATGCGCTATATCAATAAATGATGATGATTATGCATGGCTGCAATTTTCAGCCGTGCATAATGATTGTCACTGCACTGTTTTATTAAATAGGCCACTAAAAATAGTTTGGGAACACTATAGACACCCAGATTCCCCCCTCCAGGCAGCAGCTTCTCAATAAAATTTGGTAGTTGGTTTTCAGAAGTTGTTTTGTCGTTCTGTCTAAACACTAACCCCTGCAGCTGACCAGTAGCCACTGCCGTCTTGCTTTAGATGACCATTACATGTGAACTACCCTCCATATAGCCCACCTGTCAATGCTGGGGGTCCCGGCCCTGACCCCAATTCCTCCCTATCCCCTCCCCTCCTTACTGTATCTTGCCTCTCTCATCAGCACCAGTCACATGCCCTCGAGACGCCTGTATTCGCTGTACTCTAATAGGCAGAGCCGGATTTAGACCTCATAGGGCCCTAGGCAGGATACTGTTTTTGGGCCCCCTCCCTGAAACAATCCATAGCACTATATTTTTGCAGCCTACCATATACCCCTATAGTTACGTAGAAGTGAAAGCATGTGCCGCCGCATGCCTACCATATACCCCTATAGTTAAGTAGATATGAAAGCATGTGCCGCCACGCAGCAGCGGCACGCCGCCAAAGGAGGTGAGGGCGTGGCTTGCATCTTTGGGGGCGTACCTAACATGTGAAAAGAGCAAGGCCACCCTGCTGCAGAAAAAGGCACCCCTAAATAATTACCAAGCAGTCCCGTTTTTTTAAGTAGTTGGGTCAAAACAACTTAATAAATATTGAAGTCAGGGCAGAAATACTTACTTAAGTTGTTTGCAAAAATAATACGCATAAATCCAAGTATGTGCTCTTGTCACTTTTGTCCCTCTATCATCACACTGTGCCCCTTCATTGTCATTTTTGCCCCTTCACAATATCACATGTGCCCTTTCACCATCACCTCTGTGCCCATCACCATCACCACCTCTGTGCCAATCACCATCACCACCTCTGTGCCAATCACCATCACCACCACTGTGCCAATAACCATCACCACCTCTGTGCCCATTACCACCTCTGTGCCCTTCACCATCACCACTTCTGTGCCAATCACCATCACCACCTCTGTGTCAATCACCACCTCTGTGCCTCTTCACCATCACCACCTCGGTGCCCTTCACCATCACCACCTCTGTGCCCTTCACCATCACCACCTCTGTGCCAATCACCATCACCACCTCTGTGCCCATTACCACCTCTGTGCCAATCACCATCACCACCTCTGTGCCCTTCACCATCACCACCTCTGTGCCCTTCACCATCACCACCTCTGTGCCAATCACCATCACCACCTCTGTGCCCATTACCACCTCTGTGCCCTTCACCATCACCACTTCTGTGCCAATCACCATCACCACCTCTGTGCCTCTTCACCATCACCACCTCTGTGCCCATCACCACCTCTGTGCCTCTTCACCATCACCAATTCTGTGCCCCTTCACCATCACCACCTCTGTGCCCTTCACCATCACGACCTCTGTGCCCTTCACCATCACCACCCCTGTGCCCATCACCACTTCTGTGCCAATCACCATCACCACTTCTGTGCCAATCACCATCTCTGTGCCCTTCACCATCACCACCTCTGTGCCCATCACCACCTCTGTGCCCTTCACCATCACCACTTCTGTGCCAATCACCATCACCACCTCTGTGCCCTTCACCATCACCACCTCTGTGCCCATCACCACTTCTGTGCCAATCACCATCACCACTTCTGTGCCAATCACCATCTCTGTGCCCTTCACCATCACCACCTCTGTGCCCATCACCACCTCTGTGCCCTTCACCATCACCACTTCTGTGCCAATCACCATCACCACTTCTGTGCCAATCACCATCTCTGTGCCCTTCACCACCTCTGTGCCCCTTCACCATCACCACTTCTGTGCCCCTTCACCATCACCACTTCTGCGCCCCTTCACCATCACCACTTCTGCGCCCCTTCACCATCACCACTTCTGTGCCCCTTCACCATCACCACTTCTGTCCCTTGTTTTACTTACCTTTCTATTGCGCGCTGCTCCTCCTCCGTCAGTCCAGATGTAAAAAAAAAAAAGAAAAAAGAAAGAGTCACGTGATCGCTCGTCGGGTCCGGCAGCCTCTCCTCCTCTCTCTATCACTGAGACACTGAGAGGAGAAGAGGCTGCCGGGACCCGACTCGCGGCACCCGACCCCCCCTCTCCCGATTCGCAGCACCCGACCCCCCCCCTCCCCCGACTCGCGGCACCCCCCCCCCTCGCGACTCGGGGGAGGGGCCGAATTTTTTTTTTTCATTTGTTTTTTAAATTGATCCTGTCCCCCCCAGCTGGGCCCTCCGAGAGCCGCTAGGCCCTAGGCAGGTGCCTGGGTTGCCTAGCGGTAAATCCGGCCCTGCTAATAGGTCACGCTCAATCTTTGGTTCCTAGTCCCTAAAGCTAAGTACACACTACAGAATTTACCACCAACTTTTTATGCTGATCGATTTTACATGCGATCGATGTTCCGATCGCTCGGTCCATGGACTGCATACACACTAGCCTTGTTTAGGACGATAAAGAGAAGAACGGACGTCCCGTTAGAGACTTTTTACAGCCATGTTGTCATGAGCAATGACTGTAATTTCGTACTCACTGTTGTGGATCGGTGTGAAATTTATACACACTACACGGCGGAAACGAGATTGGAACGAAAATATTAAACGGTACGACCAACCAAATAAGGCGACAATCGTCCTTTTGGGCAGACTTTCGGCCATCGTGTCGCCTCTGCAGGGCGCCTCGAAATTAAAAAAAAATTACTATGGTCATTTAAAACGGAAATCCACGGGGAGGAGAGGAGGGAAGGGGCTATGAATCTTACCTGCATGAAGCTGCTCCTCTCTGCTCTGTCTCCTCCCCTCCGCTCACTGACAGTGACAGGCCGTGATGATGTCATCATCACGCCCCGACAGTGTCAGTGGAGGGGAGAAGACAGAGCAGAGAGGAGCAGCTTCATGCAGGTAAGTTAAAGAAAGACATGCCGATTTTTAAAGGGGGGGGCGCCGATTTTTAAAGGGGGGGTGCCGATTTTCACACTGTGCCTAGGGCGCCAAGGACCCTAGCACCGGCGCTGCCTGCACGCACTGACCCGACTTTTGAACGAGCGGTCGTATGTCGGCTGATTGAGCCGATTATTGGACGCAAACCGTGTAGTGTGTACCCAGCTTTACTGTGCAATATGGCAACCTGCTTATATAACTTACACCATATAATTACTGGCATCCTTTAATATGATGCAATAATACTTTGGAAAGTATAAGTTATTTGGGAAGCCTTTTAAACGTAATGAAAATATTCCCTGATTTATAGGTCTGGTGCTCTGCTGGATAAATTCATTAGCGAGTGTTTTGTTGGCTAAGTGGTTAGCACTTCTGCCTTACAGCACTGGGGTCATGAGTTTGATTCCCGACCATGTCTTTATCTGTGAGGAGTTTGTATGTTCTCCCCGTGTTTGCGTGGGTTTCCTCCGGGTGCTCCGGTTTTCTCCCACACTCCAAAAACATACTAGTAGGTTAATTGGCTGCTAAGAAATTGACCCTAGTCTGTGTGTGTCTGTGTGTGTCTGTGTGTGTGTGTGTTAGGGGATTTAGACTGTAAGCCCCAATGGGGCAGGGACTGATGTAAATGAATTCCCTGTACAGCGCTGCGGAATTAGTGGCGCTATATAAATAAATGATGATGATAAATGCCATTCGTTAACAGTTATCAACTGTCCCTAATTTCCAGGGTTTTAAAGATTGGTCCCTAGAGACGTCCCTATTTTTCTGTGTTGACCATTGCACAATAAATTTCCTCTCATTTTTTGCAGATCTTACTATTAGTCTCTGGGCTTTAACACTTATTAAAAGCAATACTGCACATGCAAATAGTCACCACACTCAGGAAACACTGCATAATGGCCATTGTAGTACTCCGAGATCAGAGTGAGCTGGAAAACATTTCATTCAAATATTTTAAAATATTGCCAACTATGCCTCACTGTATGCAAACCAGCCACACAATCAGAATGGAGTTCTAGGGTCCTAATCTTTGCCATGTAACTACTACTGTGAGCTAATGGATTTTTTTTTCTGCAGTTCCAGCTGCTTCCAGCAGGTGGCATGGTAAGCGTTACAATGTATTCCACATCACAAGACACATGAGGTTGGAAGGAGGAGGGGGGGTGGGGGGAAGTGGAGGATGCAGAGAGCACCAGCAGCAAAAAATGGATGTGATGTAAACGCCGAGCCTAGACCAGGAATCCCTGCAAGGACCTGTGTGAAGGACGGCACTGAGGCTGTCAAAGCATTGGGCTTCCAGGCTAGGACCTCTGGGCTGATTTGCAGTGATGTCTATGGCGGAGGAACAGAACTAGCTGGACTCATCTGCCTGCTCCTCTCTCCTTTGTGTGATTCCCAGGGGTAGGAGGGGGGGGAAGAAATTCTAGATACAGCTCCCCTCCTCTATGCTCTTTCCTACTATGGAGAAGAACCTGGCCATCCTTCTCTAGATGGAAATGTACCCAGCACTCAGCAACACTGGGGTGAAGACCAGGAGATGCAAGATTTCGGGAGATCAACCTGTGCATTGCACATTTAAATCATCCCCTTAATACATCACTCCATCCTTGCTTTTTTTTTTTATTCTTATTCTTATATTTACATTATACGTCCTCTTACAGAATTGCTGTTTTTAATCCATTGTTCTTATATATATAAAAAAAAAAAAATTTTTTTTTTTTTTTTTTTTTCCGTTACCGAGGGATGTTTGTATATACGTGGGATTTGAACATGCAGATTTTTTTCTTCTCTGGGTTTTTGTCACGAGTCGTGCCTGATTGAGGACACAAGATCCAGGCTTTGGGAGGAATTACATCCTGTTCTTTGATTAAAAACAACAGATTGCACAAGGGGAACCGGGGCAAGGCAGAGGAAAGCATATGCCTGTGCGATGCTTAGGATGAGAGGAATTGCATCCTCAACCTGGTGAGACCGAGGATTGCACCTGTCCAGCTCCATCTGACACGGATTTCGGTGGACGTGGCGGCTGTGATTGGCCGGGGGGATCGCTTATTATCCACTTACGCAAATGTTCGTTTTTGTTTTTGTGGGCCCAGATCTATGGAAAGAAGGCTGTTTGGACCATGGACCTATTAAACATCTGCCCTTCCATTAAATATATTGTAGGATGTTTCCATCAACATATATAGATGTGGCGAGAAAATATTAATATTGGGGCTTCTGGTTTTTCGGATGATACATTCAGGGATGGTACAATGAAATTGAAGTGCAGCCGTGGACAGCAGGGGGGAGATGCCTGCTAGCATGGTTGGTCTATGAAGATAGTGGCTGTTAATCTTGGACAAGTCATACCCCTTTAATCCGGCATCTGGTAGAGTCAAGACATTTTTCCATCTTCAGAAAGTTCAGAGGGCTCTCTGGTCCTCTGCGGGAGAGAAGGAGATCTACTTGCAATATACTTTCAGCCAACATGCCTCGGAACCGGGCCTTCTCGGAGCCCGAGTACTCAGCCGAGTATTCCGCGGACTATTCGGTCAGTTTGCCATCGGACCCAGAGCATGGCGTTGGACGGACCCATGAAGTCACCGTCCGGAGCTCCGGTTGCTGTCTCTGCTTGCCACGATTTATGCGGCTGACGTTTGCGCCGGAGTCGCTGGAAAACCTCTATCAAACGTATTTCCGTCGGCAACGCCACGAAACACTGCTGGTTTTGGTGGTATTTGCCGCCCTTTTTGACTGCTATGTCATTGTCATGTGCGCTGTGGTTTACACCAACGACAAGCTGGCTTCTACCTTGGTGGCTGCGGTTGGGCTTCTGGCGCACATCTTGCTGTTTGTCCTATGCAAATTCGGGTTGTTACCTGACCGCATCTCACGCAAGTTTGTGCCCTACATCCTGTGGATATTGATCGCTGCTCAGATCTTCTCATACCTGGGCCTAAACTATGCCCACTTCCACGAGGCCAGTGACACTGTTGGCTGGCAGGCCTTTTTTGTTTTTTCCTTTTTCATCACTCTGCCCCTCCGCCTCACCCCAATTGTCCTGATCACCACTGTGTCCTGTGGAATACATACTCTGGTACTAGGGGTAACTATTGCCCAGCAGCAGCAAGGCTCAATGGACACCAATGCGCTGTTACGTCAGGTAAGTAAAACGCTAACCAGAAACACTGAGGGACTTTCATCAATATAGTAGAAAAGAAACAAATCCACAAAAATGTTGCAAAACAGAGATCTGTATCAAACACGCTCCATGTTTCATATACATCTGTGTAAGTAGAGAATATGTCGTAAATTGGATTGTTCACTTATTCTGGGAGCAATAGTTTTGAAACTAAGTTGCAATTTTTTTTTATCTGTGTCTCTTAGAAAGGAGTCTGTGAGTTGTTTGCCACAATATTAACTATACTGTTTTAAAAACATCATTTTAGCTAATACACCTGGTTAGGCAGCTACAAGGCATTTCACCACTGATACTGATATAGGACCTCATAAAAAGTCAGAAGCGAAACAAAAAAAGGGGCAAAGTGACACCTTGGTAAAACCATGTTGCACTGCAACGAGGGGCAAATTTAAAATGTGCGGATAGATTTAGAGTTGGGAGGGGTTGTGTTCTTAGGTCTAGGTCTACATGCAAAAGCAGACGGTATTTTTCATGCATGCAAAAAATAAATACATGCATATACACCCCTCACAGCATGGTTTGTCCAGGTGCAAATTTGCTTTACTCCTGTCTCTAAATGAGGCCCATAATATATTGTACATGTGTTATCTGAGTGGAGTAGAGGTTTCAGCATGTTGGGTGGGCCTTGAAGGGGGGGATTGGAGCAATGGTCAGGTGTGTACAAGCTGTTATTATATTACATTACAATCTATTAATAGCATACCTCCCAAAAGGTTAGTTCTCACCAGGGGGCGTGGCCACTACCGATGGAGGTGTGGCAACGGCACACAGGGGCGTGGTCACGTCTCCAGACAGCTACCTAGCACTATAAAGCGCTAGGCTGCGCATCACATCTCTCCCTTCCCCCAACATTCTCACCTGCGGGACAAACTTTTCCCCTGGCGGAACCCTGAGACGGAGTCTTAAAATAGGGACTGGTCCGCTGAAAGCGGGATATTTGTGTGGTATGTAATAGTAGCCTTAGGGCAAAAACAAATATTGGATGCATAAAAGAAGGGACATCTCAAAAAAGTATTTATTCCATAGGTGCCAACTGCCCCAAGATTTGTCCCTGTAATTTTTTTGCTACTTGCAGAAGCATCTATTCCACTGACTAACTGCATAGTACAACTTCTCCACTTCTATAACATATCAGGATGCCAAAGAGCGTTTTACTTTTAATAATGTGCATAATTTTATAGAGAGAAGAGAACATCTGCATTAATAGATCACAATGGAATCTTGGAGATTTACTACCAATGGATTAATACTAAGACTAGAGATGCATAAATCTGGGGTGGAATTAATTTTTTTCGGGTGGAATTAAATTTTGCAGCAGAACAGATCATTTTCACAGGGGTGCGGAGTTCCTGCAATACAATCCTCAAGTTCTGTTTGTGCCTTGATATTTTTTGAGTGGCCATTCTGCATTGCATACGTAAATTCGCATTTCGCCCAATTTATAGTCTATGAATACAGCTGTGACAATGACAGTCAGTTCATTCTGCTGTGTGGTGGGGTTTGGATTCTGGGCGGAATAAAATTAAGCATGGGGGTGGATTCCACGCGGAACAGTTAAGGGCACGTTTCGCCAGAGAATCGTGCAAATTTCCACAGCCAAATGTGTAAATAGTCAAATATTCTACCGTTCTGAAGTTCTCCCTCATATACACGTACAACTTACAGCTTCTGTTGTTTTGTATACTGGGTGCAATTCTCAGTCCTGTTCTCATTCAGCCTTAAACTACAAAACAAGTCAATGTCATGAATGCAGTGATCATTTTAGATTATGGGGTAGAGTGCCCCTGTATATATGTCAAAACCTGTGGGTTGGGACCCCTAATGAAGTATCAGAATGTGGTTTTGGAGTTACAAAAAAAAGGCACCACTGGTCGAAACTGTACTGCATACTGTTGCATATTGTATTGTATAGTATACCTGCTACACATACCCAGCAGCATAGTGTTGATGGCAAGTATTTAATTCTTCCCACTTCACAAGGAAGTGGGCAGTCGCGGGAGACTGTCATACTCTCCTGGGAGTCCGGGAGACACACCCAGAATTCGGGAGTCTCCCGGACTTTCCGGGAGAGTTGGCAAGTATGATATAAATGCAGACATGACAACAAAGGGCAGGGGCTGTACAATGCAGAGATTACATTTTAATTAGACCAGGGCACAAACGAGCGTGACTCAGAGTGGACTTTGGGACAGTGGTGAGGGTTCCCTATATATATAAAAATTAATATTAAGAATCAAATTTGGCTACAATGCCTATTATTCTCGGGTAGCCACAGCCAAAAACTATTTCAGGTGTTGAGAGTTGCAATATACTAAGTTATTTTTTTAATTTCTGTGGAGGGGGGTTCCAGAGTAAACTATTTTTATTGTAATTTATTGCTATGCTTTCTTAGCTGTTGAAGTTTTTCCTTTTTTGCCGTAAGGAAGACGAGGAAAAGCAGCGAGGTGTGAGGGGGACAACACCTTAAAATGCTACAAGACGTTACATCATGTCTATTTGTATGGGGTGAATAAGAGCTAGCACTCCAAAAAAAGGAGAAGAAGCCAGAAATGTGACCGGTTTATGTTGTAGTTTCATTATCCGTCAGTTTGATCATTTGTGTTATTATAGGAAATTTTCTTTACAACCTAGAACAGTCATTTTACATTTAACCTTGAGACCTCTATCTGCAAACTGTGGCAGAATGTCCTCATTGGAAAACTGTATCTAAAAGTCACATCAGTCCAGCCTAGTTTCACCCCTTTCTAACAATATAAACATTTCCTTATTTCCCCTACAATACTACTCATTTTACTCTAATTTATGGATTAAATTAGTGTTGGCTAACCTCTGACACTCCAGGTGTTGTGAAACTACAAGTCCCAGCATACCCTTCTAGCAATAAGCTGCTATATATTGGCAAAGCAAGCTGGGACTTGTAGTTTCACAACACCTGGAGTGTCACAGGTTAGCCAACACTGGCTTCAGTTAATCATCAGAAGAAGGCTTCGATCCGCGTTTCTCCACTTATAAAAGGGCTTGTTGGGCAGCGAAGCTGACAGTCGCAACAGCGCACAGGGTCACAAGATCAGCACACTCATCTCCTGACATACTCTGTGTCGCTGTGGACATTACGATGATCTGATTGGCTGCAGGTTGTCCTATGCCCTCTCCGCTATAAAAACGTGGAAGCACTGAGATGAAGATTCATAATGAGCAGGTTCTCTGACACTAATCAGACCCTTCTCAGTAATAACTTTTTGAGTTTATTTTTCCGTAATATATTAAGTCAGCATCATGTAACAAAAGAGCGACTAATTAGTGCTTTTTGGTAATCCAGCACGTCTGTTACTAAACATTCACAGGAACACTTCTGATCGACGTAGCCTCTGTTAGCACAAGAGACGTTTCTCTTCTGCTGAGCTCATAATTTGTGTTATCTCTGCTTCCTGTTTGAACATTAATCTCTATTTTCTTAAGGGTTATGGTTTTTCTAGAATCGCAGCAACCTAAAAGGAAGATTTGTCTGTGTACTTCTACCAATAACGTAGCCTGAAATACACCTCCTGTATTCACATGATAATTTGCAGAATATGTTTATGATCAAGGAAGTATAGAAGCTTTTTGTAGAATATATAGACTGATCAGCCACAACATTAAAAGCACCTGCCTAATGTTGTGTAGTTAGTTCCCCCTTGTGCCGCCAGAGCAGCTCTGACCCATCGAGGTATGTTTGGTTCATCTGTAAAAAATGAATAACTCATAGTTACCTACTCTCCAGAAATGTCCGGGAGACTCCGGAATTTCTGGACGTTCTCCCGCACTCCCGGGAGAGCAGGACAGCCTCCCGCATTCCGCACGTACAGTAAATTAAATGGAGAGGGCGGGACTTAATGACACTATTCATGTGTCATCATGGCCCCGCCTCCTGTTGGTATAGGACAAAAATGGCCATGACAGGTTAGGAGGCGGGGCCAACATCGCGATTATCCGAGCCCCGCCCCCAAACGCCAACCTGACCCCCGGAACGTCCAGACAATGATTTGCCAAAGGTGGCAAATATGGAATAACTCCTATAAAGTCAGACCTCTCTAAGAGAGGAAAGGAAAGGAGATTGATATTACACTTGTGGATGAGAACATTTATGAGTTTGAAATGTAATTGGAATATATCTGCTGTGAAGTTTAAATCAGAAGAAAGATTGCTGTTGTTTAGGTTTAAGAGTTAGCACAGTTTACACTATGATCTTTTTTGGTTTGTTTCTTTATATGTAACACTGGAGGAAAAAGAGGAAGTGATACACCTTTATTAAGAAGAAAACACACATCATTTTAAAGGGCAATATTTGTTTGCTTGTTTATATTGTAACACGAGGAAAAAAGAAGAAAGCACACATCACTTTAAAAGGACATTGTGTTTAGATATGCATACAGCTGAACCACCCTGATCAAGCCCAATCTTGGAAGCTAAGCAGGATTGGCATGGATGGGAGACCACCTGGGGATACCAAGTGTTGCAGGCTAAAGTATAATTAATGAAATTCTATTGGTGTTGTATAATGTACCAATAGCACACACTACACTTTATTTGTTTTTTGGACATCAGGGCATACTGTTGCCATGAAGGAGTGTATTTGGGCTGCAATAATGTTTAGGTAGGTGGTACGTGTCAAAGTAACATCCACATGAATGCCAGGACCCAAAGTTTCCCAGCAGGACATTGCCCAGAGCATCACGCTGCCTCCGCCGGCTTGTCTTCTACCCATAGTGCTTCCTGGTGCCATCTCTTCACCAGGTAAACAACGCACACGCACCGGCCATCCACATGATGTAAAAGAAAACGTGATTCATCAGACCAGGCCACATTCTTCCATTGCTCCATGGTCCAGTTCTGGCGCTCAGGTGCCTGTTGTAGGCCCTGTCGGTGGTGGACAGAGGTCAGCATGGACTCTCTGACCAGTGTGCGTCCATTCAGCCCCATACACAGCAAGCTGTGATGCTTTGTGTGTTCTGACACCTTTCTATCATAGCATTCATTTTTTCAGCAATTTGTGCTACAGTAGCTCTTCTGTGGGATTGGACCACGCGGGGTAGCCTGCGCTCCCCATCCGCATCCGTGGGCGCCCATGACCCTGTTGCCGGGTCACCGGTTGTCCTTCCTTGGACCACTTTTGGTAGGTACTAACCACTGCATACCAGGAACACCCCACAAGACCTGCCGCTCTGACCCAGTCGTCTAGCCATCACAATTTGGCCCCTCAGATCTTTTGGTTTGCCCATTGTTCCTGCTTCCAACACATCAACTTCAAGGACTGACTGATGACTTGCTGCCTAATATATCCCACCCCTTGACAGGTGCCATTGTAATGAGATAATCAATGTTATTCACTTCACTTGTCAGTGGTTTTAATGTTGTAGCTGATCGGTGTATATTCCTGGCTAATATCTGGCATATATAGCGACAGAAAAAACGAAAAAACTAGTGGCCAGTAAAAATCAGACCCCACCTGCCACTCCCAAATTAGGGGGAATTTTCCTGCTTACCCATACTTCCCAAATGTCCTAATTTGAAGGTTCACAAAGCATGATATATGAGATTTTGCGGAGGGAAAGATGATAGGGGGTGGTCTAAAGCTTCCGAAGAGCTAAGCACGCTCCCAGGCAGTGATAATGTAGTCACCCCCACCCCATTGTGACGTGACCACACCATCTTCCACCCCCCCATAGGACCCGACTGGATATATTGAATAGTTATGAGGCTTACCAGCCTGATGACGTGGCATGATGCCACAATCTGTGTCATCAAGCTCCACCCATCTCAGTGAACACCCAGTGTTGATGCAATTAGAGTCTAGCTCCGCCCACTTGGTGATACCTGTCCTCCTGGAACCGTGGCTGCAGAAGAGTATTAGAGTTGCATCTTTAAAACACTGCTACCCCTTCCCCACAACATTTAGTCCCATGTCCAGGGGAGGGCAGCCCTCCGAGGGCTAGCAAATTTTAGCCCTTGGGGGCAAGTCTCCACTCAGCAGCCTATTTTAAAGGAAAAAATTAATGTGGCCCAGTGACCCAGTCCAAAGTAGCCCATTATGGGAACGGCCCAGCCTGCCTGTGTCTGAGGTCATCCACCAAGATATTAGATTTCAAGGCAAAGCATGACATTTATCACATTGGCCAGTAGGGGCAGTGTTTCATTGCAATCTCTAGATGACATTTCATTATTATCAGCAATAAAAACGACAGATCCTAATTATCCTATTTATATTGATTTGTGAAAATATGTGGGGGAAAAACTTATCTTTGTGGAGCAAATGATGCTGATCTGTTTTTAATTAACATCCCTTTATGGAGCAAGTAAAGTCATTACTGAAGATTAATATCTATGAAATGCTGTGTATTACTGAACTAAGAAATATACATAAAATAACTGCGGTACTTATACTTAATGATATCCGTCCAGCGTGCTACATTTCATATGCTGGGGTGGTGCCTCTCTCTCTTGCATCACTCTACAGCAGAATGATGTCATACTTGCCCATTCTCCCATAATGTCCGGGAGACTACAGAATTGTGGGTAACTCTCTCGGTCTCCCGGGAGGGCAGACCATTCTCTTGCATCTTGCAGAATGGGGGCCTCAATGACGATATTCGTGGCACCGTGCCCCCATCCCCCCCCCTCCACTCTTGTAACTCACCTCCACTCCCCTCTGAGATCTCCCGGAAGGGATATACCTAAAGTTGGGAAGTCAGAATGGCATTATATGTATAGATTACTATATTTACAAACAGATGCGGTAGACACCACAAAATGTTCACATTTACCGCTGTTTGATATGAAGCACAGCTACTCATTTTTGATATCCAATAGTGTTTTCCTCAGTCACTGACAACAACATTGGAGACAGATTTTTAGTTTCGTTCTGAAAAATGCAGTGGTTCCTGACTGTAGTATGAAGACGTTTAGCAGAGTTGCAATAACTTTAATGATGTAATGTTGCACTTTTGCTTCTCCATTCTGAGAAATGTGATTCCACACTGTAAATGTGCATTTTGGGGATATTTTGTGTAATAAGGTGAATATTCTGCAAAACAGTTTTAAAAATTTTACTTAATTCTACCAGTAAGTTTCCATTCGGACTCCTCCGTCATATGGGTGGTGGGGGGTGAAAATTCTCTTTCTTTTGTGCTACTGCCTAGGTAAAAAGTCGCCTGGGGCTCTGTTAGTAATAACTAAACAGCAACTTTAAATAGAGGCAACAGAGGGGGAGGGGGAGAACCAATCACAAGCCATGGTCTCTTGATTGCAGCTTGTGATTGGTCCTCATGTCATACCCTGCTCCTTTGCTAGGGGGAATGGGGCACCTTTGTGGAGTCTTTTACTAAGCGGTAGTGAAACTTGAAAATGCTTCTTGATTGATTTCCTACTAGTAATATAATCATACTTGCCGTCTCTCCCAGAATGTCTCCTGAAATAGTGGCTGATCTCCTGGCCCCCCAATAAAGTGTGGCGTTCTCCCTGAAGCCAGGCCGGAGGAACGGTGGGTGCAGCCATCGCAGAATAAACACTGGGGAGGATAATTATTAGTAATTACTAGATATGGGCGCTGTAATGCGGCAGCCATTTTCTTGTAGCACAACTCCTCCTGGTAAATGAAGCTTAATTGATTCTAAATGTTGGGAGATGAAATGGGGGAGAGATAGAAAGAGGGGAAGTGGGGAGAGAAACGTAAGAGAGAAAATGTGGGGGCAAGAGGGGTAAATGGAGGCGGAGGAGAGAAAAGGGCTATGGGGCCTATTTATCAAAGATCTCTCCCCTCTAATTTAGAGGTAAATCCCCGAAAACAGCAGTTTTCGGGGACTTACCATTAAATTACTATGTATTATTGCAGCATCGCAGCAGATATCTCAGATATCTGCTGCTTTGCTTCTCTCATCGGTTTACTGAGCACTCCCCATAACAGTGTATGGGAAGTGCTCAGTAACGCTATGTATCAATGACTGATACTTAGTTTTCAATCATGGTAATGTACGCCATCTGAAGCTGGCGCCATCTGAAGCTGGCGTACATTACCATAATTGAAAAGTTTCACTGAAAACAGCGCTGCTCTGACGAGCAGGGCTGCACAGCGCATGTGTGGAGGGATCATGTGATCCCTCCACACTTGCCTCAGGTTCCGTCAGACAGGGATCTCTGTGCGCATGCCCGAGTTTACTGGTCGGCGCATGCGCACAGGGATTGAAAGAGGGGCGAGCAGCACCGCAGAGGGAGGAGAAGAGAAGACTTCAGTGACAGGTAAGTGTTAATCTTCACAGGAGCAGCCGTTTTTCGGAACGGCTGTTCCTGTGTTGATTTTTTAATACATATGAGAAACTTTTCAATCAGCATCTATGCGATGAGGATTGAAAAGTTTCATTCATATTATGCGGTCCTTGGTAAATAGGCCCCAAAGAGAGAGAGAGAGGGGAAGTGAGAGGGTCTGTGGGTGGATATATGTGTTCCACCAGGTGGAGCAGGACACGTTCCCTGGGCGTGGAACCAGAAAGTGGACGGAAGTGGGCGTGGCTTCAGTCAAAGTGTGTGTGGTTAGCTGGAAGGTTATATTGTCCCAACGCAGTGGCTCTTTCTTTTTAAACTACTAGAGAGCCTAATGCATCTGTCTCTTCCCTCTCATTTCACACTTGCTGACTTATAATGACTCCCCTCCGGGAGATCGGGTAGAGAGTGTAGGAGGGGATGATAACTGTGGACTGGTGCACAGCATAAAGGTGCTGTAACCCATGGCAACCATATTCTGTTATCTTTTTCTAATACAGCTTCGAAAGGGTGAACCTCTGGTTGCCATGGGTTACAGTACTTTCTGTGTAGTTTTCTGTGCACCCAGCATAGTTTTTTTTTTGTTTCCCTACTACCCAAATTTCTCCACCTAGATCCATGCAGAGCGATTAATATCACTGTCACTACACTCTGTTAATTATGTCTGTTGTGTGTGCAGTTTGACTCACAATAACAAGATGTAAATGACTTGTTTGATAGTACTGTATAACTAATTAGACTGAAAATACCCTCCAGAGATCACTTAGTTAATCTCCCAGATGGGACACGGAGCTACGTAGCTGAGGATGGCTAGATACAGACAAGTCACATCTGCGTCAGGTGTTTACGGAACGCGCCCACGCGCCCTGGCCGTTTTGCTGACACCAGATGGATCAGAAATAATGTCACTGGTTTTGCATGACAGCAGAGAGGATTATTTAACCATGTTATGACCAGAGGGTAGACATGAGCAAAATTGCGGCAGAAATTCACCTGAATCAAGTTTTGCAGAGTCTGCGATGTTATTCAGGTTTATGATATAATATAATTTACCCCCTCCCCTAGACCACCATCACAGGCTGTGACTAAGGGACCTACTGATGATGACCCAGCGATAGGACTACTTTTCTATCTCTGCAAAGTAACAAGAAGATTGTGAAATCACCCCAATGATATTAGCTGTGGTAAGAGCCAATCAGTCAAGCGTGCCTCTACGTATCCTATTCCCGCTTCACACATGCGCAGTGGGGCTGGAAACCCATTCCACTTTAGTCAAAGAAGAAGAAAATTGGAAAACACTCAGCCATTCCCCAGGTTCCGTTGGATTCCTATGAAAATTGCAAAATTTCCATGGCACCGCATCCCAGCCCAGATACCACCCAGCAACGAGCAGGCTAGGTTCCCCGTTTTAGTCATGTCCGTCCTGCTGACTCTCCTGGGCGGTTGGCTGTATAAAACAAGAGGACCCATCGCAGCTGATCTCTAAACAAATGTTTATGAATCAAATAAAGGTAACAGAGTCAGCGAATGAGACGTTGGCCATCCAAGCGTCTACTCATCGGCACCCTCACTGCTAACCTGAATGGCCAACTTGAGTACGGTCTGTGAAATTTGGGCAGTCCATGACTGATTAGGCGAACTCACAAACTGTGCCAGACACGGGGTGTAAATACCTCCCAACAATCTCAGTTTGTGCGGGAAAGTCCCAACACCTTGAGTTCACAAGAGTCGTGTCCTACACGGAGAAGGTCTGTCAAGGAACAAGCATGGTCTTGGCAGACCGGGTGTAGTCCAGGTTGACTTGAGATCTAGCTTGTCCTGATTTTAAATTTGGCAAATGCTTATATTCCAACTGTCCCAATTTAGGCAGGAACACCGGTCAGTATGTTTGTCCTAACCCCTGGGAGGTTGGTAGGTGTGTCCCCACTAACCATTCGCGGGCCACATTTCGAAGGCTTTTCTAATCGGGGAAAGGTGGGTTGGGGTCGGCTTAGTTCTTTGCAAGAGTCAGACATATGGCACTCCCCACGTGGAGCAACCATGCCCCCTCTTTTCTATGTCCCGATTGACCGTGACCAATTTTGGGAGCTAAGGAAACATGGGAGATATACAAGTATGTGTCAGCCTATAAAAGAAAACATTTTTTTATTCAGTGTAATAAAACATAATGGAACATTTTTTTTCCAATAAGTCATTTTTCAAAGTGTCTAAATATAGAATCAACTCTTTGCAAATGAAATGCCGATTTAGCATAACTTTGATACTCTCGTAATATGAAACTGTAAGTTGCCCTGTAACTTGGGCCATAAGGCTTTCTGCAAAGTCTTTCCCTTGTGTGCAAAAAGTAAATGATCGCCCCTTACTAACAATTGAGTCGCGACAGGGGCTGGCTGGAAAATTTTAGCCCGGGGGGGGCGAGACTCGACTCAGTAGCCTATTGGGAACATTTTAAAGGAAACCAAATGCGGTTGGCCCAGTGACCCAGTCCAAGGTAGCGGCAGATGCCCCCCAGCCCGACCAGACCAAACCCTGGTCGCCGACCAATAGCTCACCTTGCGCTACTGAATATCTCTTCGCTTCTCCCCTTCCCTGAGACCATTCATTTATATAGTCCACACAGCAACATCCAATTACGCGCCGCCTCCCTTACACAGCCGCTCCTCTAATGACGCAGAGCCCCCTTTGTAGATGATAGAAGATGCACGTTATATTTAAGTTTAAAAGTAAATATTATGCATCAAGGAGAGCCAAAGGCCAAACGGTGGAGATTAAGCTGGAATGTGTCTGTTTTCCATTTCAAGCACAGACGTTTATACAGTATATTAAAATGTATACTTAAACTTCACTAAACATTTTTCCTATGCACTTTAAGATTTATCTGAGTATTATCTATTGCTGCACTATCCAAGTACAATGTTTAAACAGTGACATAGATTGGTCGTTATATTTAACTCCTTCTGGTTCTAAGTGTCAGATTTATGTATCTCTTAGATATGTCTGATCGGATTACAGATTTCATTTTATATATAAAAACAAAAATGATGAACAAGAGTTTGTGGAGTGTTTTATTCAAATAAACTTTATTTTTATTTTCTGCTCTGGTGAAACTACATATCCCAGCATGCACTGGCAGCTGCTGATTGGAAGGACATGCCTGTGGATCAACAAGCCCTTCCAGGCAAAGGCTGCCAGTGCATGCTGGGACATGTAGTTTCAGAGCAGCCACTCCAGTTTCAGGCTAACCCACATTCTTTCTGACCATCAAAAATAGGGACAGTCCCGGCAAAAGTCTGGACAGTTGGTATAAAGCTGTGGTGATATGTTTAATTCTTGTCATGTATTATATAATACTACACTCAATGCCGGTCACAAAGGATGATCGTGGCTTAGACCTGGCTATAAAACTTATAATCACAGCAGTATCCATGGAAAAAGATTATCTCTTGTTCAGTGTTGACTTTTAATGTTTTTCCCTGGTGTGTAAATATTCCCCAGCGTAGCGCCTTTGTTGTGTAACAACAAAGTACACGTGAATACGATGTGTAGAACTTCAAGTGACATTAAACATTAACAGGAAAGTTGTATGTGTCCCAAAGAACTTACAATCTATTTTCAAAGACAGTATAATTTTTTTCCATATTGCAAAAAATAATAAATAATTATTTTTTCAGCGGACTAAATCCAGATTCTTCTTACACTAATGTCCGTCTGATACGCAGGTGTAAATTGCGTCAGAAAAAAAGACATATTCTATGTAGGATGCTGAGTCGGACACATCTCAGCTAATCGTCATCATTATCAGTTCGTAGAACCTGCCACAGATACGTAGATACAGTTCCTGACGTCTGTGCGCAGGTCTTCATTGGTCACATTTATTTGAACACGCCCATATTCTACTTGGACTACACTTGCACGGTCCTTGCCTCCCCCAATCCATATATATCAAAAGGTGAAATGCCCTATTCGTAAATTATGTTTTTTAAACATTTTTATTTTAATCAGTGGAACTGAAAGCCCAAATAATGCTTGCTGACTCCCCGAAGACTGACCTGGCGAAGCCGTAAGTTAACCCCTATCGTCCAAGCCAGTATCGCGGGAGCAGCTGAGTATCTCCTATAACCTCGATGTTCAGATGCGCACATCTTCCTGCGCACCTCTATGAAACGCGCGGGGGAGTGAGCGAAGATTTCTGTAAAAACGCCGACGCGTTGTGTCTCCACGGACATCGCGTCACATGGCACCAAATTGAATCTGCCCCACTGTGTCTCATCGCCGATACCTTCCCCAAGCTTTGCATATTTCACCTTTTTAAGACTGGATGGCGGCAATACCGCCGTATGAAATGGCAGAAGATAATGAATGAAAAAATGCTTTATTATTTTGGGGGGAAAACATTTTTTCATTCTGCAAAAATATTAATACAGATGAATATAACATTAATGTAAATGTTAAATATTTGTAACTATTTTTCTATAACATTGTAAAAAAAAATATTTTTATTTTAGTCTATTTCACCTGGTGTGAAATCCTAAGTCTGGTCTATCAGTTCACCGCGCCTGTGCGAACCACCCCGGCGATTCGGTAAGTTGACCCTTAATTCCTGGCCGTATCGGCGAAGCAGATTAGTATCGTTCCGCTACCCTAGCGATATATTGCACATAAACTGCGACGATAACAGAAATCCTCGCTAGAAGATCAGCCTTATCCCCGCAGGATGATAGCCAGGCCCTACGGTGGGAACTGGCCCATTGACACTCCCAGACTTCCCATAGCTGTATGTTTTATATTGTTCCCAGCACAGAGCATGTGTTTGTTCACGTCGTTTTTGGAATATTTGTCATGGAAACCCAGAGTGGCCATTAAAAATAGCCACTTTCTGTCATATATTTTTCCAGCCAGGATATAAAAATATAAACAGTTTTTTTTATTTGTGAGAACATCTTTTTTTTCACAGTTCTCATAAACAAACTACTTCACAGCCCCGGGTAACGGCAGAACGATGGTAAATAGCGAGGGGTAGAGCCATGGGCGCAGCTGGTATAATACAGGCACCCCTACCAGGCACACTATTGTCCATACTTGCCAACTTTGGCAAGGCTTTCTCTAGGTAGATCGGGGGGAGGTGGGCGTGTTGGGGCCGGGGCCCGGTGGGTAGTGTCATTTGGCCACACCCTCTAAACATCAATCGCCTTTTCGGACCAATTGGAGCAGAGGGCAGGGCCACGATGGCGCCCTAAGCCCCATCCCCCGCCACCGTACTGCTTCGGTGGTTAGGAACCGGGAGTTAAGCCTGCTCTTCCGGGAGTCCGCGAGGACTCCCAAAAATTCAGGAGTCTCCCGGACATGTAGGCAACTATGCTATTTCCATAACATGGGCACTTACTTTCACTGGCATAAAGTCATTGCACAGGCAGAACTATTGCAGTAGCAGATAATATGGGGGCTGGCAGACATTGCATTTAAAAAAAACAAAAAAAACAGTAGGTTAATGTAGCCCACCCGTGATAGGCTATTATTTTATTTTGCGCTTGTTGCTGCTGGCTATACCCATAGGGACCTAAGGTTGATATGTCCCTATATTTTGTCCCTCCCCCAGTGGATGCGAAGGGGAGGTATAAAAATAAGAGGGGGGCACAGTGTAATGACGCCACTCGCCTCATGGAGTGGGTGGGGCGGGGCACATGATGATTGCGTCACCACGACTCCGCCCACTTAGTGTTAAGTGCCTGGCAGGCAGGTGTTAGCGCCCTTTGCTGGAGACATGCCTGTTCTATTGGGGTAGAGGGGGTCTGCCCATAACTATTATAAGGTAGGTAGATGATGGCTGCCAGGCTTTGCTGGGGTTTGTAGTTCCACAATCTTATTACATCCAATTCTAATTCACTTTTACTGTGAGCACCCACCTGCCACCCCAGGGTTGCAAGTCATACATTTGGAAATCCAACATTGGGACATGGGGCGTGGCCACGTTATGTTGGGGGCGAGTCTAGGGGTTTTGAAGTGCTAGGCTGCCCTGTACTCCCCCCACCCCAAACATAATCTTACAAGCATCTAAAATTAGGGCTGTGGCCCCCGGACTTTCCCCATGTCATACATACATATACATGGGACACGCATACATGTTACACACAGAGAATGGAGAGTAATGCATTAATTAAAAACTTCGGGGAGGAGAAGTCATGTGATAGGGGGGAGGTAGGAGGGGGCGTGGTGACATTGTCGCTTTACCATAGCCCCGCCCCACTATCAAATGCAGAAATTCACAGCATTTAATAGCGGGGGTGGGGCTTAATGACACAATTAAGCCCCGCCCCCACCATTCAACCATTCAATGCTGTGAATTTGGGTGAATCCGGGAGGTTTGCCCACTCCCCGAAATTCAGGAGCCTCCTGGGAATTCCGGAAGAGTGGGCAAGTATGGAGTAATGAAGAACTCTGGTTTATTATTTCTGTTGAGGGGAAGTTCCTGGATAAAGTTCTGCCAGAAGGTGAATTAGTTGATTTAACTTCTGTGTTACATTGTGCCTCCATTACTAAGTTATACAAGTGCCAGCCATTTTTCTGGATCCCAAATTGCTTTGAAGTCTATGGGCCTGATTAATTTAGGAAAGTAAAGCAAAATAAATGAGTAACTTTTCACCTGAGCAAAACCATGTTGCATTGGAGGGGGAGGTAAATTTAAAATGTGGGGACAGGTTATAGTTGGGGTAAGACATGTCCTAGATTAACGTTAAATGTCAGTGTACAAATAAAGCTATCAAGTATTTGTGTGCTACATGAAAAAACAGTCAGTATTTAACTTATGTGCAAGATAATAAACTAATTTCCACCCCTCGCATTGCAACATGGTTTTGTCCAGGAGAAAACTTGTTCACTTTTTAACTTACTTTCCTTAATGACTCAGGTCCTATGTAACTAGCTCAGCCACTGCTGCTTCTGCATTGGAGACAAATTTGATTTTGACAACTGAACACCAAACGGTGAGTTACACTCAGAAATGCTGCTATAATCATACTTACCAACTTTCATAAGTTGGCTTCCGGGAGCCTGCCGGGGGAGGTGGGTGTGATGGGGGGCGGGGCTCAAAAATTTGCGTAATTTTGGACCCGCCCCTGTAGCGTAATGATGCAAACGCATCATTTTACAGCAGGGGACGGGGCCAAATGCCGCGATTCCCGGTGAAATGCTGCTTTGTGGACCTAATTCTGCCCACTTCCACTTCACTAGGAAGTGGGCAGATGCGGGAGATTGCCACACTCTCCCGGGAGTCCGTGAGACTCCCGCGACATACGGGAGTCTCCCGGACACTCCGAGAGAGTTGGACAGTAAGGCTATAACATACTATTGTATAGCCGCTCACTTCACCCATGGGCAGCCCGGACTGGCATATCCTCGTGATAGTTATAATTTTTTCAGCGGGGGACCTCAGGGTCATTGTCCCCCTCCTATAGTAGTAACCAGCCAAGTCTATACCACTGGTATTTGTTTCTCATTGAGGGGTGGAGGGGGGAGAAGCCATTTTTACATATTACAATTTATTTTTAATTTTTAAAGGACTGTGTCTCTGCTTCTTTCAGTCTCTCAAAGGCACCAGATCACACGGTGCCCAGTAAAAGTTTTTTTTTATTTTTTTTTTAAACACCAAGTGTAATTCAAAGATACGCACGTCAGTGTTCAAGTAAAAGCTGATCTGAGGAAACGTCTCTTATTGAATACGAGTCTAGGGGTCTGATTCATTAAGGAACTTAGGCAAGAAATTGAGTAGGTTTTCTTACTTCAGTTTTCTGGACAAACCCATGTTACCAGGGCGGGTGCTAGGGTCCTCGGCGCCCTAGGCACAATCTCAAAATCCCCCCCCCCCTCCCCAGGAGCGGGAGTGGAGGAGAGGAGTCGGAGGGATGGTCTGACCCATCAGCTGTTGGAGGGGAGAGCGATGGTCGCGATCGATGGCCCCTTGCCCCTCCCTGTGAATCTATCTGAAGCTGTGCGGCGGCCGCGGAAGGTATGCTCAGCGGTTGCCGCACAGTATTAAAGTACAACAGTATTAAAGTACAATACTTCTGTGGCGCCCACCAGAGCCCGGCCTAATGGGAGCGCCGGGCCTGCATGTTACAATGCAAGGGGTGCAATTTTGCACATAAGTTAAATACTGGCTGTTTTTTCATGTTGCACACAAATATCAACTTTAAATTTCAGTGTACAAATAAGCTATCAAGTATTTGTGTGCTGCATGGAAAAATCAGCTGTGACATAACATCTACTATATAAATGCCTAGTGGCGTGTGTGCAAAAAAAAAACCCAAGCTGCAGCGCCACCTGCTGGGCAGAGTTATACACTGACCTATATATTTCTTGAAGGAGAAGTGACAGTTGGGAGTGGTTGGTGGTTGCCGGGGGTGACAGTGGGGAGTTTTTAACACCTTAAGTAGCTTGATGAAGGATGTGGCGATGAAGATGAAGGATGAGGTGATGGAGAAAAATGATGAGGTGGTGACATGTGGACAAAACCACGTTAAAAAAGGGCGCTTGCGTCGGGAAGTAACGCTCTTCCCCTGAGGAGGCCTGGGCTAGGCCCAAATGCATGACAAGAACCTTTTTAACACCTTAAGTAGCTTGATTTGACTAGAATGCATGAGTATCATGCACGGGTTAACTTGTTTTATAATAAGATTATGTTTTGTTTGGTTATGGTTCTTTAAACGTTCCGACTGTCAGTCTATTGCAGGACAATGCGCTCACTCTAAAGCTTAGTGGTGTTTTTAATGTAATTTTGTGCAGGTATCATTTCCACGCCAAGGACTCAGCGTCTTCTAAAGAACAATTCACTTGTGTGTTTCTGAGTAGTCTTCTTCTTTAAATTCACATTGGTAGTCACTAAGATACAGGTTCTGTTATATAAAATAGCTACAATGAACACTCAAAAATATATATGTAAAAGTTTCAGTTACTTATCAGAACAGACAGTGGTTCAGATAGAGGTCTGGTAATGGGGGGTGGGTGTACTTTTTAGAATAACCAGACTTCCTGTCTGTAAGTCTGTTATAGAATAGATAGATAGTGTAATATAGGCTTCATATGTTATGGTTAGAGGACCTTTAAACAAAAATGTGTGGGTTTTAAAACAAGACATAAGAACTTGTATTTAAGGTCTGTTGTAATGTTAATGTCATTTGCTCAGTTAATTGGAACAATAATTGTTATAAAATGTATATATATATATATATATATATATATATATATATATATATATATTTATTTAGGGATGCAAAGTGCTGTAAATACAAACAGCGGGGACAGTTTGTTTTTTTCAGTTTGTTCAACGTTGCTCTTGTGGAACTACAAGTGCCAGTATGCCTGATAGACAGGTTGGCAGTACGTGCTGGGATTTGTCACCTGTTGCTAAACAACCATACTTAGGCAATCTGTACTCTTATTTTCCAAGGGGTCAACTAGAAATTTGTGCCCCCCCACTCCCCAAATTTTTTTAAAGGGGCCCCCAAAATTTGTATGGAGGGCCCTTGGCTTTTGTGACCTGTCATCATTTTCATGTCATCAATCCCCCCCCCCTATATCAAAAATAATCCCCCCATATTATCCCCCATATAATATCATGTCACTATCAATCCCCAATACCATCATGTTATAATGATAATATATAATATATTGATAGATTCACAGTCTACTGCTCATTCTGCAGCCAGTCATATTAAGCCGTCGGCCCTTGCATAACTCTAACACGAGCCAATTGAACAATATCTTCCAGCCCTGTGCTTTAATCCCCTTGAAGCTGATCGGTCACTGTGCGATGGACAACACTAGTGCGGCTGAAGAGAGTTACTAACAATATATAATAATAAGTCTTGGGATGGTGTCATGTTCTCCACTGTTGAAGCCAATAAGCTGTCGTGTCCTTGTTTCCCTCTTTATAACCATCTAGAGCAGAGGTGTCCAAACTCAGTCCTCAAGGGCTACCAGCAGGTCATGTTTTCTGGAATTCTGTCTGTAGAAACAGGTGGGATAATTACTGAGCCAGCCAAAAAGATTAAGTCACCTGTGCGTGATTGAAGACATCCTGAAAACCTGAACTGTTGGCAGCCCTTGAGGACTGAGTTTGGACATCTCTGATCTAGAGGAAGGTACCAAGAGCAGGGTGCCAGGGCCAATACTTAGGAGCCAGCAAGTTACCCCTCTGTGCTGTCACTGAGACGGCCCCGAGGGCCGGGCAGGTTGCACCAGCGAAGAGGACCTATATTTAAACAGAACAGGCTAGATTAGTCTCATGAAACTGCCACACAAGCAGAGTTCTCCAGTACTGTATGTGAGTGAAAGTCCTTCAGGGAATCCGAGTACATCTGATTAATTCTGATTGGCTCCTGCATTATCTGTCTCTCATCAGTGCTCCCACCCCTGCAGTGAGACCGGACCCAGGCAGGAGGTGTTTTGCAGGAATATTTATTCTCATTGGAAAAGTGATAATGACAATGATTTATGCTACATGAGGCACCTGAGTGTGGAATAAAAGAAACTTGTAAATGAAATAATTTTAGAATATAGCGAAATAGAATATCTGGTCTCACAACTAAAACTACCATCCAATGAGTCCAATGCCTAGGTTCCCAAACTGTGTGTCACAGGGGTGCCGTGGACAGGAAGAAGAAGAGGAAGGAAAAAGAAAAAAAAAAAAAAAAAACTACTTACCAATCTGGTGGCACCCGGAACCCAGCATCCTCCTCCTTCCTCACTTCTCACTGAATGCCGGGCGTGTCAGTATAGTTTCTCAGAATGTACTGTACAAACGATGGCTCGTTCACACATATGAGCCGGGAAATATAGTACTGGAAGACCAGCATGCCGCTCACACAAGCACAGTGACAATATGTCACTGCCCCTGTCACATGCAGCCCTGTCCTCACTAACACATCACTCATCTCCTGATATACTCTGTGCTGCTGGGGACCCTGCTCCTTCTACTATATAACTCTCAGTCTGTGGCTTCCTGCTGCCTCCATTCCCCTCCTCACATCATGTCACTGCCCCTGTCACATGCAGCCCTGTCCTCACTAACACATCACTCATCTCCTGATATACTCTGTGCTGCTGGGGACCCTGCTCCTTCCACTATATAACTCTCAGTCTGTGGCTTCCTGCTGCCTCCATTCCCCTCCTCACATCATGTCACTGCCCCTGTTACATGCAGCCCTGTCCTCACTAACACATCACTCATCTCCTGATATACTCTGTGCTGCTGGGTAACCTGCTCCTTCCACTATATAACTCTGTCTGTGGCTTCCTGCTGCCTCCATTCTCTTCCTCACATCATGTCACTGCCCCTGTCACATGTAGCCCTGTCCTCACTAACACATCACTCATCTCCTGATATACTCTGTACTGCTGGGGGCCCTGCTCCTTCCACTATATAACTCAGTCTGTGGCTTCCTGCTGCCTCCATTCCCCTCCTCACATCGTGTCACTGCCCCTGTCACATGCAGCACTGTCCTCACTAACACATCACTCATCACCTGATATACTCTGTGCTGCTGGGGACCCTGCTCCTTCCACTATATAACTCTCAGTCTGTGGCTTCCTGCTGCCTCCATTCCCCTCCTCACATCGTGTCACTGCCCCTGTCACATGCAGCACTGTCCTCACTAACACATCACTCATCACCTGATATACTCTGTGCTGCTGGGGACCCTGCTCCTTCCACTATATAACTCTCAGTCTGTGGCTTCCTGCTGCCTCCATTCCCCTCCTCACATCATGTCACTGCCCCTGTCACATGCAGCCTGTCCTCACTAACACATCACCCATCTCCTGATATACTCTGTGCTGCTGGGGACCCTGCTCCTTCCGCTATATAACTCTCAGTCTGTGGCATCACACAAAACATCCCACTCAACTCCTGATGCTGTGAATATTTAGATGATCTGGCTAAATAGTGTTCTTTTTGGAAATAGCGGACACGCAGACAATCAGGTGATGAATTCTGACCCAAAACTGTTCCTCCCATAAGACAAGGGGAGGAAGGGGTCAATGCAGGAGAAATTGGAGATTTCTTCTACATTGACCCCTTCATAAACTGAGTGAAGGCCCCGCTGGGGCCTGTATCACCGAGTTGGGGCTCCAGACAATTACTAGACCCCCATATCTCCACTTTAAAACCTAGGAATGTACTCTGACATTAGTTGACTTGGAAGGTGGGATGGAATTTCTCATAAATATGGCAGCCCTCAGTGAGCAATAAATTATTTCTCCAGTAAACAGGTTGGTTCCAACATTCAAAGATAAAAGTACAATAGTATACTCATCTGTTACATTACAAGGTATCTGCCGTAGGCTTAGATCTACTCTGAAACCTCGCAGGACGAGATTCTGGAAACGATCAATCCAATCCCCAGCGAAAAGTTTACACCATGCAAACGTTGATAATAGCAAAGTACCAAAAGCTTGGGAGGCTTAGACCCCCCCACCCCCATAACAGCCCCTCGTTACACTAATGAATGGAACGGGTAAAGCCCTCGCAAACTTAACCTCATTTGTTACTCTTAGTTTAAGTTTGGAATAAACTTGGGTATCTGTTTTGCCTCATTTCTTGCTGAGTTTGGATAGATCGCTGTTGTAATCTTGTCGTCTATTTCCCTAATAGTGTATATCAAAGGCTGAGTATTACTGAGCGGGAAAGTACAGATAAAATAATTGGAGTGTTTATACATAACTATATATGATCATCGTGCTCTCTGTCACTGGTCTGCAGGAGGGAGATGTTGTTCTAACAGAGCGGACATAGAGTGACCGAGTGCCCGATCTATCAAGGGGTTAACATGGGCTCCAGCGCTGCTATCGCCGGAGTATTGCAAAGCGTGGAGAATGGCGCAATTCTTCTTCTGCTACCGCCATCTCAGCATAAGCGCCGATAGAAAGCTATCCCTATCGTCACTTTTTAATAAATAGGACCCTCAGACTTGCCTTATAGAAATGCAATGTGTAGATCATTTGAGTCACACACACACAGGGGGCTGAGCCAGTGATGTCACAGTAGCTCAAATGACTGCTTTCTCAGCTTACTGTCCCGTATTAGATCCAATTCGGAGTTGTAACGGATTTCCTGTGAGCGTAAAAATGGCAGATTTAAAGCCACCAAGATGCGATTCTCCGGGAATCGCCATCATTTTGTCCCGCCCCCCGTGTTAAAATGATGCATCTGCGTCATTACGTTGCAGGGGGTGGGGCCTAAATGGCACGATTAACTGCGAATCGCGTCATTAAAGCAAATAAATTCCAATATGCGGGATACTTGCCTGCTCTCCAGGGAGTCCAGAAGACCTACCCGGATTTCGGGAGTCTCCCGGACATTCTGGGAGAGTTGGCAAGTATGCTTTATCCAACTGAGGTAAAATATCATTGCTAGGTGCTAAACGGCCCATTTCAAAGGTCCAACAGTTGTAATATTGGGCAACCTTTGAACATTTGCTTAGACAGAACAGTTTCGGTTGCTGATTATCATAACACGTTTATAACTGGAGTCTAATGACACGAAAATCAAACACGGCGTGGCGTTTCCACACCAGTACCAGCGTTTCCACGCCAGTGCCAGAGTTTTCACACCAGTGTCCGCGTTTCTCTTCATAGCGGCGTCAGAAAAGGAATAGGTAGCTTCAGCGTCTGCAGACGAACTGAATCCTGCCTAATCCTGACATACAAAATATCATCTTTCAGGAATGTCAGGAATTCAGCCTATTACCGTGACCTTGTATGGGAAGACCAGACACATATCTTTATATGGTGGCTGGAAATATAGTAAAGAAATAAGAGGACACGAATGTAGGACGCAAAGGATAGGCCCACGGAGAGCCTTGAAGCGCATCACGAACATGGTGCAGGCAGCCATTTTATGAGGTAGACTAGAAAGCAGGTATGTCAGGGAAGCGTAGGGACGGCAGACATTTTATGAGGTAGACTAGAAACAAAGCAGGTATGTCAGGGAAGCGTAGGGACGGCAGCCATTTTATGGGCAGTGCCAATATCACACCTCCCAACTGTCCTGATTTCAGCGGTACAGTCCCAATTTTAGAGCACTGCCCCATCCGAGGACCTGTTGGTCCCGAGGGGGGATATGTTGGGGGGAAATGAGCTAATGGGCAGCCTAGCGCTGCCCTCTGGGGGACATTTTGCAGTTGTCCCTATTTAAAAACAGGGACTGTCACTGGAAGTTAGAGACAGTTGTCAACTATGTCCAATATGAGGAGGGGGATGGATGATGTTATAAACGGATTACACCTGGTAGTGATAAGTCAATTATAATAACTGTTTCAATCAATAGACCGATGAATTAAAAGTTAATGGTGAAACGGCAAATTTTCTGCTTGATAAATGGTTATTAATGTGATACCTAAAACTGCAATTGACGCAGCCGTTTTCAATGCTGTGATTGTCTTGCTTGCAAATGAAAAGAAATTAAAAATATGTCACAAGATACAGTAATCTACAATAGCACAATAGTATATAAAAAGTACAAGTATGTGGGGTACATGTATTAAAGAGCGAGTTTTGCAAATAGACGATAACAACAGTGCCGTTTTAAATTTAGCGGCTCAGCATCTGCAATTTGCAAAAATCACTCTTTAATACGTTTAACCACTTAGGGCTAGATTTACTAAGCTGCGGGTTTGAAAAAGTGGGGATGTTGCCTATAGCAACCAATCAGATTCTAGCTATCATTTTGTAGAAGGTACTAAATAAATGAAAGCTAGAATCTGATTGGTTGCTATAGGCAACATCCCCACTTTTTCAAACCCGCAGCTTAGTAAATCTAGCCCTTAGACTTCTCAGGTAAGGCAGTCTTTCTCACAGTTATTGCAACATAGAAAGAATAAGGTAGAAGATCTTTAAGTCTATTGTAGCTCTACAACTGATGGCCGGCACTATCCCCCTCCGTCATGCAGTGTTGTTGTATAATACGTCTGTGTATTTATAGATTTTAGGCAGCAACTAACAATCTTCATAGCAAGCAGCGGCAAACAGCACCACCTGCAGTTAATGAGAGGGTACTGCATCCAACCTCAATTCAGCTATAACCGTTAGTAAGCAGTGGTACTCCCGCAGTGAGAGTACATTGATCGTGACTTTTGTCTGTGTTCTATTTCAGATCAATTTATGCAAAGTAGTAAATTTGTATTTCAGCAACCCGTATCCAAAAGATATTTTAATAAGCTTTTGTTCTTGCTTGAACAATATATTTATTGTTGACGGACGACTCTTACTTCCTTTCTCCGCAGGTCCTGTCTAACATAGCCATCTACCTGTGTACAATCGCTGTTGGCATCATGTCCTACTACATGGCAGACCGCAAGCACCGGAAAGCCTTCCTCGAAGCGCGCCAGTCCCTAGAGGTCAAACTCAATCTGGAAGAACAGAGCCAGCAGCAGGTATGGGCTATTATGTGCCTAGGGAATTTACATCACTTCTATCATCTCCGCTGATTGGGGGCTGCCATGATGCCTTTCTCAATGTATATAAGGAATCTGAATGGTATGGAAATGCTATTCTCTGATTGACCTCTCCAGGGTGGTGAGACTACAAGTCCCAGCATGCTCTGTGAGCTATCGACTGGCTATCTATAGGCAGAGCATGTTGGGAGTTGTAGTTTCACAACACTGGGAGAGCCACAGGTTGGCCAGACCTGACCTAGTTGTCTTGTTTGCTTGTTTTTTTAATTAATATCTTTTAATTGGTTCCATCTTCAACTTTTTTCCCAATCAAAATCTCCAGCGTCACATGTTTCATACATGCATAGCATACATGTAACATGCACAAAACACACACACACACACAAATGTATATATTGGCTGCATGTAATAAAGAAATAATCTTTGTACTGTAATAATGTACAAGCCATAGGGGCCTATTTATCAATCTGATACATACCTCGCCAACATGTCTGTCCCTGGCGGCAGGACAGGGGGCGTGGCCACGACATAAAGGGGCGCGGTCACGCACCCTGCTGTCAATTACATACCTCCCTTCCCCCAACAGCGGGACAGGGCCCTAAAATTTGGACTGACCCTCTGAGGGCGCAGGCGCAGAGTGACTGAAAACCAAGATTTGGGCTATCAGTTCCATTAATAAAAAATAAAAAAGTTAAAAATATTTATTTTTTTAAATATTTAAAACATACTTGCCAACCTTTGAATAGTGAATTCCGGGAGTTCCCAGCAGGGGGCATGGTTAGTGGGCGTGAGGGGGCGGGCGCAGTAAATGACCCCAACCCCGTGCCAAACAGGGGCAGGGATAAAATGACGCGATTCACCGCAAATCGCTTCATTTTGCCGAGTAATTTGCAGTATGCGGGACACTTGCTTACTTTCCCGGGAGTACGGGAGACCTGCACGGATTTCGGAAGTCTCCCGGATATTCCCGGGAGAGTTGGCAAGTATGATTTAAAAGCTTTAGACTTCCTGAGATGCCGCCAACAGAACAGGTATTTTGGCGGTACAAGTACTGCTGAAAATCTTACCGCTAGCTGTAGCAGTACTATCGATGGCAATTTTCGCCTTTTAACAAAACAGCCCCGTAAAGTCCAATTAATATTCAGGAGGACCTGCACCTGCTGGACAAAATTACACCCAAATATTAGTAGGGGCCTGATTCATTAAGGATCTTAAATTAAGAAGTTTCTTATTTCAGTCTCCTTGACAAAACCATGTTACAATGCAAGGGGTGCAAATTAGTTTTCTGTTTTGCACATAAGTTAAATACTGACTGTTTTTTCATGTAGCACACAAATACTTGATAGCTTATTTGTACACTGAAATTTAAAGTTGATATTTGTGTGTTACATGAAAAAACAGTCAGTATTTAACTTATGTGCAAAACAGAAAACTAATTTGCACCCCTTGCATTGTAACATGGTTTTGTCAAGGAGACTGAAATAAGAAACTTCTTAATTTAAGATCCTTAATGAATCAGGCCCTAGATCTTTAGGATATCAGAGTGGATCCACAATGATCTTCTTTTTTGCAAAACAATTATGTCCCATCAGCTAATTGCTAATAATATCTCCATGTGAGTTTGTACAGGTGCTTAATTTCATGTCTTTGTGTTTAATAAAATAGTATATGTACTTTGTACACAACAGTAAGGTCTTTAAAAGGAAATACATCAATTCACAGCGGAAGCCTTGGATGATAGTGGGAATTCCCCTTAACGCCTCCCAAAGGTCCGACGTCCAGTAAACAGCGCTATCAGTATTCCCTGCGGATACGCTGTTTGTCATCCCCTGCACAGGACACTTGTGGTTCACCTAGGACGCGGTTTGCCTGTCCCACTCGTAGCACCCGACACTCTTATCGTTCATCGCTGTTTGCTGACACTGACGTTGGTTAATCATTATTAATCGTTTCATGATGTGGGGTCAAAACAGAAACTGTTTAACCTGATGATGGGAACCAAACAGCTATGTCTACCAGACAGTATCGTTGCTAAAGAGATAATGACTTTTTGACTCACCTACTTACAACCTGAACCTTGGTCCTATTGAATTCCTGATATCTGGTGTCTGTTCCCTGCTGCCGGACAAATCCTCCACATCTGCTGCTCCTCTACAATAACCCTGATACAGATAACACACCGGCCTATACATGGAATAATATTGTACATTTATTAACATTAAAAGGATACGGCTTACATGGAACGTAGTCGTATTTCCGACGGTGAATCTGTCGTCACCGAAATCTCAACAGTCGACGGATTCGTTCTGCGGACGTGTTTAAAATGCTGACATTGTGACCGTCGAACAGTAGTAATGTCAACAGTCACAATGTCGACATTCAAAGGGCATTGACATTAAATTTGTTGTTGGACACGTTGGCTATGCAGCCAACGGGTGCGGCACAAATTAGTTAATATAAAAACAACACAAAATAAAAACACACAAACATGAACCTCAAAATCCCCCTACACTCCAAACACATTAACCATATTACTGACAACCATACGGCCCCCGGACACGCCGCCACAATATAACGAATAAATTCATTTAAAAAACAGTGTGTGTATATTTATATGTATATATATATATATATATATATATATATATTAGAGCTCGCAATTTTTATTGGTACTCTACAGGTCCTAGCAAGCCTGGGCTGCCATTAACAGTTTGGGCATGCTGGTACTTGTAGTACTATAAGCACCAGTATATTCATGGCTGCCAGGGTATACTGGCGCTGTGGGAACTGCAAGTGCCAGAATGTCCTGGCACCAACCCAAAATATAAATAAACCACACACCTCGTTTGACCACTGGCACAGCCTAGTACTTGTTTTAGTAAAATCGGGGGGACCCCCATGCATATTGTCCCACAGATTTTGCAGGTAACAGCCTGGCAGCACTAGGGTTTATCTGTTTAAGGGGGCACTCTGTTTTTTTAATTGATTTATTAATTTACTGTATTGTGCCGTTGGGGCCAGCGGCTGTGTTGCTGTCAGCACTAGGGTTAATGTCTCACCATTCTGTGGACAGAATGAACATGTCGGCGTTTGCACCATCACCATTTTGGCGTGGACAGTATAAGTGTCAACATAGTCACTGTCGGCAATTCATACCCAACCCGTTTAAATACCATGGACATTAATCTTAATCTATTGACATTAAAGCGTATCAGTTGTCTACACACACTGGAGACAGACAGTTTGTCTTCTGAATTCATCCTATCAATTCCCTAGTGAGGTGTGAGGCACTCGTGCCTCGTTAGTAAATGGCACTCTGCAAACATTGCTCAGGAATGGTTGGAGGAACATAACAAAGAGTTCAAGGTGTTGACTTGGCCTCAGGGTTGGGCTGACAAATTTTAGCCCGGTGGCCGAGACTTGGTTTAGCATATCAGCACCTCCCAAGTTACAGGACTTAAAGGATCTGCTGCTCACGTCTTGGTGCCAGATACCACAGGACACCTTCAGAGGTCTTGTGGAGTCCGTGCCTCGACGGGTCAGGGGAACAACACAATATTAGGCTGGTGCAAATACACATTGATGATGATGAATGATGATGGTAGGCCAGTACTAGCTAGCCGCTCCTGATCGGCTGATTGCGAATTCACCTCTGAAACTATCTTCATTGGTCGAGCATATACTATATGATCTTGTGGATGTATTTTAGAATTAATGTTTTGCTACGTTCATTCGTAGACGAGAAGGAAGTTTATACTTATAGAGGGGATTTACTTAAACCAAACGTAATGGCGAGTGTGTTTTTTTTCTCTATCGAAACAAATGTTAAAAAACGTTTCTTGTGCTTATGACCTGGTTGGGTGTAAGGTCCTCTTTCCTTACGTTCTCCTTCTAGGATTTCATCACCCTCTGTACCTCTAGGCTGCCCCCCTAGCCCTCTCTTCCTGAGCGCAGCCCTACGTCACGTTGGACGTGATGTGTTATGGACCGTTGCTGTCTGTGTATTGTATACTACTGTAAATGTCATATACGGCGCTGCAGACCTTTTCTGGTGCCTTATAAATATAAGATAATAATACTGTATCTGGGAACATTTTGTGGTGGAAATGCACTAGGGAATGAGGGGACTGTAAAAAAAAAAGTAAAATCACAGGGTGTAAAATTGGTGGATTGACTGTCGACGGTTAAATACACTAGGTGACTGTACTAATGCTAATCATGTGTCATTATCTTAAAGCAGGAATGTGTATACCATGCACAGCCTGTCATAGACAAACCGAGGGGGGGGGGGGGGGGTTCCTAGTGCCTGGAAACCTCCCTCCAAGCCTGGGGCACTGTATAATTGAGGTGGCTGGACCCTGCCCCCACTTCACTCGGCTCTGCTTGAAAAGGGAGAGCTGTGTGCACCTAACAGTAGTACACGCAGCATTGCCCATGTATATTATAGGGATAGGAAGAGTTGGAGAGCAGCCAAGCACTGTCTAATATTATAGCCACGCCCCCATGCATGCTGGTCACGCCCACTGGCGATGTGGTGTGGAAACCCTCCTCTACAAATTCTGCGTTTGCCTCTGCGTGTACCATTGTGTCACATAGAGAAATGCAGCTGATAATAATTTGTTTTTGTCTGTCTAAATGGGAGTCAAAACACAGCCCCACCTGGCCCCATCTAAGGGTGAGGGGATAAAATATTTCACCTAGAGGGTAGCGCAGCTTCTAATTACCAGTATGCAGGTCAAAACGGTGGCGTCTGTGTGGGTGTAATGTTTAGCATCCTCTGATTAGAGGAGCAGGGGCGCATACGGCTGCCCCACGCTGAGCGCAGGTTAGGCGCTCGATGCAAAAACGTGAAGGGGATAGTTCTAAAGTGACAACAAGATGGAGTCTGAGGTGTGATCGTCACTCTCCCACTACCTGCGTTTTCAGTCAGGCGCGCAATCCCGCAAAACTAGACGCAGCTGGAATTGATCCTATAGATTGTAAGCTTGCGAGCAAGTATTGTCTTATCAATGTTTGTTCCCAATTGTAAAGCGCTACGGAATTTGCTGGCGCTATATAAATAAATGATGATGATGATGATGGTGCCCGTTCCCCAAGCTGACCAGTCAGCCAGCCGCTGTGAGTGCACTAGACGGACAAGTGGACGCTGTTTGTTGCAGATAGTAAAGCTTCTGCGTGTTTGGCATCTCTTGCAAGATTTGAAAGAAAGTAAAACTATGATGACCGATTCAGTATACATAAACTCTTCTCCAGTAAATCCTCCCTCTCTGGGAATCTTTATTGCTGATGAATATTGCTGATTTATTCAGCAAAAAAAGTCTGGAAACGCATATTCGTGTTCAGTATAATTGCTCTTTGGTAGAAGCGTTTGCATCTTATTTGCATTTAGTTCCAGTTTAATGATATCATTATGTAACACGACCCTTGTATTTTTGGTACAGAGAGAAAATATTTAGAATAAACTCACTTAAATAACAGTTTAGCTGAGGATTACGTAAGACGATTCTTGGAAAGTTCATGTAAACAACAGGAGTGTCCAGTCTGTCAGTCATACCTCGCTGGTTGTGTACTGTCAGACCACGTGATTGGTGATTGTTTACTGTGTGGTACTAGTTGGTCGGTGCCTTCTGCTTTGTCAGCTTCTGTCTTTTGCACCCTTTACATATGTTTCAGCTTGTCAGGTGTCTGTGCAAACAGGCTCATCCCGTTTCCTCTATCAGCAAAGGAATGACGGTCAAGATCTTATTTTCGGAATTTATCAGATACAAGATTCCACGTTCTGTTTTAACATTGGACTAGTTGCAACATAATGTGATGTAGAATCTAATAAAATATATGTTGTGTTAAAAATAATATGGAAACAAAATTGTTGTTATAAAAGAAGACATATCTTTTTGACATTCATATATATCATTCGAAGGTTGTGTGTCACTGAGCTTCAAAATACTCGAGAAATAACTGGAGTGGTTATATGCTCGCTGTCATCCCCTACAGCAGATTTCCTTATTAAGAGGTGCTTCTCTAACAGAGCAGACATGGGGTGACTGACAGACTTGCAAACTTGCTTTGCTGAAATGTGCTGTGTAGATTGTTAAATTCGTACTCAAGGGCGGGGCCAGATGTGTCATAACCAGTCTAATGCTGTCACCACAGGCTTTTGGTCTGTATTGGAGTCTTTCAGGGTGGGGGGATCTTTGGCTGCCTTTAGTAGAGTGGGAGCGGTAGTACTTTACTTTTTACCAGAGCTGCAATGCAATGCTAGGGTAACACTGAACAGTGGATTTTTATAACTTCATGGTTCATGGTTGGGGATGATAAATCAATTTCAGTTTTGGGTGGTCCGTGTAATGGAAAAACACTAGTGATCGCTTATGTAAGTGATCAGAATGATCCTTTTGTTATTTGAAAGCATAATACAAAAATAGAACAGAATAAACATATTTATTTTGGTCATTACATCTGTAGGACGCTTACCCTCAGTGACATTAAATCGGCCCTTTAATTGCTTTGAAACTGGTTGTTTACACACACGTGCACTACATCGTAAATTTTCTATTCCAATAACAAGACACTTGATATGTATCAGAACATAAACAAGAACATCGCACAAGGTAAACGTTTGTCTGGAACATGCGACACAAGCTGGTCCCTGGGTCCTCTAGTTTATGTTACAGCCAGCAGGTTAAAAGACATTCCGTATATTGTACGCTAATCGTTGTTAAAGAGCCATGCTTTCTCTCTCCATTCTACAATAATGAATACAATTTTTTTTAAAAAATGCATACAGATAGCCCTGTCTTTGTGCAAGGCCAGACGTTTCCTATCGCTTCCTCAAAGCTTTTATGTTTGGGCAAATTATAAACCAGGAGATAGTTCTGGGTTGTTATCCTACTTTCCTAAGTTTGCCTTTATAATAATTGGGAGATCTCCCTCCTTTCTGACTGGCGTCCGTTGTCCAAACCCTGTTCCTTACTTTCACTGGTGGCCTCGATGTGCCCCTGTAGTTTCTCTGCCCTGAACCACCGTGGTCTGCCAAGATCAAGACCGGCCTCTGATGTCCAAACCTTGTTTGTTACTTTCCCTGGTGGCCTCGAACGTGCCCCTGTAGTTTCTCTGCCCCGAACCACCGTGGCCTGCCAAGATCAAGACCGGCCTCTGATGTCCAAACCCTGTTTGTTACTTTCCCTGGTTGCCTCGATGTGCCTCTGTAGTTTCTCTGCCCCGAACCACCGTGGCCTGCCAAGATCAAGACCGGCCTCTGATGTCCAAGTCCTGTTCTTTACTTTCCCTGGTGGCCTCAACGTGCCCCTGTAGTTTCTCTGTCCCGAACCACTGTGGCCTGGCAAGATCAAGACCGGCCACTGATGTCCAAACCCTGTTCTTTACTTTCCCTGGAGGCCTCGACCTGCCCCTGTAGTTTCTCTGCCTCCAACCACTGTGGCCTGCCAAGACAAAGATCGCCCTCTGATGTCCAAATCCTGTTCTTTACTTTCCCTGGTGGCCTCGACGTGCCCCAGTAGTTTCTCGACCCCCGAACCACCGTGGCCAACCAAGATCAAGACCGTTCTGATGTCCAACCCTGTTCTTTACTTTCCCTGGTGGCTTTCGACGTGCCCCAGTAGTTTCTCTGCCCCAAACCACCGTGGCCTGCCAAGATCAAGACCGACCTCTGATGTTCAAACCTGTTCTTTACTTTTCCTGGTGGCCTCGATGTGCCCCAGTAGTTTCTCTGCCCAGGACCACCGTGGCCTGCCAAGATCCAGACCGTCCTCTGATGTCCCAACCCTGTTTTTTACTTTCCCTGGTGGCCTCGACATGCCCCAGTAGTTTCTCTGCCCCGAACCACCGTGGCCTGCCAAGATCAAGACGGACCTCTGATGTCCAAACCCTGTTCTTTACTTTCCCTGGTGGCTTTAACATACCCCAGTAGTTTCTCTGCCCCAAACCACAGTGGCATGCAAAGATCAAGACCGACCTCTGATGTCCAAACCATGTTCTCTACTTTTCCTGGTTGGCTCTATTAAAGTAATTTTATCGTTTTCAAATAAGCATTTCCCAAGCGATTGTATTGTGTTTCCAACGCACAAAGTAATTTATTTTAGCAGATATAACATTTAACAGTTCAATACATGATTATAATACAGTACAGCCAATACCAAAAGATAAATACATACCGCTGCGATCGCATGCGCTCACTGCGCTCCCACAGGTACCAGTGAACAGTATATTACTCTAGAATACTGTGGTCAGAGTAGACTAAAGCTAGTGGGAGCACAGCTATGATTATATACATTCAGTGTTACAGAGAGAACAATGCAGATGACATGGCTTGCTTCTATAGGTCCAGACTTCAGATGGGTCCAGTGTAAACAGGTCATATGCTAGTTCAAACAACCCCCTCAAAGGCTGAGGGTCAACATTCCAGATGATTCTCCCGCCCAGAAACCAGTTACAACTAGTCCATTAGCATTTTACAGTTTGGTATCACTCTGACTATTTATTCCCTAACATCAATAACTAGAGTATGCAATATGCGATCTCTTCGGCGAATGAACCGGACAGCTGCTGATAAATAGTGGATTAAAATGTTATCAGACATGACACATTTCCTATAACCTGAACCTTAAATAGCACTGAAGTGTATATATAATCATAATATATAAACTAATAATAAACTAAATACTATCTGCTCATAAATCACTGTGGAATGGAATCCATATAAATATGAAATATATATATATAACGAAATGTTGTAGTACGAGTGTGTGCGTGCGTATTTTACGTGCGATCGCGTTATGCCACGTGTAGAGTGCAATCGCACGATAAAACAATATTAACCAATATACTTTCGTTCATCCAATTATACGACTTCGACACCTCGACGTGCCCCAGTAGTTTCCGAACCACCTTGGCCTGCCAAGATCAAGACCGACCTCTGATGCCCAAACCCTGTGCTTTACTTTCCCTGGTGGCCTCGACGTGCCCCAGTAGTTTCTCTGCCCCGAACCACCGTGGCCTGCCAAGATCAAGACCGTCCTCTGATGTCTAAACCCTGTTCTTTACTTTCCCTGGTGGCCTCGACGTGCCCCAGTAGTTTCTCTGCCCTGAACCACCGTGGCCTGCCAAGATCAAGACCGGCCTCTGATGTCTAAACCCTGTTCTTTACTTTCCCTGGTGGCCTCGACTTGCCCCGGTAGTTTCTCTGCCCTGAACCACCGTGGCCTGCCAAGATCCAGACCGTCTTCTGATGTCCAAACCCTGTTCTTTACTTTCCCTGGTGGCCTCGACTTGCCCCGGTAGTTTCTCTGCCCTGAACCACCGTGGCCTGCCAAGATCCAGACCGTCTTCTGATGTTCAAACCCTGTTCTTTACTTTCCCTGGTGGCCTCGACGTGCCCCAGTAGTTTCTCTGCCCCGAACCACCGTGGCCTGCCAAGATCAAGACCGACCTTCACATTTCCCAAATCCCACCACTTCATCGTCCCTGATGATACAACCAGCTCTCGTAATTCGATCAGTATACAATCTTATTATTATTATCGTTTATTTATAAAGCGCCACAAAATTCTGCGGCAGGACGACGTGGGTAACAAAACAAGCAGCATGACATGACACAAGAGACAAGGATTACATGTGTAATGCAGGTTACATAGGTGGGTGCAAACATGGTGGAGGACACAGCAGGGAATAACTGGATAACTGGATAAACAGAAAACAAACTTGAAGGCTAAAAGATAAGCTGTGTACGTGAACCATCTGGTCCCATGGATTCAAACATTCAATGTCAAAGATTGTTCCGTAGTTAGAGGGTCAAGGCCAGACTCTTATGATGTCACGCTTGATTTATGGACAGCACTGTGGTTAGCACACGTCATGCTCACGGACTCATGTTTCCGTTGTCTCTGAGCGGTTTGTGAAGGAGTGATATCTGGGAAGTATCAGTGCTGTATATTGTATGTCAGACCATTAACGTGTATGCATTTAGTGCAATGGTTTGGGCAAGTATTGTTTTTTTAAGTGATTCAGGATCATATTGCCAAATATACCTAAATTAAAGTATTGAATAGTATTTTCTCTCAATAAGCATTAAAGGGACAGTAACCTCCATTTTTATACTTATTTAGTAGTGGGGTGTGGAGGGAAATGAACCTGCAATTATTGTTCCATCAATCTTTTTTTGGCTGCCCCTCACCCCCTCCCCACAATGCACACTTTCATTGCCGCGTGTGGCACCCGTTCATCTCGGCTCTGCACGACCTTACAATCTCCGGGACAAAAGTGTTTTGGCGAGTAGGACGGCGGGACAGAGCCCTTATATCGGTACTGTCTTGTCTAAATCGGGATAGTTGGAAGGTGCACCCCCTCCATCCCTGTAAACAAATGTCCGATAAGAAAGGCTCAAAAATTTTGTTTTAAGTTCAAAATTGTGTCAAATTTAATAGGTTCAAAAGTCCTGAAAGTATTTGCGGTACAGTCTTCAATAGACCGCAATTGCGTTAACTGTGTGTTCAAAAAAATTGGCAGCTCGCACTGGCGGTTTGAGGTTGGAGTTTGAGCTTTGCATTAAAATTAATGTTACTTAACTTTTTCAAATTTATACGCTATTTAAATAATATTTTTAAGTAATAAAAAATAGTATTTTTAACCTTCCTTTTAAATTAAACTGAGAATACTTCACTATTTGGAGTATGTCATTTGCGATATAAAAAAAAAGAAGCAAAACATTAAAATATTTCAGCTTTAACTAGAACCTGCGCAAAACGAGCAGAAGACTGTCGAACAAGCTCAAAACATGGTCAAAACTGTTAGACTTTCTTGATTTTTTTTAATTGAAAAAACAATTCAGACAGAGAGCCGGGACATGGAAGAGAGGCTCTGTGTAGCAAGACGATGCAGAGAGGTAAGTAAACTACTGCAAGGGTTACATGGAACAGGGGATGGGGGGTGACTGTAGGGAATGGGGGGAAAGTCAAAATTTGTGTTGAGAATATTTTAAAAATGAGGGTGGGGTGAGAGATGAAAGGAGGGGGTCCCTCTCTGTTACATTTGTATTGGTCCCCGCAATTTCTGGAGGCAGCCCTGGAGGTGCGGGTGGGATTTCTGAGTGCACCCATAAAGGAAAAGGTCTTATCTGGGAGGACCACAAGAACAATGGTTGTACTTTAAATAGGCTGTAGGTAGCAGCAACGTCACACTAAGTATTTGCAAATCTATTTGATAATTCATATGATGAAGCTTAAAAATTAGAGTTAGCATGTCTTTAAAGCACAAAGCAGGGGGGTCTACTTTTTCCAAGGTTTATGTTACTATTTTAGTCCGGTGTATATACTAGAGCAAAGTGAGAGAGCAAACATACACGTTCTCCGCTATCACTCAACACCCGTCCACCAGATTCCATCCATTCCTCCTCATCTTCTGCTGATAGACCACAGAGATTGGGCCAAGCTCAGCGTTTCTAGAGGGGGGTTTCCATATATGTTTATGCAATGAAAGCATAACACATACACTTATATATAAATATATATTTAATAACCTTCTACTCTCATGCTTATTGCCCCCTTTTGTGCTTTATTGCCAAACCTGTGCCCCGTGTCATCTCTCTCATTGCCTCCCCCTTTGCCCCCAAAGTGATCTCCAAGCTGAAAGCACTGAACCCACCCACTTGCAGGCAGCAGCATCCATTGGTTTCAGGAATTCAGGAAAGCAGAGTGTGTGTGAGGCTCCTCCCATTGGCCAGCCCATCTATCTCCCGCTCCTCCCAGCACTGAGCCACGCCCCCGCAGAGTCCGCTCCAATGCTGTTAAAGTAACCGTGCCAAGTTTATCTGGAACCCTGAAGGACAGTGCAGAGAGGTGTGTCCCTCTAGTGAATGTAGAGCAGCAATGGAGGGAGGGAAGGGGGGTTATGGGCGATCTAGCCCCCTCCCATGTGACGTGACCACGTCCCCTTTGCGTGTCTGTGTCCCTACTTCAGAAACCTAAATGTCAGGGGGGATGCTTAGGATATTGTTACTAAAGGTTTGGCATTATAGCAGGGTCAGAGTTATTGCAAAGCAGATAAATTGGAAATATAGCGCAGTTTAAATATATGTTCACCAAAACACTGAAATATAATCCCTTATGTGCAAGTAATTTCCTTTGTTTTATAAGGTAAATTAGTGCTCTATAAATAAGGGAATCATGTTATAACATCCTGTTTACAGAAGCGTATTCTGTGAGAGTAGCTGTGTAGGGCTCTCTTTATGAAAGAGTTACATTGTTCTCAGATTGGCATTAACACAACAAAAACATTAAGACAATTCTTTATACAAAAAACACATTATGGACAGCATGGTGGCTCAGTGGTTAGCACTTCTGCCTCACATCGCTGGGGTCATGAGTTTAATTCCTGACCATGGCCTTATATGTGTGGAGTTTGTATGTTCTCCCCGTGTTTGCGTGGGTATCTTCCGGGTGCTCTCGTTTCCTCCCACACTCCAAAAACATACTGGTTTTTAATTGGCTGCTATCAATTTGACCTTAGTCTCTCTCTGTCTGTGTGTGTGTGTGTTAGGGAATTTAGACTGTAAGCTCCAATGGGGCAGGGACTGATGTGAGTGAGTCCTCTGTACAGCGCTGCGGAATTAGTGGCGCTATATAAATAGATGACGATAAATCATTTTAATGCAGTAGTGTTTAAATATCATGAATTTAATAGTTTAAAAAAAATAATGTTTGTAGCTGTAGTAAAAAACAACAACATTGTATATAAAATAAGCTATATATTATATATAATGTGGTTTATATGGGTGTTTTGTTATTTTCTTTTAGTACTTTATGTAATTTTATATTTTTTGTTTCAGCCAATAGAGATAAAATCCCAGCTTCCTTTGCAAGGGGGCACACGCATGCACGCCAGACCCCGTTGAATTAATGCAAGTGATTTTTTTTCGCAGTGATAAAAATTCACACGCAGAGTTTAATAATAGATAGACCTCGAAATCCTCTAACGTGCTGTTCATTAATGCAATATTCTATAGATGCACTAAAAATATAGGGTCAGTTTTCCCTTTCACAACACAAGCACATAAAGTATTTCCCAGAGCCGACAATCCGACCTCTCCGGTATCCACGACAACGAGGAGTGGGAATCCGATCTCTGCTCCACACAAGGTCTCACACAGGAGGCCTTGATCCGTCTGACGTGGAGATAGCAGAATCGCTCTCTCCCAGCCTTCCCCTCAGTGGAATTCCAGGCAAAATGGAGGAAACGATGGGAAACCCTGAGAGGTATGAATAGAGTCAGCACATGTAACGCATGCAGTATATAACGCCAGATAACGACGGCTCAATTCATTTTTTTCCAGCTGAAGTAATTAAACAGAAATGGAGAACGTGGAATGGATAACTATGACAAAACACCATCTAATTACATTGTAGTTTGGTGTAATACCAACTTATTCCCAGGCCCGTGTGTACGGAAAGGCCCGATGCTCCGAAGATTGCAAGAGAATAAGACTTCTCTTGTGTCTCATCGCCTTGTTCTATATGAATCGGGTGTCTTTGGGTACAGAGGAAGCCCACGTGCGTAATAGCGTTAACAAAACTTGGTAGGCCCGAGTAGAAGTCTAGATGCAAGAATGATGTCTTGTTAGAACCTCTAAATATCTAGAGTAAAAAAATAAAAATAAAAATGTTTTGAAAGAAAGTGAGAAGACAGCGGGAGAATGACATATGAAATGGAGACCTGTAAGGAGATCTATGTGGCGTTACGGACTGACCATCTACGCACGGGGGTAGGTAGGACATGCGATGTCCTGTGGCTCTCAGAGGTGCTCACTCTCTTAGTACTGTAATATATTTGAGATCGGTGATCTCTACGCCAGTAACCGTCTCTCCTCCATTTTTCTGTAAAAAGAAAAAAAATGGAAATAGGAGAGGTGGATATACAACGCCTGTCTGAGCGGGCAAAATAATAATGAATCAGTAACATATACATAGGTTTGGTTATTGAAGAAGAAAAGAGAGTCACGGATATGTTTCACCAGTGTCGGTTTCTTTTGGGCACAGTACCATACCTCCCACCATCAATATTAATAAATCAGGCCAAATAACCCCACCACCCCCATCCGCCTAGGTGGTTACTCATTCACAAGATACATTGCTCACGCCCCCAAGCATCACACAACATCCGATTGCAGTGAAGCAGAACTATTGAGCAGTGATTGGGACTTTCAGAGGGTATGCGGTGCACACAACGATATGGGATCTAAACAGCGATTGTTGATTATCCAAAGCAGAGCTACAGCCATGTTTTTCGTGTTTCGTAGTTTCCCATTATACTGAGGGTCCCATTTATTAATTAACGGGGGTTTGCCTATCTTTTCATAACTTGAAAAAACTGCCCAGACCCCAGTCACTAGTCTAGTAGTAGTAATGCAGGAGATAGTTCCGATATCTCCTGCATTGGGCTTTTTTATAAATGACAGTAATTTTGGGGTTTTGATATAAACTCTGCGGAATGCAGAATTAGCAATACGGTGCGGAATGTCATTTCGCGGAATGGATAAGCAAATCTGGAACTCAAAGATCGTATCTCTGGAACCTTGTACCTTTGCGAAACGTGTTGCTCCATATTTTTACTTGTGCAAACATTTGCCACAACTTTTCTTACCTTTCGGTAGAGTGTAATTTAAGGTAAGCAATAGGTTAAGGCTACTGTAATGTTGGGCCTAGAATTGGAGCAGAATACAGTAATAGGCTTGGTGTTAGGGCTAAGCTATGATTAGGGGTAGCTAGGAGTTGGGTGTAGATAACGGATAATTTAGGTTTACGGCCGTGTTGGCTTCAGAACTTAAGTTAGGGTTAGAGATAGTTCAAGGTCAGCGTCAAGTTAGGATTAGTGGAGGGAGACTGATAAAGATAGAGGATTGGGTATTATCGCGGAAACCTGAGCCTAAATAAACAAACATGTTATTGCTGTTGTCCATTGTTTAAAATACCATTTTACCACTGCATGTGAACCAATGCATCTTAAGGTACATGGATTTATATAATGAGAGCCTCATTCTACTGTTACCTGCTCCGATGCTTTACTAACAGTAACATACAGCGATTATTGGTTTGTCTGGTTACAGATAAAGTAGTGAAGGTTTATTAAATACCGAAGGTTCTCCCCATAGAGGCAGTTGCTGGTGAGATTGTGTTGTCAGTAGGTACATGGCTCCCCTGACATACTTTTCTTTAGGCAACACTGGGGCAGGAGGGAAATGACAAGACCTAGTTGCTGCTTATACACCGAACACGAGGCCTCTGAATAGCAACCGCACAACGTCATCAGGGTTCCGCAGAGACGCAGCTGCTTAACCCCTTGCTGCAAGGTCAGGACTCAATTGGGACTGTGGGTAGTCCCAATTTTTCCACCCTAAATCTTTCATTCACAATGCCCATAATTTGCTCAACTCCCGATGAAGCAAAATTAACAAGACAATGGTAAAACAACTGTTTCACCTTATTCAAGACCTTAAAAGAAATATAGAGTTGGTTTTATGACCTGAACAAACTTCAGGTTTCATGGGTGTAACAGTTTTTCATTTTAAAATGATGGGATCCCTCTCCTGGCTGTAAAAGAGTTATTTACCAGGGCAGTGGGTGGACTGGAGTCAACGGATATATATGCAGGAAACGGTCATGTTTCTTCATGATGTTTAAATAGGAATCCTGATGCCGAAAACGTACCCCGGTAACTATGGATAATGCAATTGTCATAGACTACACTGGTAAAGCCCAGGGAGAAAGAACGCTTAATACTAACTAACTATATATATATATATATATATATATATATATATAACCATTGCTGATTGGAGGAAAGATTGCGACATATTAAAGACTTCCTCTATGCATTTAGGAGTTGCAACCACCCCTACCTACATATGTAATTCCCCCCATCTGTAGCAAACAAGGGGGTCATTGCCTGTCGCTGGGAGTCAGACCTTGCTGCTTAAATAAAACCATCTGTCTAGTCTGAATCGGTAGATGATTTTGCACAACGAGAGTGTGGTCCAGCCCCTGGCGTCAAGTAATGGTGAGTGTCCCAAGGTAGGGAGCCCCCTTACTTGGGAAACAGGACATAAAGGGGGTGAGTTGTCCAAAAATGGGTTACCCCTTAATTAAACAAAGCCGGGGACAGATTTACATAATTGGACCCAATAGACAAACAACCACCGGCATTCCAAAAACCCAGTGCACCCACTATCTGCACCTCTGTCACACAGCAATCTAGAACACTTTGAAATAACAGACGTGCTGTGTTGGGAAACAGGCGCCCCTCAGCCTCTTCTATCCCTCAGCCCCCGTCTATCCCTTCAGCCTCTTCCTCCCTACAGCCTCTTCTTCCAGCTCCTTCTGTCCCTCAGCCTCTTCCTCCCTTCAGCCTCTTCTGTCCCTCTGCCTCTTCTGTCCCTCTATCTCTTCCTCCTGCCTCTTCCACACCTCAGCCTGTTCCTCCAGCCACTTCTGTCCCTCAGCCTCTTCCACCCTTCAGACTCTTTCTCCAGCCTCTTCCACACCTCAGCCTCTTCTTTCCTTCAGCCTCTTCTTTCCTTCAGCCTCTTCCTCCCTTCAGCCTCTTCCTCCCTTCAGCCTCTTCCTGACTTCAGCCTCTTCCTGAGTTCAGCCTCTTCTTCCAGCCTCTTCTGTCCCTCAGCCTCTTCTTACAGCCACTTCTGTCCCTCAGCCTCTTCCACCCTTCAGACTCTTTCTCCAGCCTCTTCCACACCTCAGCCTCTTCTTTCCTTCAGCCTCTTCCTCCCTTCAGCCTCTTCCTCCCTTCAGCCTCTTCCTGACTTCAGCCTCTTCCTGAGTTCAGCCTCTTCTTCCAGCCTCTTCTGTCCCTCAGCCTCTTCCACCCTTCAAACTCTTTATCCAGCCTCTTCCACACCTCAGCCTCTTCTTTCCTTCAGCCTCTTCCTCCAGCCTCTTCTGTCCCTCAGCTTTTTCTGTCCCTCAGCCTCTTCTGTCCCTCAGCCTCTTCTTCCAGCCTCTTCTGTCCTCAGCCTCATTCTCCCTTCAGCCTCTTTCTCTCTTCAGACTCTTCCCTCTTCCTCCAGCCTCTTCCAGACCTCAGCCTCTACCACAACTCAGCCTCTTCCTCCTTTCAGCCTTTTCCTCCTTCACCCTCTTCCTCACCTCAGCCTCTTTTATCCCTTCAGGCTCTTCCTCCCATCAGCCTCTTCCACCCATCAGCCTCTTCTGTCCCTTAGCCTCTTCTGTCCTCCAGCCTCTTCCGTCCATCAGCCTCTTCTGCCCCTCAGCCTCTTCCATGCCTCTGCTTCTTCCGTCCCTCAGCTTCTTCCGTCCCTCAGCCTCTTCCACCCCTCAGCGTCATCCACACCTCAGCCTTTTCTGTCCCTCAGCCTCTTCTGTCCTCCAGCCTCTTCCGTCCATCAGCCTCTTCTGCCCCTCAGCCTCTTCCATGCCTCTGCTTCTTCCGTCCCTCAGCTTCTTCCGTCCCTCAGCCTCTTCCACCCCTCAGCGTCATCCACACCTCAGCCTTTTCTGTCCCTCAGCCTCTTCTTTCCTTCAGCCTCTTCCTCCAGCCTCTTCTGTCCCTCAGCTTTTTCTGTCCCTCAGCCTCTTCTGTCCCTCAGCCTCTTCTTCCAGCCTCTTCTGTCCTCAGCCTCATTCTCCCTTCAGCCTCTTTCTCTCTTCAGACTCTTCCCTCTTCCTCCAGCCTCTTCCAGACCTCAGCCTCTACCACAACTCAGCCTCTTCCTCCTTTCAGCCTTTTCCTCCTTCACCCTCTTCCTCACCTCAGCCTCTTTTATCCCTTCAGGCTCTTCCTCCCATCAGCCTCTTCCACCCATCAGCCTCTTCTGTCCCTTAGCCTCTTCTGTCCTCCAGCCTCTTCCGTCCATCAGCCTCTTCTGCCCCTCAGCCTCTTCCATGCCTCTGCTTCTTCCGTCCCTCAGCTTCTTCCGTCCCTCAGCCTCTTCCACCCCTCAGCGTCATCCACACCTCAGCCTTTTCTGTCCCTCAGCCTCTTCTGTCCTTCAGCCTCTTCCTCCCTTCAGCTTCTTCCTGACTTCAGCCTCTTCTGTCCCTCAGCCTCATTCTCCCTTCAGCCTCTTACCTCTTCCTCCAGCCTCTTCCATCCCTCAGCCTCTTCCACCCCTCAGCCTCTTCCACCCCTCAGCCTCTTCTGTCCCTCAGCCTCTTCCACACCTCAGCCTTTTCTGTCCCTCAGCCTCTTCTGTCCCTCAGCCTCTTCCTCCCTTCAGCCTCTTCCACACCTCAGCCTCATCTACACCTCAGCCTTTTCTGTCCCTCAGCCTCTTCTGTTCTTCAGCCTCTTCCTGACTTCAGCCTCTTCTGTCCCTCAGCCTCATTCTCCCTTCAGCCTCTTACCTCTTCCTCCAGCCTCTTCCAGACCTCAGCCTCTTCCTCCCTTCAGCCTCTTCCTCACCTCAGCCTCTTCTATCCCTTCAGGTTCTTCCTCCCATCAGCCACTTCTGCCCCTTAGCGTCTTCTGTCCTCCAGCCTCTCCCATCCCTCAGTCTCTCCCATCCCTCAGTCTCTTCCGTCCCTCAGCCTCTTCTGTCCCTCAGCCTCTTCCTCTCTTCAGCCTCTTCCACACCTCAGCCTTTTCTGTCCCTCAGCCTCTTCTGTCCCTCTGCCTCTTCTGTCCCTCAGCCTCTTCCTCCCTTCAGCCTCTTCCTCACCTCAGCCTCTTCTATCTCTTCAGGCTCTTCCTCCCATCAGACTCTTCCTTCCTCAGCCTCTTCTTCCCATCAGCCTCTTCAGCCACTCAGCCTCTTCCACACCTCAGCCATTTGCTCCCTTCAGCCTCTTCCACACCTCAGCCTTTTTTGTCCCTCAGCCTCTTCTGTCCTTCAGCCTCTTCCTCTCTTCAGCCCCGTCTGTCCTTTTGCCTCTTCTTCCCATCAGCCTTTTCTGTCTTTCAGCCTCTTCTTCCCATCAGCCTCTTCTGTCCTTCAGCCTCTTCCTGCCATCAGCCTCTTCCTCCACCGTCTTTCGTCCCTCAGCTTCTTCCGGCCCTCAGTCTCTTCTGCCCCTCAGCCTCATCCGCCACTAGGTACAAGCCTACACTGGCTTATCAATCTTGAATAACACAATTGATATCAACATGATCTATCACATATTGCAGTGTACAGAAATATGTCATATATGGGAAAAGAGTTAGACCTACTTTTCAGTTCTTTGATGTTGGGTGTTTTGCCCACAATTCAGCAGAAGTTCATCCATCTTTATGGGTTTCCCTTCCCTAATCCTAACTATCTCTAACCCTAAAACAAGCACAGCCCTAATCCTAAACTATCGTTAGAATACACCCAACTCAAAGCTACCCCAGAACTGTATCCAAACAGGGAGGTGGAGCAAGTTTGTAATATAATGTTGTGCAGCGCTGGGGTCTGTGATGAACACAGGGCTGGGGTCTCTGTGGGGTCTCTGACGTACACAAGGTTGGTATTAATGAAAACAGGCAGAACCTGGCAACTTCTGCATTCTAAGAATATTTTCCTAACGGATGGCTAATTAGCTATCTTTGCTCATTATATGTTGAAATATATAAACGCCATACACGTGCATCTGGTCAGTTCTCTCCTGGGCTTCAGGCGTTCTCTCCCTGTACACCACGAATCCAGGAGGATGACACGTTATATCTACTGCGGACACCATATTAGTGTCTTAGGCAATGTACAGTCATCATACTAAGAGGAATGTGTGCGTAATGCATCTGTGTGCCTGGAGCCTTGCGCTATCACAAGTCACAATGCATCCAAGTGGAAAAGTATAAATAGTGTTGCTATCTTAGCATCTATAATCTTATATCTGACAGTCAATATCTGCTGGTTCCATTTGAATTTTTTTTAAACCCCCCCTTCCCCCACTACTACTAAATGCTAATATATTTAAGGATACCTTCAAACGTTGCATGATCATAACGCAGTTAATAGTCATAGCGGCAGGTAGCACATAATGTATGTCCTGGTAAAGACAACCAGCCAGACCAATCAGGCGGCAGGACAATATTGCAATCCTTGAAGCAATATATATATCCATGTCTACTTTTAAATTGTCTCTAAATGAGCCAATGTGGGTCAAAGTCTTGCAATACCAGGTGTGGCCACAAGATGCCCTCGCACCAGGTATGGAAGAAGCTTAGGTCCAAATAGGAGATAGGAACAAGCGAGTCCTGGGAGAATCGGTGGGCCATCTGTTTCCCATCACTGCAGTATCCTATATATAAAAACATTTTACCTGCAACTATCCTTGCAGAACTAACAATCTACAAGGCCCCGCACTGTGTAAAGCGGGCAGTTCCCATTATCCTGTTGGGGTACTGGGGTAGACTATTACCCTTGAATTAGAGGGACCTGGACAGCCTAAGAACCCACCCACACAAGATATTTTCACGGTCATGATGCGAGATAATAAGGGTCTAACAGCAGAATATACTAATAGCATACTTACCTACTTTCTCGAATCAGTTTCCAGGAGAGGGGCGTGACTGGAGGGTGGGAGGGGGCGGGGCACGTCATTTTGGCCCTGCCCCCCCCACCTCCCCCCCGACGAAACCGACATTTTGTCGCGGGGCCAAAATGACGAGATTCACCGCGAATCGCGTCATTTAGTGGTGGCAGTAGCAGGATGCGGGAGATTTGCCAGCTCTCCCGGGAGTCCGTTAGACTGACCCAAATTTCGGGAGTCTCCCGGACATTCCAGGAGAGTTGGCAAGTATGACTAATAGGTAGTATTACAGATTGCACTTAATGCGGCACTCACACAATCGTCTTTTTTGGACTGGCTCCGTATGGGGAGATGGTCTTACTTCTGCGGATTGCGAATCCGATATGCGTGTGATAAAAAGCATACCTCCCAACATGTCTGCCCCACCAGCGGGACAGGAGGCGTGGCCTCTGCAAAATGGGGACGTGGCCACCAGTGGGCTGCCCATTACATACCTCCCTTCCCCCAGCATTCCCACTCACAGGACAAACATGTCCCTTGGAGTAGCAGTGGAACAATCTGCCACAATCCGCTAATCCGTGAACACGCCCATAGTTGTGACCTCTGCACTGAGATTGGAGGTGCCTTACTGCGTGCGGCCTGAATTTAGCTATGAGAGCCTAGATCTTCTCTGCCGCTCCCACCAGATGGCGCCAACTCTTACAATCCTTGCAGACTCCGCCCCCTCCAGGTGCAGATCCACGCGTTTCCCCTGACAACAGTCACATGTGCGCCAAAACAGTTGTGTGACATCACCGTACAGCATGTGAGGTACAGGGGGCGTTCCTGCACAATTTAATTTGAACTATTGACATTAGAAATCATTGTTTATTTATTAATTCCACCGTTGCTATTTATGTAACAATGATTACGTCACAGTTCCGTTCCTGTGTTTTATAACTGCTCCATATCACACATGACTTTTATTCATCTCCCCTCACACAGCTATCTCATGACTCGTGCCAATAAAAATAGATACAGCGGGTTTATCATAAACAAGTAACGAGTGGTCTCTGGCGCCAGCCTCGAGATATCGTTACTATTCACAATTTCAAAATGAAACGAATGAAAAGAGTCACTTGGATTCCACTTATAAAACTGTGAAAAAATTTAACACAATGAAGTCTTGTTTTAAACTCTAAGGAATGAGATATATTAAAGAAACTGCAAACCCCGTCTTAAAGCTGCACTAAAACCTAAGACAATATCTTCCTAAGGTGCCCGCCTCCCTTATCCAGAGCCCCAGGGGCCACATACAGTTGTGAGGACCAATCGCAAGCCGCAATCTCTTGATGTAAAGGAAGAGGAGCAGCCTGGGAAAGATGGCCGCACCAAGCGGGCCCCCGGGGTTCTGGCTGGGGGGGGAGGCTTAAGAGGGGGTAGTAAGGCTTTAAATGAGGTACGGGCACTCAAAATGTCAAAACATTCTCACACAGCTACCTTTAAGGACTATATGTGTTGCTTGTATAAGAACATATTGTTTCTGTCTTAAGACTGCGACATTTATGTGTATGCATAGGCAAACCGAGGGGGGTTTTCTAGTGCCTAGAAACCCCCCTCCAAGCCTGGGGCACTATATAATTAAGGTGGATGGACCCTGCCCACGCTTCACACAGCTCTGCTTGAAAAGGGAGAGCTGCATGCACCTAACAGTAGTCCACGCAGCATTGCCCATGTATATTATGGGGATAGGAAGAGTGGTAGAGCAGCCAAGCACTGTCTAATATTATAGCCACGCCCCCATTTATGCTGGCCACGCCCACTGTCGGCGTGGTGTGGAGACCGCCCTCTAAAAATCCTGCGTTTGCCCCTGGTATGCTGTATAAACGTACACCAGTTTGTGTAACGTAAATTATGAAAACTCACTTCTGGAGCTGATAGGGGCTATATTCATGGATCTTGCATGTATTATAGAACGTTGTGGTCTTATTTAAGAAATAATCTTTTTGCTACTTTCATCAAGAAGGAATATTATATCTGTTAGATTCTATCAGGCCTAATAGTGAATGTGGTTTTTCACTATCAAAACAAATGTCAATAAAGTTTTCTTGTGCTTGTGACCTGGTTGGGTTATGAGTAGGTGGGTGTACGCACGTCTGACGTAAACCGTAAGTCTTTAGATGTCTACAAGTCAGCGCATTTTATACGCTGTTTTATGGGTGGCTTTTCTGAGCATTAATTACGCCCATCTAGCTAGTACTTCTAAGTTTCCACTGATTACAACCGTGTTCCGTACCTATTATTTGTGTTTTCAGACAAAATAGAACTTTTTAAGATACAATTCTTTACTAGTATTCCAATTAAACTAGAATGCTTTGAGCCCTATAGACATATTAGAGTAAAATAAAGGGGTGAAAAGAAAATCCTGTAAGTGAAATAAATGGTAAAAACCTAATATGCCCCCAAATTGTCCATTTGTTTGTTTGTATATTTCAATGCTCAGCTATAATAAACATCATTTCCTATTGCTGGTAGTAAGACATTGGTTCTGTTAAAGCAAAAACGATACTTGTAACCATATTATAGTTTATGTTACTATAAATATTGTTACAGTTGCAGATGCTGTAACACTTGCATTCCTCTACGTTCTGAAGGAGCTAAAGAAAAAGTGGAGATGTTGCCTATAGCAACCAATCAGATTCTAGCTGTCATTTTGTGCAATGTACTAAATAAATGATAACTAGAATCTGGTTGCTATAGGCAACATCTCCACTTTTTCAAACCCGCAGTTTAGTAAATATACCCCCAGGTGTGGGACCCCCAGCAAAACACAGGCGCTGGGAAGTGGAGATTAAGTATAAACTCCCCACAAAGAGGCTTCTCACCACCAGATGACTTTAATTTAATGATTTCTATGAGTCCTCCTGGGACATGCTCGGCTCAATCTTATATTCTTCCTTCTGTGTTTCTCACCAAGGCCTTTGTATCATCCAGGAATAGTTGTTTCTTTTCTTTGCCCTTGGATACGTCACAGAACAGCTATGTGGATGCAGTTGTATCGAATGCACAGAGTATATATATTTAGAACAGAGATGGGCGGTGGGGGATCTCCTGCACTGGTTGCTGTATAAAGAAATTACTGTTTACCAGTCATTGACTATGTGGTGTTTTGGATTTGACAATTGCCTTGATAACGCCCAATTCGGTACGCTGTTATAGAGAGCACCTACTGGGCAGCCACACAGACCATTTCTGCTTCTGTATTCTGTGGTGTTCCTCTGTGTTTTCTAGCACGTACCATTCAGTGTAGGTGCCGTGTGTCTGTCACACAGGACACGTGCTGACGTGTATAGGAAAGCAGAGCGAAAAAAATGCTGAGTTTGCTAAAAAATGTGGTCCAGAAAAGCACCCGTCTGACAGTTCCCTTAAGGGGAGAAATATTGTCATAGTGAAAATCATATTAGAGTAGTCTAAGCAAAATAATACACGCTTCAATTTGGTCATTATTCAGTATCAGAAATGGAATAAAAGATATAAATCAAACTTTGAGATAGTAAATGTTCTCGGTGCACATTTTCAGACACCAGGAAAAGCTTAGTGCTGACTATGTGCTGATAGTATAGACTGAGCCTCTATTTCAGGTTAGTGTTTACCATATAAATTTGTAGATTATTGAGCAGATTAATGAACAGGAAATAACTGGAGTACATCCACCATGCTCTCTCTCACTCCTGTGCAGCAGGTTGCCATGTTAGGTGGTAGGGGCTTCTCTAACTGAGCAGACACAGAGTGACTAACAGCTTGACAGACTTGCTGTTCATAAATGTGTAAATGGCTGGATTCATACCATACTTGCCTACTTTTGAAAAATTATTTCAGGAAAAGTACTGTGTGCAACATGCCGCAAGAGGGACTTTCTTTATGGGTGACACAGTGCACAGTGTGGCTGGATAGTGCAGCAGGACTGAAGGGAACACTATTTATTTTACTGGTACAGTTATGGCACCGCCAAACATAATTAAGCAGCGCAGCAGTGAAATTACCTATCCTTGCAATAAATGCAAATTGGTGATCCAGTGGGCAGCAAAGCGGGGATGCAGAAGGTTAGCCTACCTTCTCGGAAAGTCCCAGACATTAGTGTATATATATATATATATATATATATATATATATATATATACTATATGGATAAAAGTATTTGACCACACCTGTTAATTATTGAATTGAAGTGTTTCAATCAGACCAGTTGCCAGAGGTGTATAATATCAAGTACCTCGCCATGCAGTCTACATTTGCAAACATGTGTGATGCAAAATGGGGCATTCTGAAGAGCTCAGTGACCCCAAGCGTGGTACTGTGATAGGATGCGTGGTATTGTGATAGGATGTGTGGTACTGTGATAGGATGCCAGCTTTGTAATAAGACAGTTCCGGAAGTTTGAACCCTGCTGGATATTACACGATCAACTGTAAGTGATATTAATAGAGGTGGAAGTGTTTAGGAACAACAGCGAGTCAGCCACGAAACGGAAGACCTCGTAAAATCACAGAAGTCATGATGCGTAAAAGTCGCCAACGCTCTGCTGATTCCATAGGTGAAGAGTTCCGAACTTCATCAATGTAAGCACAAAAACTGTGCTGCGGGAGCTTAATGGAATGGGTTTCCATGGCCGAGCAGCTGCATGCAGCCTCACATCACCAAGACCAATACCGAGCATCGGATGGAGTGGTGTAAAGCACACCGACACTGGACTGTGGAAACGATATCTGTGGAGTGATGAATCATGCTTCTCTGTTTGGCAGTCAGATGGTGCCAGTCCGGGGTGATGATATAAATGCATGACTGAAAAGTACAGAGAACGTTACCTGCCTGATTGCATTATGCCAACTGTGAAGTTTGGTGGAGGAGGGATAATGGTTTGGGGCTGTTTATCAGGGTTTGGGCTAGGCCTCTTATCTCCAGTGAAGGGCAATATTAATGCTTCAGCATACCAAGTCATTTTGTACAATGCTATGCTTCCAACTTTGTGGCAACAGTTTGGGGAAGGCCCATTTCTATTCCAACATGACTCTGCCCCAGTGCACAAAGCAAGGACTACAAAGACATGGTTTGATGAGCTTGGTGTGGAAGAACTTGACTGGCCCACACAGAGCCCTGACCTCAACCCCATGGAACACCTTTGGGATGAACTGGAACGGAGATTGCGTGTCAGGCCTCCTCGTCCAACATCAGTGCCTGACCTCATAAATGCTCTACAGAATGAATGGGCACAAATTCATTCAGAAACACTACAACATCTTGTGGAAATCCTTCCAAGAAGAGTGGAAGCTGTTATCTCTGCAAAAGAGGGACCAGGGGCATATTAAAGTATATGTATTGGAATACAATGTCATTACAGTCCCTGTTGGTGTAATGGTCAAGCGTGGGAATACCTTTGTCCATATAGTATGTGTATAAATGATTTTACCATGTCCCACACACAGGGGAACCAGTGGTCCTTACTTCTGCACATCAATAAGAGTTTGGTAAAGAATTTGTACGTCAGCTGTTTTAGTGTAAATAGGTCACAGAGATTGTTTGTTCACTGTTAGATATTTATGGAATGAGCCCCAGGCTTTGGGGTTTAATGAAATGTCGCCATTGTTTCCTCTGACGTTTAATAAGCAGCCTGCGGAGACTCACATGCTCATCCCGGCTGGAGAACCCTTCTCTGGCTCCCATAGAGGCTGAGAAAAGATAAATGATGACTTCTAATATGCTTTGTAACTTCCCTCCCAACTATGGCTGCCCCCTGCAAGTAAGCGGACTGACAGTCACTAATAATTAAATCACTTTTCCCAAAACAGTAAAAGCTATAATTAGAGGTCCAACAGACAATACTAAACTAGGAACAGTATGCACAACTCAGCTTTACAGGGGTCATTAACCTTATAATTATATTTCACTCCCCATGTCTTTAAAATTGCTTATCATTTCATTTTACAAACATTTCCATATAGCATAAACAATGTGTCCTACAAACCTGTATTTGTCAGTAATTGTTTCTTACAGTAAATAATTGTCAGGGTTGTTGGCCGTCCTCGTTTTGCAGGAAATGGCTGATAGCAGCAACACTGGCAGTCAGCAACTCAGCACATGCAAATAGAATGTGGAACATCTCACGTTCTGTCCTGAGTGTATGTATATGAATGTTATCACTTCCTCTTTCATATATTTTTTCTTCCAAGTCATACACTAGATACTCTCGTCCTTGTTCTTTATGAGCTGCAGTCATCTACTGCCCTCTACACCCATACCCAGATATCTGCTCTTGACCAAGTGTCTTCTGCCATCGCCGACACTGCCAGCTACCACTCTGCCACACTAAGCCAAGACACTAACTTCAACAATGTTACCATAATGTGTGTTCTTATGCAGATTTCTGCCACTAATAATTCCGTCATCATCCACTGACTCTAAATGACTCTATTCCACCATGGACTCCTCCGTCCATGGTGGTCTTAGTCTAGAATTGAAGGCACTCACAGCCTACGCCAGGGCATCCCAAACCGAGTCCTCAGGGCTCCCTAACAGTGCAGGTTTTCCATATTTCCCTGCTGGAGCACAGGTGTATTGATTGCTGACTGACACATTGTAACAGATCCACAGGTGGTCCTAATTATGTCACATGTGATCTGGAAAACCTGCACTGTTGGGGAGTCACTGGGTTTGGGAAACCCTGGCCTACGCTCTTGCTGCTTACTTCAACTACAAGTTAGACACTACTGAAGAATGTAACATACTATGCCAATCCCTCTTCGGGTCTCATCCTCCGTTCACCGTTTCTTTCTTCATCCCCTTGCCGGAGGAAGAAGCCCCTTTCCTCCTCTCATCCAACACTCCTCTGGATCTCGTTCCTTCACATCTCTCTCCATTGTCCATTCCTCAACGTACTCAACCTCCCCTCTCATCTCGTCCCTTGTTTTGCCTCCTCTTGGCTTCCAAACTTTTGGTCATGACCCACCCAACTCACTTCACTCTCTGCTTTTCACTCTCCTGGGACCTTCATATGGCCATAGGACGTTAGGTCTTTCTCCCGGCCTTATACATGGTCAGGGATGCCGGACTGATGATTTGACACCTTCCCCTTCTTTGCAGACACTTTTTGGAAGTCTGTGTGTGTATGTTAGGGAATTTAGACTGTAAGCTCCAATGGGGCAGGGACTGATGTGAGTGAGTTCTCTGTACAGTGCTGCGGAATTAGTGGTGCTATATAAATAAATAAATGATGATGATGATGATGATAATAAGCCCTGGCTAAAAACCTAGATGCAAGCCAGAAAGCTAAAGGAATGTGTTTAGTAAATGCACCAGTCAGTATATTAAACTAATCTGAAGGTAGACCACCGCTGTAAAAAGGAAAGATTATGCAGACAGAAGGCACAGCTGGATAGGATGAAGGTGGCATGATGGCGTAAGAGCCTAATATATAATATATCTGTCTGCGTTATTTATCCTCTATAAATGTCATGTGTGACAGGCAAAGTTCATGGATACATCTGGCCTCAAACAAATGACTTTTTTCCATTTCTGCTGGTTGATGTAAATAAGCTATTATCACATTTTTCCATCAAGCTGTGTTTGTTCAGAGTGGCAGAGAGAGGTCTTGACAAATCATTTTCCTTAAGGCCATTGCTGTGGTATTACCGTGCCAGCAAAAACCTAAATAGTTATCAGTTGAATGGAAACCATGGTGGAGAAGTAAAATAAAATATTTCAGGCAAAGCAAAACAACCAATGAAATATTTTCCTAAAAAAATACCAAACATTATTTTGTTTACTTTTTAGTCTAGCATCGTTCCTTGCTCCGGTCCATGTCTTATGTTCAGTATTTCTCTGCCTGCACTGTAATTAAAGTGCGGCTGGCGTCTATGTACAGTGGGGGGGGGGGGGCATTTTGTAACATCTCTATGAATGGATAGGCTGAATATTGGTTCAGCTCACAAAATGGCTGCCGTCACGTGATCGGTCTGCTGCTCTAACAAGTCCACAGGATGGTCTCTTGCTCTACTGTGGGTGCTGAAGACAAACAGATACTGACTTCTGTCATTAGCCTTAGAAATGAAGAGCTAGGGGGTTAGGAGGGCAATGATTGAAGAATTATTTCTAATGTTTTTTTAACCATCATTATATTTTTAGTAAGTTTTAGTTTTGTAACTTTAGTTTTGTTTTAGCTTCAAGCTGAGTGAAAAACATTAAGGGGTAAATTTACTAAAACACCTAATAAGGAAAAGATTCTACCTACCATTTATGTAGTGGATTGTAGAAAATTATAGCTAGGATCTGATCCTTCTACCCCTAGATATCTTAGTAGCTAATCTTTAGCAGCGGTATTTTAAGTAATTAAGTGACAGCTCAGTATTTAGTAATTATTCTGCATCTGGGGGGGTGCTCCTTTTTCTTTAATTAATTGCAGTGATTTCGATGCTGCTGCGGCTCTACCCTTACTATTTGGCAGTGGGAGGGGAGTCGCCACATATTACACCCTGCACAGGCGCACTGTAAAGTGAACGTCACCGACCAATTACAAAAACACACTATCCAATCTACAGCAGCGACGGGGAACTGGCGGCCCTCCGAGCCTTCCCCTGTGGCCCCCAGCTACTTCCGGCTGTATTGTCAGATGTGTATGTTATAGCTTGTGTAACATTGGTATACAATGCTGCTGCTATGTTATTACAGATATGGGTCTCTTTCTTTGATTAAATGCATTGTTTTACCTTATTACTGTGATTAAGGGTAACTTTTAGCCCTATTGAACGTCAGAGGGCCGCACCATGCGGCACTTGAAGTGTATCATATTGCCCATCACTGTCTTGATAAACAATAACTTAACCCTATTTTACCTCTTTAACTTAGGAGCATGATGCTTCAGTGGAACCGGTGCAGGAAATGGTCGTGCCAATTTAATTGCTAATTGGTCCATATAATCAGTGTTCTGGCCGTTTCAGTAGTTTATCCGTAGCTATGTTGGCAACCATTGTCTGAATCTTAAGCTTGAAAAAAATATGTTGCTGAAAAACCATATTTGTGCCCTTGCACAAGAGCATTCATTCACTACCCCTTATGTCTTACATGGAAAAAGTGCCAAAAAAGCAGATAATATTATCCTATGATGAAGGCAATAACGGTGCCATTGGACGGACAGTTTTCTTGCAGTAATAATGTCACTGTATAGGTCATTGGTACGGCCTCATCTAGAATACTGTGTTCAGTTCTGGAGGCCATCTTTCCAGAAGGATATAAATACATTAGAGACTCTACGAAGAAGGGCAACTAACATGGTGCATGGCCTACTGCACAAAACTTACCCGGAAAGACTAAAAGATCTTAATATGTATAGTTTGGAGCAGAGAAGGGAAAGGGGGACATAATAGAAACTTTCATATATATCCAGGGTTATAACAAGGTGCAGGAGGGAAACATTCTACAAGGAAGAGAAGTATTAGAACACGAGGACATGTACTGACACTGGGGGGAAGGAGGTTCAGAGGAAATGTGAGGAAAACTTACTTCACAGAAAGGGTATCATCATTATCATCATCTATTCCGCAGCGCTGTACAGAGAACTCATTCACATCAGTCCCTGCCCCATTGGAGATTACAATCTAAATTCCCTAACATACACACACACGCAGACAGACAGACAGAGACTAGGGTCAATTTTGATAGCAGCCAATTAACCTACCAGTATGTTTTTAGAGTGTGGGAGGAAACCGGAGCACCCGTAGGAAACCCACGCAAACACAGGGAGAACATACAAACACACAGATAAGGCCATGGTCGGGAATTGAACGCAAGACCCCAGTGCTGTGAGGCAGAAGTGCTAACCACTGAGCCACCGTACTGCCCTAAGGGTAGTGGATAAGTGGAATAGCCTCCCATAGGAGGTGGGAGAGGCTAATACAGTAGAGCAGTTTAAACATGCTTGGAATAGACATAAGGATATTGTTACAAAGATTAAAGGACCACATAGAGTTTGTGGTTACAATAGGTTAATAAAACAATGTGCAGACTAGATGGGCCAAGCGGTTCTTATCTGCCGTCATATTCTATGTTTCTATAAGGCATTTGCATTAGAAGGTGGTGATATAAGGTTTTTTGGGATGAATTTCTGCGTCAGGGGACAAGACGGAGATGTCGTTTTTTTGCAATGTTTCAGTGTAACCCACATCCACAAATTCCAGAGGTCCCCCCCGCGCTGTATGCGCTGTGTGTCCGGTGCTGGCTGGTTATACAGTCTGCATACATTACAGAGCAGAAAATGGTGTGTGTCTATATATAGAGCAGCTGCAGACGTCCTCACTGAATACTAATCTGAGGGGAGCGAGGGAGACGCGGGCCTACGTTGAACTGTCCAGGTTACCGTGACAACACTGGCTGGTCGTGTTATATACAGCAGGCCGGTGTGCCTAATATACAGGATATTCGTTGACGGCGGCACACGGGCAGTAGTAGCCAGTGATCGCTGATTTCCTTTCCTGCAATCTGTGCTGAAGGTTTGTCTCTGGGAACGCTGCGAATGGCGAATGCGTGTTGCCGTAAGGATCAGCGATCCCTAAACCTTTTGCGTTTCACCGCTCCTGTCTGGATTTTAAGCGTCATAATTATCCTGATGGATAAGTATATAACATACCATTCAAGGCGCTTTAACAGCGCACCAAAGTCTGTCGCCCCAGTCAAGTGGAAATCCTCAACCCCTCCATCGATCAGGAGCTGGTTTAACAGACTTGGGGGGGGGGGTCTATTTATTAGAGGGAGATATTTATTTATCTACTTAAGCCCTAAAGGGGAATTTTTTTCCCCGCAGAATTTAGGGCTTCTCCCTATTTCACCAAAGACGGTCCTCGTTAGCCGGGGTTGCCCATAGCATAAAATGCTTTATTCTTAAAATAAAGCCTTATCCTGTGTTTTTATTTGACACTTGGTTCGGTTGCCTAGAATGTAAAGAATCAGACGCATATATAGACGGAAGCATTCCCCCTATAGCCAAGATGGGGGGGCTGAGCCTTAGACCTCAGACTGATTATTAGGTTACTATTTCTATATAGGGGGGAGATTCAACGTCCAGGCGGTGATATCTGCGCGGCGCATTATCAGCAGTTGAATAACCCCCCCTCCCCCGAGTGGCGGAACTAGCATTGGCGCAGCAGATGAAGTGCACTGGGGCCCATGGAGATAATAGGGCCCGCTGCATACCAGGAGCAGAGGGTCGGGGGCCCCCCGGTTCCCTCCTTCCTGCCTACCTGCATCGGGGACCAGAGCTTGCTAATTCTGCATTCCCCCCCCCCCCCCTTGAACATCTCCCTCCCTTGGATTCCGTTGTCCTATAAGAAAATACCAAAACGAGTGTTATAACACAAGTATTGAGCACTGCTGTACATTGTATTTGTCTCTCGTTGAAGCAATAACTAAAGTTTGCATAAAATTATTTTTAAGAACCCAAAACGTTCCATGTTTGAAAACTGCATAGAGATTCTGAGATTAGCCATGGTAATGTTGAGATTAGACAAGTTTTAGGCTCTGTGTAACGTATGTGACAGTCTCTTGGCTCCTCTGCCAGATCTTGTTACAGCTAAGCCCCAGGGGCCACTCCTGCAGGGAGGGGAGGGGACCGGTTACCAGGGCTGGGTGCAGGGGGAATATTTTGATTACTCTGCGAGGCTATTTCAGATCCTAATGACATTATTGTGTTCATGCTTAGCAGCCCGGATACACTTAGAGGATAATGATGTTGATAATAGACAGGATCACCGGGCTGCATTCATGCCAGAGACGCTTCGGCTTTATCCAAGGAATGACAGCCGTAGGATCTGATAGAAACCACCAGGGATCGTATTTATCAATATGTCCCCGATTCCGGAGATAAATAGGACCTTTTTTTTTAACGCTACGCTGAGCCAGTCTCCTTAGTTGTGCGCGTGTGGGGCCGTCTTACAGCCTCGCGAATGCGCAGTAAAGCGAAAAGCCCAGATTGAGTCTCTAAGTCCCACTAATTGAATTTTTTTTTAAAATCAAATCAAGTTGAAAAATAAATATGATTTATTATCGTTGTAACCACTATTCCATTTGGGAAAACAATGCTTTATTCTAGCATTTTTTTTTTATATTGTTTTGGTCTGTTAACACCGTCCTGGGACGCACAGTGGAAAAGAAAGACCAAATTTGGACTTTTCCATTTCACTAATAAAAAATATGTAAGTTAATTTAAAAAATAAAATAACAATGGTTCAAATATGTTTTGCCTTTGTATTCATATTGTATTGTGTTTGTATTTATAACATGCGGGAGCAGAGTTTGGCTACATGCGTCTGGAAGGTCCGGATCAGTTGATTGATGGCGCGATTCGCCTTGGGTTGAGTAAGATTTGCGTCCCCTCTTTCTCGGAAGTCTTTGAGGTATCTCCTAACATAGGAGTCTTGTCGATTTTCCAAAACTTTTCTCAGGAGCGCAGTGAGCGTACCCCTGTCATTATATTGATGGCTCATACTCTCATGAATACTCCTAATACCTGCTCAGATTATGGCTGTAAAAAGGGAATTTACAAGAGGCAGGGCCGCTTTAAAGAGCAAGTACCACCGCCATCCTAAAGTCTATACTTTCAAATCAATCGATCAAGTGCACGCAGTGGTTGGTCTCTTGCCTTGAAGGACACTTTCCCCTTCGGTCACTGCGGATGTCTGTAATGCACGGATTCTTTTCTCTTACTTGCCACGTTTTCTAAGCTCTCCATGGTAGCCACAGGCATCGTGTTGAGTGACCTCAGTCCTCCGCTGGATCACACATTGTAATAACTGTTACCCCAGTAATGAGTACAAACCACTTATCAGCTGTGAATACTCCTCCCGGTGCCTGGCAGCTGTCTGCTAACTGGACGTTAGACTCCAGCAGAGACAAGATCACCTGGCGCCATGATGGAACGGCGCTCCAGATATCATCCTATTGCGTTCTTCATATCAAAATAAAATGTTTGACGCCAGCGTGAGAGTTGGGCACTAAATCTTTGGAAGCGGAAAGAGCCTGGTAACTTTCTCTACACATAAATCACTTCTCATATACTGGCCACTTTATTAGACGCACCTTTCTAGCACTGGGTAAGATCCCCCCGTTGCCCCTAGAACAGCCGGAATTGTCAGTGACGCAAGCGATGCACGCGGTCAGCAGCAATACTCACACAGGCTGCGGCACTTAAACGGTGGTCAGTTGCCCTCACGGTTACACCGCCACCAGCCAGTACCGATGACACAAGGCAGGGCGGAGCCACGGATTCAGCTGTTTTGCGACAAATACTGACGCAGCAGAAATGGTGATTCGGCAAAGCTTCGGTCTGAGCAACAAGAACCGTTCGACCATGTCTGCGCGCTTTTATGTTTTGAGTTGCTGCCACATGATTGGCTGATTAGATATTTGCATGGACAAGCAGGTGTACCTAATAAAGTGCCGCTGAGTGTATAGTGACTCAAAAACGGCAAAAAATGTACTCCCGCCGTGCTGTCTATTACATTTATTTACACAGGTGCTCCTATTTGAAGATGTACACCCACTTGCCGGTAAAAAAAGGGGAAATTGCCTACCATTGCGGGATGGCGGAAAGTGTTCATGTGATGAACAAAAATTGCACGTGTCACTTTTGTGTGCTTTATATTTATATTACATTAGTCAAAGAGTTTCTAGACATATCTTTCTGCCATGGAGTGGAAAGTGTAAACAGTCCCACTGCATGCTTATCTTCTTCAGCTGTTCAGTAACGTCAGCCCATAGAATGTCTGCCACAAGGGGGTGCGACTCCGCTGACCAATAGGAAGCAGTGATCTCCCTGCTTGCACCTAATGGTGAGGTTCATTTTAAGGTTTATTGGGAGCGCTTGTCAGGGGCAAACGCAGGATTTGTAGAGAGGGGTTTCTACGCCACACCGCCAGTGGTCGTGACCATTATGCACGAGGGCGTGGCTATAATTTTAGACAGTGCTTGGCTGCTCTCCAACTATCCCCATCATATACACGAGCAATGCTGCGTGCACTACTGTTAGGTGCACACAGCTCTCCCTTTTTGAGCAGAGCTGTGCGAAGCGGGACATACCTCCCAACTGTCCCTACAGTCAGGGCAGTGTCAGCACAGTTGGCAGACTGTCCTGCTCTCTCCTACCTGTTCTTGCTGCTTTCCATACTTGCTGCTGGTGCTTGTGTCCTAAGCTCAGTTTGCTGCTTGTCTGGATCCTGGAATGTTGGGTCCCTGTTTGGAAAAAGGACAAGTACATGATATAGAAATCCCAGCAATGAGTGAACACAGTAGGCCTTCCTCCCCAAAACAGCCAGATATTAAATCAAATGCACCCACGTTTAATAATTAGGCCTCCCAGCAACCAACCTGTACAGCAAGTTAATGTCATTCACCTTTAATAAAAAGATCCATTTACCCCAAAACAACCCCAACATTAAATTAATAGTATTTACATTTAATACCTAAACTTATTTTCTCCCAAACATTAAATAATTAGCATTCACTTTAATAAATATCTCTCCTTCTCCCTAAACTCAGCCACACATTCAATCAATAGCATCTAAACCACCCCAACATTAAATGAATAGTCCCATCATCCCACCCTTAATAGGTCCACAGTAACCCCACTATTAAATTAAATATCCCCAACCTTCACCCCACCAATAAATTAAAAGTTCCCACTCTCAACCTACCATGAAATTAATATTTCACACCCCATCCACATCACATAAAATACCCCCCTACACTTACATTAAAACCCCTTTCTCCCCTCCCCCACACATATATTTAAAGCCCCTCCAAGGCTGTGTTTACAAGGGAACTATTGTACTTATACATTAACTCACCCACTTACATTAAAAGCACATGAGAACCCCCCCCCCACAAACACACACACACACACACACACACTTACCCTCTTCATCTAGTGCTGTGTCTTGTGTCCTCCTGCTGCACAATGAGACATGCTGGCAGTGAGAGAAAGGGGCAGGGGGACTCACAGCAGGGGGAGAGATGGCTGTTAACAGGGCAGACCAAAACGATCTGCACACAAGCTGCAAAGTGGCTGGTCCCGGGGGCAGTGTCCAGCCACCTCAAGCATACCGTGCCCCAGGCTGGGAGGGGGATTTCCAGGCGCTAGGAAACCCCCCCCCCTCGGTTTGCCTATGCTTGTTTAATAACAGCCAGTCTGATAAATATCACATCTGATATACAACATATTGATGCGTGGATCATATTACGCTATATATATCAATCTCAAATATATATCAAAGATCAATATAATACAGCTAGCAGCTGTCTCCGATGTCCAGGACCGGTCCTAACTTTGCATCAGTTATTGAAAAATGTTGGTTCCAGATTTTTGTCCCTAATTAAGTAAATTAATTTATTTTAATTGATCTAAATCATAAAAGACACTTTCATTCAACAATGTGTAAAGCACACAGAACAACCTAATATACTACGGATTTTCAGTGTGCTGGATAAAACGATTCCTTAATGAGGATCATTTAATCTGGCCACGAATAGAGATACAGCAGCTTTCATGTGATCGCCGATCAAAGTGATCAAATTTCGACGTAAAATATATTTTAATTAGATCACATAATTTTAGGTCGGTCATGTGCATGTCTGTCTCCTAACTGTACCGATTTCAGCGGGACAGTCCCGAATCTAGCGCTCTATCCCTCCCCAGGACGTTTGTCCCACAGGTGAGAATGTTGGAACGGGTAATGGGCAGACTAGTGCTTTACAGTGCTAGGCTGCCCTCTGGGGGTGTGGCCATCCCACATTGTGATGTGACCACGCCCCCTGTCCCGCTGACGGGGGCATGCATGTGAGAATTGTTGCATATGATTAACCTTACCTCGAAACAGGGGATGGAGGCAGGGGGGGTCCCATAATGGGCAACCTGGGTCTGGGTCACTGGACCACCTGCGTTTTCTTTCCTTTAAATTGTTCCTGCAGAGCCGATTCTCGCCCCACTAGCTAAAATTATACAAGCCAGCCCCTGCCTCGAATTTTATGTTACCTGCACACAGACCTATCTTGTAGCTCTGCCCGAGCACCAATAGACAGGTTCAGCTGCCAGTTTGGCACTATATGACCGCTGGCGTGCGGATGACGCAGGGGTCTGTTTAGTTTTGACGCTAAACACACAGATATCGGATTTATTTTCCAATGTCTACGTCGATATCACTTTGTGTGTGTGTGAATATTTAGATATAATTCAACGTCATTATGTTTTGTATTGATGTTGGGGGGTATCATACCACATTGTCTGTTTGTGATGTGTACCTGCACAAGGAAGAGGCGGCCATCTTGTGGGGTGAACCGACATCCAACCTATCAATACACTGCAATCTTTTGACATCGCTGAGGCATGGGGCATAAAGTGCCTCATGCTGGAGCGATGCCAATAGGTCAAAGGGAATTATCATGAACGCTCACGCGCAAAATGGCTGCCTCCACTATGTGTAGCGGGTAATCGTGCATTTTAATTGGGTGCTGTGGGAAAGAGGAACTTAATGATAGCATAATAATAATAATAATAATAATAATAATAAGTATTTTTAGGCAACTGCATTGGTCAGCAACTTGCAGCTCTCTGGTTGTTGTGGAACTACAAGACCCAGCATGTCAGCAGGCGGTTTCCTAAGTCTGATGTATGTTCTGGATTCATCATACGTGTGAGGGGATTAGAGTGTCCTAGCGGATTCCTTGCAGTGGGAACGCTCCCTGTGCCTCTTAATTCTTTCTTTTACGGCCTGGTCGCTGACAAATCAGCCAGCGCCTCAGGTAGCAGCGTTTCCTAGAAGACGGGGACATCGGCTCTAATCCTGTCTCTCTCTCTCTTTATTTTTCCATTGCAGGAAAGGCTCCTCCTCTCCATTCTGCCCAAACATATTGCAGACGAGATGCTGAACGACATGAAAAAGGACCAAAAACAGAAGGAGCTGCAGCAGTTTAACACCATGTACATGTACCGGCACGAGAACGTCAGGTATTCACATACATACCTCCTATGTGCTCTATACCCGGCGTGGGGCATCTGTGGGAACTGGTGCTGCAGTGAGATTCAGTCTGTCTACCGCGGTGTAGGATGCAAAAGCCAGCGTGTGATTGGTCGCTATGGGTTACACTACAGCACCTGTTTTGCATATCATATATAAATTGCACATCATATTAAGAATAATGCCCACACTCCCAGAATGTTGGAGAGACTGCTAAATTTCGGGTAGTCCTCTCAGACCCCCAGGAGAGCAGGCACTGGTAAATGCAGGTACAACTTAATAAAAATAAAATATATTCACCGTGAAACGCACATAGTTAAAATTAGACAGGACCCGTGTTCAGGAATGGTTTGGGAACACAAGGGGTAAGATACCTTTACTTGTTTTCAATGCATCAACCGTTGATTTGGCGCCCTCTGGTGGATTCATTAGTAATTTAAATAGTTACTGTGTGATTTATCAAAGGGAGAAATCCTCATTGCCTTGATAGATCCTTGTCTCACTGCACCCTATACCTCAAAGGGTTACAGCCGGCGATGACACTGACGGTAACATGATTCATGATTCACCAGATTTTTTTTTATGTGTAAGGTTTTTAAATATTTCTTTTATTCTTTGTAATAATTTTTTTAACCACTTTGAAACTTTTTTTCTTATAACAACAGTAACTGAAAGCTAAGATCTGGGCCGTCAGTTCCACTGCACACGCTCAAGCAGTAATCTCCTGAAATGCTCTGCGCAGCTTTGGCACACATTAGGACAATCTGATTGGCTAGATCAGGGGTTGGCAAACCTTTTTCTATCAGAGTGCCGGCTAAAATCTAGGGAAGCCCAGGTGTGCCAGTTGGGTGTGATTATATATATATATATATATATATATATATACACATACATACATAGCTGCCTAGAGAAATTCATGGCCCCAGTACAGCAACTTCATGTGTCCCCCCTTATAGTCAAGCATGGAAAAAAAAATGTCAGCGGCGCAACATTTTTTTACCATGCAAGTGGTCGTACAATTGGGGGCGTGGCAGTGCATCATTGGGGGCGTGTCTAGCAGGTGAAAAGCACCAGGCCGCCCTCTTACAGAAAAATGCATTACTCACACATGCCCCCTTGCTCAGCAGCTTTGCTCACATATGTCCCCTCTGCCAACATCCTTTAATCACACTTGCCCCCCCTCTGCCAAGCACCTTTAATCACACATGCCCCCTCTCCAGCACCCCTTCTTCTTACCTTATTCTCCACTGCACAGCATGGGAAGATATCCAGCAGCCCGCCGAGTACCATGTGACCACTGCAGTCACATGACCTGGCATCTGAAGATACCTGAGCTGAAGGGCATTTAGCTACTACCGATCCCCCCTGCACTCAATAAAAAAATAAAAAAAATATTTTCAAAGATAGGTCTCCAGTGGGGACTCGGGCCACCAAGCAGACCCGGGCAATTTGTAGCCGCCCCCTCCCCTCTCGGCTATATATATATATATATATATCATTTTATGAGGCTAATATCATATTAACAGTGAGGGACCAGCAAAAAAACGTTATGCCGCACAGTAGTGCCCCAGTTCACATCATACCTCATAATTGTGTCCCCAATTCATCTTATGCCTCATAGTTGTGCCCACAATTCATACTGTGCCACAGTTGCCCCCAGAAACTCATAGTATGCCACAGTTGCCCCCAGAAACACATAGTATGCCACAGTTGCCCCCAGAAACTCATAGTATGCCACAGTTGCCCCCAGAAACGCATAGTATGCCACAGTTGCCCCCAGAAGCGCATAGTATGCCACAGTTGCCCCCAGAAACACATAGTATGCCACAGTTGCCCCCAGAAACTCATAGTATGCCACAGTTGCCCCCAGAAACTCATAGTATGCCACAGTTGCCCCCAGAAACACATAGTATGCCACAGTTGCCCCCAGAAACACATAGTATGCCACAGTTGCCCCCAGAAACACATAGTATGCCACAGTTGCCCCCAGAAACACATAGTATGCCACAGTTGCCCCCAGAAACTCATAGTATGCCACAGTTGCCCCCAGAAACACATAGTATGCCACAGTTGCCCCCAGAAATACAAAGTATGCCACAGTTGCCCCCAGAAATATATAGTATGTCAAGTATATGTGCCCCTCAATTTGCTGCTCTTACTTACCTTCGTAGACTCGTCTTTCCCTAGAAACCTGGGTGGGAGCTGCACATACGCAGAAGCTCCGTTTTGGCCATCGCTGGCTGCTTTGCTGAATGAAGCACTTTCACTGTGGCATACTTCGTTAATGAAACAGCTTCAGTTAAGCAGCCGGTGATGGCCGAAACGGAGCTGAAGCTCCGTTTCGGCCATCATCGGCTGCTTTACTGAAGCAGCTTCAGCGTCGGCGGGCCAGACAAAAGTGGTCGCCGTGCCACGTCTGGCACGCGTGCCGGGGGTTGCCGACCCCTGGGCTAGATTATATGTGACTCTCTGATTTGTGTAAGAACTACAAACCCCAGCATGAACTGCCAATCAGCATGTTCTAAAATTAATTTTGGGGATGTAAATCTTCCACTTTTAAAATGGTAACTGATCCTATCTATAGCAATGCTGTGTTCTGCGTCTGGAGTCTCTAAAATTATATTTATAGTTTATGATCCCATAAAATCAGCGCATAGAACATGCTGGGACTTATAGCTCCACAACAGATGGAATGCTATTAGTTGCCAAACCCTGTCCGTCACCCCCAATTCAATGTCTTCCCAAAACAACCTGGGGCAGCTCTGGGGAAGAAACCTCTATATAAGGCCCACAGGCTGATCCATGATCTGTTAAGTATATTCTTGAAAATTAGATAGATACAAGTACAATTACAGAGGAGAGGGTCCTAACAGAGCTCTCAGAACTGAAAGTGGATAAATCAATGGGGCCAGATGGGATATATCAGGGATACTAAAAGAGCTTTAGAAGGTGCTGGTAACACCATTAACAGAATCATTCAATCAGTCACTAGTTACAGAGGACTGGAAAAGAGGGAATGTAGTCCCACTGCACAAAAGTGGAAGCAAGGAAGAGGCAACTACAGACCAGTGAGCTCTTAAAAGAAAGAGTTGTAGAATATCTCAAATCCAGTAATTTACAGGATCCCAAAAAGCACGAATTTACTGGGGGGAGATCATGTCAAACAAATCTTATTGACTTTTTTGACTGGGTGACTAAAGTAATAGATCAAGAGGGGGCGTGGATGTAGCTTATCTAGACTATAGTAAGGCTTTTGACACTGTCCCACATCGCAGACTGTTAAGTAAACTTGAAAGCTTTGGATTGGATTCTAAGCTGGTGGAATGGATAAGATCCTGTTTACAGGATAGAAGACAGACATTGTAAATGGTATTAAAGGGAAAGTATGACTTTTTGCAGATGACACAAAGATATGCAACAGGGTAGAGACGCCAGGAGGGGGGAAAGAAATGCTTGATGATCTAGGTAGACTAGAGGAATGGTCATGAGAGTGGTAACTACAATTTAGGAAGGCATCTAGGTGTCACTATTTCAGGTGACTTGCAGACAGGTAAGCAATGTAACAAAGCAATGAGGAAGTCAAGTCAGATGCCTGGTTGTATAGGGAGAGGAATCAGTAGCAGAAAGAAAGAAGTAATAATACCACTGTATAGGACATTGGTACGGCCTCATCTAGATACTGTGCTCAGTTCTGGAGGCCATATCTCCAGAAGGATATAAATACATTACAGACTGTACAAAGATGGGCAACTAAATGGTGCATGGCCTACAGCACACATAACTTACCTGGAAAGACTAAAAGATCTTAATATGTATAGTTTGGAGCAGAGAAGGGAAAGGGGGGACATGATAGAAACTTTCAAATATATCAAGGGTTATAACAAGGAAGAGAAGTATTAGAACACGAGGACATGTACTGACACTGGAGGGAAGAGAAGTATTAGAACACGAGGACATGTACTGACACTGGAGGGAAGAGAAGTATTAGAACACGAGGACATGTACTGACACTGGGGGGAAGAGAAGTATTAGAACACAAGGACATGTACTGACACTGGGGGGAAGAGAAGTATTAGAACACAAGGATATGTACTGACACTGGGGGGAAGAGAAGTATTAGAACACAAGGACATGCACTGACACTGGGCGGGAAGAGAAGTATTAGAACACAAGGACATGTACTGACACTGAGGGGAAGAGAAGTATTAGAACACAAGGACATGTACTGACACTGGAGGGAAGAGAAGTATTAGAACACGAGGACATGTACTGACTGGGGGGAAGAGAAGTATTAGAACACAAGGACATGTACTGACACTGGAGGGAAGAGAAGTATTAGAACACAAGGACATGTACTGACACTGGGGGGAAGAGAAGTATTAGAACACAAGGATATGTACTGACACTGGGGGGAAGAGAAGTATTAGAACACAAGGACATGCACTGACACTGGGCGGGAAGAGAAGTATTAGAACACAAGGACATGTACTGACACTGAGGGGAAGAGAAGTATTAGAACACAAGGACATGTACTGACACTGGAGGGAAGAGAAGTATTAGAACACAAGGACATGCACTGACACTGGAGGGAAGAGAAGTATTAGAACACGAGGACATGTACTGACACTGGGGGGAAGAGAAGTATTAGAACACGAGGACATGCACTGACACTGGAGGGAAGAGAAGTATTAGAACACGAGGACATGTACTGACACTGGGGGGAAGAGAAGTATTAGAACACAAGGACATGTACTGACACTGGAGGGAAGAGAAGTATTAGAACACAAGGACATGTACTGACACTGGGGGGAAGAGAAGTATTAGAACACAAGGACATGCACTGACACTGGGCGGGAAGAGAAGTATTAGAACACAAGGACATGTACTGACACTGAGGGGAAGAGAAATATTAGAACACAAGGACATGTACTGACACTGGAGGGAAGAGAAGTATTAGAACACAAGGACATGCACTGACACTGGAGGGAAGAGAAGTATTAGAACACGAGGACATGTACTGACACTGGGGGGAAGAGAAGTATTAGAACACGAGGACATGTACTGACACTGGGGGGAAGAGAAGTATTAGAACACGAGGACATGCACTGACACTGGAGGGAAGAGAAGTATTAGAACACGAGGACATGTACTGACACTGGGGGAAAGAGAAGTATTAGAACACAAGGACATGTACTGACACTGGAGGGAAGAGAAGTATTAGAACACAAGGACATGTACTGACACTGGGGGGAAGAGAAGTATTAGAACACAAGGACATGCACTGACACTGGGGGGAAGTAGGTTCGGAGGAAATGTGAGGAAAAACTACTTCACAGAAAGGGTAGTGGATAAGTGGAATAGCCTCCAATCAGAGGTGGTAGGGGATAATACAGTAGAGAAATTTAAACATGCTTGGGATAGACATGAGGATATCCTTACAAAGAACTAAAGATCGAATAGGGTTTGAGGTTACCTTAGGTTAAACAATGGGCAGACTAGATGGGCCAAGCGGTTCTTATCTGCCGTCAAATTCTCTGTTTCTATGTTACCCCACATCTGTCCATAGTACCAAGATGACTATATAGCCTCTTACCAGACGCAGGCGAGTGGGTGGAAGCCTTGGCGTAACTTAGGATGTCAGTATACCATTGTAAATGAAGAGTCAACACAGCCAATCTTTGGGATCATTGATCGTGAAAAGGAACTTTAATGTACACATGTTTTTACGAAATCAAAGACTGAATCAGAACAAAACAAGACAATAAGGTGTGCAGACTACATATTTCATCTGTCCGCCATTTTCTTGAAGCCTGGGGAATTTGAACATCCTTTTTATATGAATCATTGATCCCAGAGCTCGGCAGCTTGAGTGTTGTATTCACGGTGGCCGAGTCCTTAACCTACATCATTCTGCTGATGAAAACAGGCTTCACAATTGGGGTGGTGCCACTTGATTTAAGGACATGGTTTGGGAGCAGTGATGGTCTGGATCATAAAATATCCTGATTCCAGATCCGGAATGTTGGGAGCAATGTATCGATCTATTTTATACATATGAGACAGGGCGGAGGGTAGGGCCGAGGAGCTGTGTGGCACAGATCGGAGGACGGGCACCTAATGCCCAGACATTATACTATTATACACATTATAACGCGCTCTCTGTGTCTCCCGGCAGTATACTCTTTGCAGATATCGTGGGCTTCACACAGCTGTCGTCGTACTGCAGCGCCCAGGAGCTGGTGAAGCTGCTGAACGAGCTATTCGCCCGCTTTGACAAGCTGGCGGCGGTAAGTGGCCCATGACACGTAACATATGTGATAGGAAAGACCATGGTACAAAGTATCAGGATATTACTCCCATCTCCTGCAGTGCTCCACCCCTTCACACCATTATATAGTAATAATTGTTCCTTTGTCTCGTGTTCCAGAAATACCACCAGCTGAGGATTAAGATCCTGGGTGACTGTTATTACTGTATCTGCGGCCTCCCGGATTACAGGGATGACCATGCCTATTGCTCCATCATGATGGGTCTGGCGATGGTGGATGCTATATCGTAAGTACTGTATATATCTATGACGTAAGTACCGTATAGATCTATATCGTAAGTACCATATATATCTATATTGTAAGTACTGTATATATCTATGACGTAAGTACCGTATAGATCTATATCGTAAGTACCGTATATATCTATATTGTAAGTACCGTATATATCTATATCGTAAGTACCATATATATCTATATTGTAAGTACTGTATATATCTATGACGTAAATACCGTATAGATCTATATCGTAAGTACCATATATATCTATATTGTAAGTACCATATATATCTATATTGTAGTACTGTATATATCTATATCGTAAGTACCGTATATATCTATATCGTAAGTACTGTATATATCTATGACGTAAGTACCATATATATCTATATTGTAAGTACCATATATATCTATATCGTAAGTACCATATATATCTATATTGTAAGTACTGTATATATCTATGACGTAAGTACCGTATATATCTATATCGTAAGTACTGTATATATCTATATCGTAAGTACCTTATATATCTATATCGTAAGTACTGTATATATCTATGACGTAAGTACCGTATATATCTACATCTATTATAAATAACCACCTATCAGTAAATCACCAGTAAAATATCAGTTTCAATTGAATTTCTTTTCTTCTGTCACTGGGAATCTCTACTAGATTGTATTGGGTTTTACATAAAGATATGACAATATTACGGAACAAAAAGGTGAACAGATAAGGTCTATTGTTATCTTTTAAAGATGATGTATCGTATACACGAATCTTTATTTGGTTAAGACTATTAACACATTTTCATATGTGAAGGTACGTCCGGGAGAAGACAAAAACAGACGTGGACATGCGTGTTGGGGTCCACACGGGAACGGTCATAGGAGGTGTCCTTGGACAGAAGCGTTGGCAGTACGACGTGTGGTCCACGGATGTCACTCTAGCCAACAAGATGGAGGCTGGCGGGATTCCTGGGTCAGTTTACCTTATTATCATAAAGGTATTACTAGAATACCTGATGAGTCTGTCTGTTCCCTCTCTTGTACATTGAACGACCCCGGTATTAAGGAGAGACAAAAGGAATAGGGGAGAAATGTGTCATAGGATCACAATGGTACAATAAAACATTGTCACAGAATTCCATGGTAATTTGTCCTGTCACCACGGTATTCCTGTGTCTTTTTCCATAAGGGATTGGCGCATTTCCTCCCATTTCTTGGTGAAAAGCTAACGTTCTATTCTCGTCTATCAGCTGGGTGGACATTCAAGTACTGGCGGAAATCGTTCATTCTTGAGTCGGAAATAAGTTACATAGAGCAAAACTGCGCTAGATAGAAGGTTACATCTTGTTTCTCCTGGGGGGTAGTCAATGGCTGGTGATTTTTCAAATAAGCCCCACAGAAAAGTTACGTTCAATGAGCGAAGGGGATAAAGTTTTTCTCTACTGATTTCTACCATTTTAATGTACACTCCTACAATCCTATTAAAGTCTGGTAAACGGGATCTATCACCCAAAAAAACAGAAAAATGGTGCCCTCAACCCCCTTTCACAGTGCACGCCTCTATTACAGATCTAGTTAGGGAGCCAGTAGTGATATCATTTGCATTATTAGGTGTCTTGGTGATTTAGAGCCAAAGATAACATGTCCCATTTCTATTATACCTACACAGCATTCACCTAATTCTAAAGGCCCCCCTAAACAAATAATCTTCTGGGGCTCCCATCTCAGAAAACATGAGGGTACAACATATCTTTCAAGATTTGTATCAAAATTTTATTGGGTTGGCACACCTCCCGACATTTATAAGTAAAAAATGGGGACCAAATACGCCCCTCTTCCGATTCCACAAAATCCTGCTCGCAGCACCAAAAAAAAAATCTGTTTTCAAAGCCCCAAACACTTCAATGTAAACTCCGCCCCTTTTACGGTCCACAAATCTGGGCAGTTGGGAGGTATGAGTTGGCAATGGAGATATGTGAGCAAATTAATCACAGTTTTGTTTATTAGTAGTATTATTACTATTAGTATTTCATCTCCTCCCTGTCTGTAATAGAACACAATCTCAGTTTTCTCCAATCACCTCTGACCATTACAACAGAACTTCTAAAGCAGTCTTAGATAGTCTGTAGCTCTCCGGCCGTTGGTGTACTAAAGGGCTCAGCATCCCTTATGCTCATGCAGGATAATTACTTGTCTAAGCAGTATAATTGTGTAATTAATATTAAGCTTCTGCACACCAACTTACATTGTCTAATTTTACGGTTGATGCAGCCGCGTACACATCTCACAGAGAACGTATGACTGCTTGAAGGGGGAGTTTGATGTGGAGCCTGGAGAAGGGGGCACGAGATGCGACTATCTGCGAGAGAAGGGTATCGTCACTTACCTGGTCATCCTACCAAAGCAGCAGGTGAACAAGAATGGCATCAATGGAGTGGTAAGTGTTACCTATCTCCTCACAGTGCTTAGATGACATTTTCAAAGCTCTAAAAACCTATATCAGCCTTCAGTGAAAACGTGAATTCATAGCTCTCCATATTCTCAAATAATTATGGATGACAATAACTGCCCATCACCCAAGCGGTGGTAGTCACTTTAACGGTGCTGATAACACCGACAGTGACTACCACGAAGGGAAAAAAACGAAAATGACTTCCCCGACTTAGAAGAAATGATGACTGACCTTAACAATGACAGAAGAAGTACCCGGCAGTGTGACAACAAATCACGATCCCTAGTAAGTTGGGGAAGTAATTTTTGGGTTTTTTCCATTCGTGGTAGTCGCTGTCGGTGACATCACCTCCGAAATTTCGTACCCCACTCCACCCAAGATAGTTCTAACCCACCACAAACCCTGTCAAAGTCATTCTAAGTTGTAGGAACGTAAAGGCTTCTGGGTTATATATTTACTCCGGCAAATACAGTCTCCAAATATTCTGTGCAAACTACGTTGACAATAGCCCAGCACTGAGAAGAGCCAGACATGCTAGGACTTACATAGTAAAGGGATAGACTGTACATAAACCTACATCTGTAACACTTCTCTCCCTGGTTTCTCTCCTTCTCTCTTCTCGTTCTGTTCAGAAGCTGTCGCTGACGTCATCACATGGAAACTCCCCACAACTGATAAACACCAAAGAGTGCAACGGCAGCATCCACACCACGTGTACCACGCCGGACGAGAACGAGGAGCTGGACACCAGGGTGAGTCCTCCTCATTCCTCTATGTGGCAGTAGATCAGAGAGATCGGAGAAGAGATTGGTAATCCAAGCGGAGGGCTCAGTTGGGTCGATTATGGTCCCTTTGGCACAGGGTCACAAACTAGGTGGACTGCGGTACAGAACCAGCTGAGGTCAGAGGTTGTCCGGAATTGGTCAAAATCTTTAAGTTTCATCGGCTTGGTCAATAAGTTGCTGAGAAGAACGTCATCAATTTCTATAAAGAAAGATATTGCTTTATCTCTTCTACTGACACTACCAAAAATGATTAATTACAGTGGGAAAAAAATATGTAATGCAACCATTTGTCCAAATATAAAAGACTGAAAAAAAGTAATAACATCAGTACTCCCCCATCCCCCTTCCAAAGTTAATACTTGGTAGAACCAAATTTGGCAGCAATTGTAGTATGAGTCTTTTTGGGTAAGTGTCTATCAGTTTTGCACATCTAGACATTGGAAGACTAGACCATTCTTCTTGGCAAAATTGCTCAAGCCCCATCGGGTTGGATGGTAATTGTTGGTAGACAGAAATTTCCAAATGGTGCCACAGATGTTCATTGGATTGAGATCTGAACCTTGACTAGGCCACTTTAGGACAAAATCCTTTTTCGGTGATAAGCCGCTCCACTGTGGCTTTTGCTGTATACTTTGGGTCATTGTCATTTTGGAAGATAAATCTTCTTCCATGTCCAAGCTCTCTTGTAGCCTACAGCAGGTTTCTCTGTACTTTGTTCCATCCATTTCCCGTCTATTTTTATGAGCTTCCCAGTCCCTTCTGCAGAGAAGCGTCCCCATAACATGATGCCACCATGCTTCACTCCAGGGATCGTGTGTTCTATGTCATGTGCACAGTCCGATTGGCGCCAAGCATAGTATCTTCCTCCACATGGTCATGTCTCCCACATGTCTTTGGGCAAACTGTAGCCGGGGGGATTTGGTTTGAGTTTGTTTCAATAATGACTTTCTTCTTGCTGGCCGTCCCATACAACACATATATATGAAGAGAGCGTGCAATCGTTGTCCTATACACATTTTACTTCCATCTCCGTCATGGAAGACTGTAGCTTCCTTGGAGTTGACTTTGGCCTCTTGTTGTCCTCCCTTGCTACAACTCTTCACTCCCAGACACTTGGTTTTGGAGGGCGGCCTGTTGTAGACAGAATTACAGTTGTTCCATATCTTCTCCATTTCTGTATGATGGACTTAACTATGCTTCGGAGCATTATTGAGTAGCTCCTGTCCCCTTTTCCTGGTTGGTGCTTCTCAATAACTTTGTCCCGGATCAGCTTGGAATGTGGTGTTGTCTTCATTTTGTCGTCTTTACTTGAAATGCTTTAACTACCTGGAGAAGATCACATAAACAGGTGTATTTGTGCTGTAATCACCTGACACACCTTACCTGCACACAGGTAAATGTGAATCGTGAAGACAGTTGCTTACTTTAGAGGAAATCTAGTATGTATCTAGCCAGGGTGCAATTACTAATGCAATCGTTTTCTCAGTTTTTTGTTAATTTATTTGTACAAATGATTGGTTTACATTTTTTGGGACCATTTTTGGGGAAACATTTTGAATAAATCTATTCTGGTTTCATGTTGTAACAGCAAAGTGTGAAAAAGTCCAAGCGGGGGGGTGAATACATTTTAAAAGCCACTGTACCCTAGTGATCTATTTTCAAGGTAACTTATTTATTTATAGGGGGCAGAGGTGTAGTCTTGACTTGCAGTCATAAGCACCGTTTCAATAATAACATTTTTAAAATATATTTTAATACCAACGGGATATATAACTTACCATTATTTCTAAGATAGATATAAAAATAGCACAAACTTACATCTTCTGTATATAACCATTAGGTCATTTAGCAAAGATAACGCACTACAATGCCCACTTATAACAATGTTGTAAATACAGCATATGCTGTACAGCATCTCCGTAATATACAGCAGAAAAAGCTGCCATTGGATCGTACATACTGTGCCCATCTCAGAAAACAGATTACAAAAAAATAAAAATCATACTTATCATATTGATAAATATGCCCAATCGACACTGTAGTGTCAAACAAAGAAACATTTTTGGAACAGTCAATTGCACATAGATTACACTGAACAGCAAATTCTCAAAGCAGACTGGAGTGCTCATTAAATTAAGCATTTCAGAGGGTAGATTTATCAAACTTTCTAAACAGGAAAATTGTAGGTGTTGCCCATGGCAACCAGATTGTAGTTATTATCTTCTAGAATGTACGAGAAACATGTTAGCAAGATTCTGATTGGTTGCTATAGGCAACGTCTCCACATGGGCTTTTGGGAACGTGCAAAAAAAGGTGCAGGAAGGGTCAGAATGACATTGGTAGCTAAAGTCAAACCCACACACATGCACAGAGGACTTTCTAGCATGTGAATACTGTGGTGCACCTATAATAGGCAAAATCACTTTGATCTATACTGCCAGAGACGGTCTGAATTACTGCGGAAGCAGTTGTGTAATTAAACTCGGATAATCAGACATAATGTCCACTCCACGATGCTCTGCAGACAATCTTCAGCAGGATAAAACGTCAGCCGGCTTTTATCCTGATAATAAATGCTGTGATAGAGAGCTAAGAGCAGGTCAGCCTGTTCTCCTGTCATATCTGGGAGAGAGCACACGTTGCTGCTGTCAGATGGCATTGTGTCCGAAGACCAGTGAGGGATCATGTTGATGTATCTCACTGAATGCCCAGCACATTACAGACAGGTAAGTTTGGTATCGCCAGTGCAGGTAGGTGCTTTCTCACACTGCAGAGGGTGCAAAGGCAACATGCAGATTGGGAGACAGACACTTACAAAGCCATATTATTTGCGGGTGGCCAAGGGCAGGTGCAAATACTGGATTAAGATGATGACTCCAACAATAGCAAACTGCTTGTGATTGGCTGTTTGCAAATGCTCCTTTGACTCTGATAGGTGTATATGTTAAGTCGTCGCCTGTGGTTCATGTTGTGCAGTGTTCTGTCTGTGATTGCCCATAAGTCCTTTTTGTTTGAATTTAGCCTGAAATTTACAGAACATAAGCAAATATCTGGTTTATCATTTTGCCAGCTACAAATGACACATTTAAATTGTGTTTCATTGTATCTTCTATGTAGTTCTTTAGTATCATCATACTTGCCTACTCTTCCAAAATTTCTGGGAGGATCCTGAATTTTGGGGGGTCCTCTGCATTGAATAGCAGGGGGTGGGGCTTAGCGCATCATTAAGAGCCGCCCCAGATATTCAATACCTTGAATTTCTGTATTTTTAGTGAGGGCGGGGCTATAGTGATGCAAAAATGTCGTCAGGCCCCCTCCTATCCTCTGTCACATGACCTGTACTCACAGTGTATTATCTCCAGTAACCTGTTTATATACCTGTTTGTAGCGTCTGTAGCTGATATCACAGTATTATATCTCCAGTAACCTGTTTATATCCTGTTTATATCCCTGTTTGTAGCTTCTGTAGCTGATATCACAATATCTTATCTCCAGTAACATGTTTATATCCTGTTCCTAGCTTCTGTAGCTGATATCACAATATCTTATCTCCAGTAACATGTTTATATCCTGTTCGTAGCTTCTGTAGCTGATATCACAATATCTTATCTCCAGTAACATGTTTATATCCTGTTTGTTGCTTCTGTAGCAGATATCACAATATCATATCTTCAGTAACCTGTTTATATCCCACTTACTCTAGAAGACTTTCTTTCTGTGTCAGAAGCATCATAAATATATTGCATGGAAGCCATGGGTATGGAATAATAGTGTAAGGCTATGTTAGGGCTATACTATCACACTGACTCCACATTCTCTCTCCTATCTCACACAGGTGGTGAACCCATCTTTCCCCAACCCCCGCAGACGCCTCCGTCTGAGAGACTTGGCCGAGAGAGTCATTGACGCTCAGCAGAACGAGCAGGAGCTGAACAAACTTCTGAATGAAGCCTTGTTGGAGAGAGAGACTGTGCAAGTGTGAGTCATCTCCCTCCATGCATCCTATATTCAACGCAGTCCGCTTATGGGAAAATCGCTGCTTTTATGTGTGAACAGAGGTAGTCGTCCTGTGGCTCTCCTGCCGCTGTGGAACTATAAAGCCTAGCATACCCCTGTTTCACAGCTGGAAAGCCGCTGGAAAGCCAAGCTGAACCTTTACAGCCTAAAGGGGTTGTCTTTATAGCAAATAGGGGAATCCACCCTCCACCTCGCCCAATTATCTGAAGCCAGAAACAGATTGTGCCGCAGCTGGCTCAATGCCACGTACCACAATCTGTCCAATCCTCTTCAATAGAGCTCTGTGAACGAATTGACTCCTTCAACACTGTGTGTTCCAATATGACCTGACTCTTGGCTTCAGACAATGGGGGCAGTTCCCATGTGGTTTGGTGGGCCCGATTCCATTTCCTAAATGGGAAAGCAGGTTATATTATTGAGGGACATTCCAAAAGTGTACAACCCCTAATCCTCTATACTGTTTTGCTATCTTCTAGACCACTGCTAGGCAGGAGGCAGTTCAGACCCTCAAAGAGGTCACCTGCTGACGCTCAGTATCCACTTATCCCCACTTGTTTCTCTCAAATATAGTCATTGCGGGGGACAGCTGCAGTTTCGGATTTGGTACGTCAACGCAGGTCTGCAAACGTGCAGCCCCGCACATGAGGTCACCCGAAACAGACCATGTTGTCCAACGCTGTTCTAGATTGGTGAGCACCTCATTAACTAATCTGAGGTCACCTGTAAAAATCAACATCTGGATTCTCCACCCCAAGTTCTCTGTCACTTAATTATGGTGAGAGAATATTATACAGATGGTGACCTTTGACTGACGATATGAAATTACCTGGCTGACTGCTAACTTAATGTTTGAGAGTCCAAGAAGCCATTCCATTGGGACCAAGTGTATAAGATGTTTTTGGTCTATGAGTTGACTCTGGATGACCATCGTGTGGTAGAGATGGGGATACCGTGAGGACATTTCTGTTTTATCTTTTGTTACCTTCTGTGTTTTCATCGTTTTTTTTATTCTTTACGTCCCACCAATCTGGTTAATCCGTTGGGAAAAGAATTCTGAAACTTCCAAAAGAGATACATTAAATACATTTAGAATGCAGCTGAATACCAAATCCCTTTGAAGATGATTTTGCCAAACCAAAACCAAATCCCGATTTATGTTTTAACACGGAGAAGGAGAGGGATAAATGACAAATTCCTACCTTTAATTTTAGCTTCTGATTACATTATATACTAAAATAATAAGAAAACGATGATAGTAGTTTGGAGCGGTAAGAGTTAACTTGCCACTACGTCGGGCCAGTTTCTAACAATTAAATTAAAGCAATTAAAAATAGATTTTAATTTTATTTGAAAAAATAAATCAATATTTTTAAACATTATTGCATTAAAAAAATTCTGAATTCTGAGAATAACGGGTATTTTGGCGGTACAAGAACTTACAACTTATCGGAGGTGGGTTTATGGCCGATGATAACAATGTTAAGTCTCTCGGATTTCCCTTTCATGTATTGAGCGGTGCGATAACGATCTGACAATGGGGCGATTGGCTCTTTGATAAATAGGCTCCACAATCCTGGATTCGGCGTATCCCTGATTTCCAGAAGCAGCGTAAGGACTGTCCCGGTAGAACGAGGACACCTGCTAAGTATTGTAAGATGGAAATAAACTCCCGATGAATGAAATATCTCTTTCCACAGCTTAAAAGGGAAGTACACGTACCGCTTGTCCATGCGATTCATCAACCCGGAGATGGAGACCCGGTTCTCGGTGGAGAAGGAGAAGCAGAGCGGAGCGGCCTTCAGCTGTTCTTGTGTGGTCCTGTTCTTCACCGCCGTGGTTCAAATGCTCATAGATCCCATGTAAGTCTATGGAGATTACACCAGACATTTTTGTACAAACATCTGCTGAAGTCGTTCAGTGAGTAGTCACAAAATGATCTAAAATACTTATTTACACAAATTACATTACACACTAAGGACCCCATTCAGTACTAAAACTAAATGGGGCAATTTTGCACCTGGACAAAAACCATGTTGAAAAGCAAGAGGTACGAAGGCAGTTTAGTTTTGCATGCAGGGAAGATCCCGGGTGCTATTGCATGTAGCCTGCACCCCCAGCAGTTCATTATGGTTTTACCAGGGTGCAAAATTGCACCTAACTGTGCTCACTTCTTACTCTAAAGCTGTTCACAGCAGCACCTGTACAAGGGATTTCACAGAACATCGTTAAGCCTATGAGACCCTCTATAACTGCATGGAATGTCGGGTAATGGTAACATTCCATTAGGAGCAGTCACCTTTAAATCACATTTTCCTTACAGCTCCTGTATTAGACATTTCTGGGATCTTTTTTTACAACTTCTCCTGACTTCTGCTGGCATAATCTTGTTTTCCTTCCCTCTCTCAGACTCGTGGCCAACTACGTGACTTTCGTCATCGGTGAAATCCTTCTCCTAGTTTTGACCATCTGTTCACTGGCAGCCATATTTCCCAGGGTGAGAAACGTCTGACTATTCCCCAGGTCTGATCACGTGATCAACTTTACTGACTGGTGTTGCCAGAATCTGACCATTGATGTTTATGTATCAGGGTGCCCCCATCGCAAACACACAGCGCAGGCAGCCATGTTGTGGAGGGAGCAAATTTTCATCTGAATGCAGCTTATCGATTCCTTAGTAACCAGCCTCGTCTCTGATTGGAAGTGCTGCGGTGATGTCATAGGTTCTTAGTTAACGGATAGGCTGCGTTTGAAGATTGGTTCAGCTCACAAAATGGCTTCCGGCACTGTGCACCTCAGAGGTTCAATTGCACAATAATTCTACCTTTTCTATTGATTTACAGAAAAATGACTTACTCCACAGTATGCATAGACACACTTGTACTACTTTTTGTATACTACATATATTATATTATGTATATTAGTATCTGCGCATCTGCCAACATTACCAAATGGAAAAATGGAAAAAAAAATGGTGCCAGGATTTCTATAATCTTTTTGACTAAATAATCCACCAACGGTCCTGTTTTAAGAGGTCAGAGAGGGGCGGGGTTTCACAAATTTGGGAGAAGCATCATGACTTGGGGTCATGGTTTGTGAGGGGCTCGGATAGGCCAGGCTGCAGCCTACAAGGTCCTCATTGCCGAATTGTGGAATATGGGGCAGTAATTAAAAAAATTAAAAATTAAAACACTCATTTGACAAAACTCTGCAAGATGTTATTTTAATGCGGCTAATGAATATTTGATAATGACTACAGTCAGTTCTGCAGTCTTTGCTTTACCCGACTGGGCGATGCCATGGCGATCGTGGTAGTCTGTGGCATATACTGAGTGTTATCTCCTGCACCCGGACAGCACATGACCTCTTCTTTCTGTTTTTATAGGTTTTTCCTAAAAAGTTAGTTGCCTTTTCCACTTGGATTGATCGGACCCGGTGGGCACGAAACACCTGGGCCATGTCGGCCATTTTTATCTTGACAATGGCGGATATAGTGGATATGGTAAGTGAGTTGTGTCACTTTTTTTTGTTACAAAGTATATGTATTGCTCATTTACAGACAGGATATTATTTACTAACAAAACGCAGAAGTGAAAATGTGAAGTAGTCCTACCAACCAATCAGCATGTGTGGCTTGGGTGAATCCGGTTGTATATATCGGGTTGTGCTTTGAGTGATTAGTGTGGTCGGTATGGTCTGTTTACCATGGGCGGTCCGTAGCCCCGGCTAGTTGGTTGGTATGGACAATTAAAGGGTCCCCCGGATAAGGTCATGTGGTGCAGAGCAAATTCACAAAGTTAGACCCTGACCATCTCATGATGACACAAATTATAAAAACTTTATACTAACGACTTCTGCGCCAGCTCATAAGCATAACGGTTGCATTAGCATGAAGGCAACAATAATCAGGGACTCTGCCCCGAAGCTTCATATGGGGCTTACTTGCTTACAGTGGCCTGCTACCACAGTGTCTGTAAAACATATCCCTCATTCAGAGCACATACTGGCTACCACACACCCACCCATCCTAGGAAACCTGTGACAGTGGGCAGCGTCACCACAGTGTCTGTAAAACATATCCCTCATTCAGAGCACATACTGGCTTCCACACAGCTTCTTTGAAACACTCTATTTTCTTACTGGGGCCTTTAGCTTGCTGAGGGCTCTCTCCCTATGAACAGTATCAGTCATCGTGGCAGCGGCCAGGCACCCACTTCCCTCTGGTGTCTTTTTGGGATACCCCTGAAGGTGGGGATTCCCCTATGTGTAAGATTTCCCCCTAATGGGGTCGTAACCTGGTGGCTTTGTGATATCCGCTGCTCACCCCCCTTGTTAGGGACCTGAGACCACCTTCCTTCTTCCTGGGTTCCGGCTTGCAAGATGGCCACTTCCTTAGAGGTAGGAAACCAGCGTCTTTTATAGAAGTTTATTTCCACCTGTCCTCCCTATACACAGCACTGGCGCATTCGTCCTGCTAAGCCCTGCCTACCCAGTGACACGGCTGTCCACATTACCAGGCCTCTCTCCTACACTGCCCTCTCGGTGACCTTGCCTACCATTATGGGATGCAAAATACTGTAGTAACGATGGGAGCGTTACAGATCAGGGTGTGGTTTGGGTGAATTGGGGAATGGTTTGGCTGAATTGAGGTGTAGTTTGTACAGATTGTGTGAGTTGTATGGATTAGGGTGTGGATTGTACAAATAGAGATTGTGGCTTGCAAGGATCGGTTAATGGTTATGAAAATCTGGGTGCCGTGTGGTTTGATTAAATCAGGGTGTGGATTGGGTGATTTGGGGTGTGGCTTAAATGGATCAGGGTGTGGGAATCTGGGTTGGTTTGAGTGAGTCGGGTGTAGTCTGTACGGATTACAATGTGGTTTATACGGATCAGGCTGCGGTTCTGGTGAATCATGGTGCAGTTCGGATGACTCAGGGTGTAGCTTGTACAGATCAGGGCGTGGTTTTGGTGAATCATGGTGTGGTTCAGGTGACTCAGGGTGTGGTTTGTAGGGATCAGTGTGTAGTTTGTAGGGATCAGGGTGTGGTTTGTGAGGATCAGGGTGCGGTTTTGGTGAATCTTGCTGTGGTGTGTACGGATCGGGGTATGGTTTGTAGGGATCAGGGTGGGGTTTGTAGGGATCATGTTGCAGTTTTGGTGAATCGAGATGTGGTTTTTACGGATCAGGATGCAGTTTTGGTGAATCATGATGTGGTTTCTACGGATCGAGGTATGGTTTGTAGGGATCAGGGTGTAGTTTGTAGGGATCAGGGTGCGGTTTTGGTGAGTCAGGGTGTGGTTTGTAGGGATCAGGGTGTGGTTTGTAGGGATCAGGGTGGGGTTTGTAGGGATCAGGGTGCGGTTTTGGTGAATCATGATGTGGTTTGTACGGATCGGAGTATGGTTTGTACGGATCAGGGTGCGGTTTTGGTGAATCATGATGTGGTTTGTACGGATCGGGGTATGGTTTGTAGGGATCAGGGTGTGGTTTGTAGGGATCAGGGTGTGGTTTGTAGGGATCAGGGTGCGGTATTGGTGAATCGAGATGTGGTTTGTATGGATCAGGATGCGGTTTTGGTGAATCATGATGTGGTTTGTACTGATCGGGGTATGGTTTGTAGGGATCAGGGTGTGGTTTGTAGGGATCAGGGTGTGGTTTGTAGGGATCAGGGTGCGGTTTTGGTGAATCGAGATGTGGTTTGTATGGATCAGGATGCGGTTTTGGTGAATCATGATGTGGTTTGTACTGATCAGGATATGGTTTATAGAGATCAGGGTGTGGTTTGGGTGAATCAGGGTGTATTTTCTACAGATTGATGGTGTGACATAAATTCACCCAGTTATCCAATCGGGAATATCGGCCGACATGAATCAGCAATTAGCTCTTAGATAATATCATCTCTCTGGATGATATGGATTATTGGGCTTTAAGGAATAATCTAGGAATATGGGGGGAAGGAGAAATTAAATCAGCCGACCCCTCTTCCTCCCCTTCCCAAACATCTGAGATATCTATTTAATTCATAATCATTTGTTCTATTGTGGATGATCTGTAATGTGATACCACTACGGCATGATAATAGTTATATAGTAATACTGGATATATGACAATAAGGGAGAGAACTCGGGGACTAAGTAGGGGGGTTATCCAGGTGCAGGAGGGGGGCACTAGCGTCATACAATGTCACTGGTGTAAATGTAGGGATCCAGCAACAATGTATCACAGTTTACGTTTTGCGGTCATTAAGAGAAGTCTGGGGGGTGGCGCTGAGGATACAGAACAGGATAAGATAAACCTGAGAATGGCGCTTACCATCGTCCCTCTATCTTCCCACAGCTCAGCTGCCTGCAGTACTACTCCACCTCCTACAACAGCACCTCGCCAAACGACACCTGGGGCTGCGTGGACAACCCCAAATACTACAGCTACATCGCCGTCCTAGCCCTCATCGCCACCATCATGCTGGTCCAGGTGAGCCACATGGTGAAGCTGACCTTGATGCTGATGATCACCGCGTCCGTCGGAGTGGTCAACATTTACGCCTGGAAGCCGATTTTCGATGATTACGACAGAAAACGTTTCAATACCTACGTGTGAGTCTCTTACCGTCACTGTGTCCACTGTGCGTGTGCTCTGACCTCTTCTAGACGTGTATCATTCATGGGGTGATTGTAATAAGATAAGTTACATATAGACAACGTAAGCAAGCACACAAATCATATAAAACATTTCCACATAAAATAAACCACTTCCTCCAAAACCGATTATTTCGAATGATAAGCCTTTAATGACAGATAATTTTAACAATTGAAATAATATATATTCTGATTATAACCATGAAAATAAATAAGACTTAATTACCCTGAAATTATATTCACCTTTTCACGGACAATTTTACAAATAATTACTGACAGCTATTAGTCTTTACTGACACATTCCGCTGTATCTTAATGTGTACATAACTGGCAGCAGCATGTACAACACAATTGGACTCCGGGATTTAAAACAAAGGGGTTATAACCCTAAACTATTTCAAAATAATCTTTTTTTTTTACTGACCAGTTCTTTTCTTACTGACGAGTGGAAATGTTGTTGTTTTATTTAAAGGCTGTGAGTAAACTTTCCGATGGTCGGCAACACCGACTTAGGGCTAAATTTACTAAGCTGCGGGTTTGAAAGAGTAGAGATGTTGCCTATAGCAACCAATCAGATTCTAGTTATCATTTATTTAGTGCATTCTACAAAATGATAACTAGAATCTGATTGGTTGCTATAGGCAACATATCCACTTTTTAAAACCCGCAGTTTAGTAAATAAACCCCTTAGTCTCATGGGTGGGGTCAGTCATTTTGTGTTTGCAAAATGTTCCAAATATTACATTTTGAAACGATTTGATCGCTGACTTTTAGCTGCAAATTGTTTTATGAAACTATAAGTGTAATTGGATGTGAGAACCTGTTTTATGTAGGCTAAGATCAGATCATACAATGACTGTACACCTGGAGGTTTTAACTCTCTCGTTGTATCACTGTAGGGCTTTCCTGGTTCCTTCTAAGTACTCCATGACCGTGATGATCTTTATCATGATGTTGAGCTTCTACTACTTTGCCCGACACGTAAGTTTATTTCTTTCCATTCTACTGTAATCAAATGTAGCCCAGGCTCAGAGGCGGAACCAGCGAGCTGTGGGCCCCGGAGGAGGGAGGCAAGGAGGAGGGAACCAGGGCCCCCCGACTCTCTGCAGCGGGCCCCTTTATCTCCATGGGCCCCTTGCACTGCACCTGCTGCATCAATGATAGTTCCGCAACAGCCCAGGTTGTTGTAACGCTCAGGTCCTGATTACCCAATAGGCTGACTAGGCTGTGGCCTAGGGCATAAGGCTTTTTGGGGGGGTGAGAGTGCAAAATTGTGAGAGGGAGAGGTATAAACGGAAAATATAAGAGAATAGTTGTTCTCCAAAGTAAAAAGAAAACATGAAAAATGTAGTAAGGTTTTAATCTTGACGTATTCCCATGGTAGAGGCTGAAGACACATTCATCTTTGGGCAAGCGCTTGTGGATAAGCAAGTAGGAGACAAGGACGATGAGGGGAGCAGGCGTGACAGCCCCTCCCCCCTCCTCAGTGTTCATTCATGCCATCGTTCCGCTATACAGTTCTGATTTTAATGAAACAAAATGAGTGACTAAGATTGCTGTGACCCTTTTAAAAAGCCAAGTGGAGCTGAGTTTCGAACACACTGGGTACATGGACATTGGTGGGGCGAAGGAAGCTGGATTTTAGATGCAGAACAATTTAGTTTTTTACCTGTAGACTGTCATGGAAGGTGAGAGGGGGCGCTACAAGCGTACTAGCCTAGGGTGGCCTGAACCCTTAATCCTCGGTCCTGGTAATGCTGTACAAAGGACTGCTACAGATTTAACATTTCTAACGTTCGAAAACAAGTGACTGCAATTGACCAGCATGCCGGCAAAAATACATAAAAAAAGGGAACACTTCACTGTCGACCTAATAATACTGTCTACATTTCAATCGTCCACCAAATAATACTGTCTACATTTCAATTGTCCACCTAATAATACTGTCTACATTCCAATTGTTCACCAAATAATACTGTCTACACTTCAAATGTCGACCTAATAATACTGTATGCATTCCAATTGTCCACATAATAATGTCTACATTTCAATTGTCCACCAAGTAATGCTGTCTACATTTCAATTGTCCACCTAATAGTACTGTCTACATTCCAGTTGTCCACCAAATAATACTGTCTACATTTCAATTGTCCACCTAATAATACTGTCTACACTTCAAATGTCGACCTAATAATACTGTATGCATTCCAATTGTCCACATAATAATGTCTACATTTCAATTGTCCACCAAGTAATGCTGTCTACATTTCAATTGTCCACCTAATAGTACTGTCTACATTCCAGTTGTCCACCAAATAATACTGTCTACATTTCAATTGTCCACCTAATAATACTGTCTACACTTCAACTGTCGACCTAATAATACTGTCTACATTCCAATTGTCCACATAATAATGTCTACATTTCAATCGACCACCAAATAATACTGTCTACATTTCAATTGTCCACCTAATAATACTGTCTACATTCCAATTGTCCACCAAATAATACTGTCTACATTTCAATTGTCGACCTAATAATACTGTCTACATTACAATTGTTGACCAAATAATTCTGTATGCATTCCAATTGTCCACATAATAATGTCTACATTTCAACTGTCCACCAAGTAATGCTGTCTACATTTCAATTGTCCACCTAATAGTACTGTTTACATTCTAATTGTCCACCAAATAATACTGTCTACATTTCAATTGTCCACCTAATAATACTGTCTACACTTCAACTGTCGACCTAATAATACTGTCTACATTCCAATTGTCCACATAATAATGTCTACATTTCAATCGACCACCAAATAATACTGTCTACATTTCAATTGTCCACCTAATAATACTGTCTACATTCCAAGTCCACCAAATAATACTGTCTACATTTCAATTGTCCACCAAATAATACTGTCTACATTTCAATCGTCCACCAAATAATACTGTCTACATTTCAATTGTCCACCTAATAATACTGTCTACATTCCAATTGTTCACCAAATAATACTGTCTACACTTCAAATGTCGACCTAATAATACTGTATGCATTCCAATTGTCCACATAATAATGTCTACATTTCAATTGTCCACCAAGTAATGCTGTCTACATTTCAATTGTCCACCTAATAGTACTGTCTACATTCCAGTTGTCCACCAAATAATACTGTCTACATTTCAATTGTCCACCTAATAATACTGTCTACACTTCAACTGTCGACCTAATAATACTGTCTACATTCCAATTGTCCACATAATAATGTCTACATTTCAATCGACCACCAAATAATACTGTCTACATTTCAATTGTCCACCTAATAATACTGTCTACATTCCAATTGTTCACCAAATAATACTGTCTACACTTCAAATGTTGACCTAATAATACTGTATGCATTCCAATTGTTCACCTAATAATACTGTCTACATTTCAATTGTCCACCAAGTAATGCTGTCTACATTTCAATTGTCCACCTAATAGTACTGTCTACATTCCAGTTGTCCACCAAATAATACTGTCTACATTTCAATTGTCCACCTAATAATACTGTCTACACTTCAACTGTCGACCTAATAATACTGTCTACATTCCAATTGTCCACATAATAATGTCTACATTTCAATCGACCACCAAATAATACTGTCTACATTTCAATTGTCCACCTAATAATACTGTCTACATTCCAATTGTCCACCAAATAATACTGTCTACATTTCAATTGTCGACCTAATAATACTGTCTACATTACAATTGTTGACCAAATAATTCTGTATGCATTCCAATTGTCCACATAATAATGTCTATATTTCAATTGTCCACCAAGTAATGCTGTCTACATTTCAATTGTCCACCTAATAGTACTGTCTACATTCCAATTGTCCACCAAATAATACTGTCTACATTTCAATTGTCCACCTAATAATACTGTCTACACTTCAACTGTCGACCTAATAATACTGTCTACATTCCAATTGTCCACATAATAATGTCTACATTTCAATCGACCACCAAATAATACTGTCTACATTTCAATTGTCCACCTAATAATACTGTCTACATTCCAAGTCCACCAAATAATACTGTCTACATTTCAATTGTCCACCTAATAATACTGTCTACATTACAATTGTTGACCAAATAATACTGTCAACATTTCAGTTGTCCACCTAATAATATTGTAAATGTCTTTATTGTTGAATTTCCAACCCTGTCTATATTATGGTGTTGACCATATAAATGTTGAACATATGTATCACACTCGTTAAACTATCTATCGATAGGCCCCTCAGTTATTTATCCTGAGATACGGATACCAGGACAGGCGTTGGGGCAGGTCACGTTCTGTGAAATAGGCTTCCTGCTTTCTCCCTTCCACAGATCTAATAAGTGGCCCCTAGAAGGTTTTGACAAGAACGGAAACAATGTTTTGCTTGTACGAAAATTACGCACAGTAATAGTAACTCTATCATTATTTTATAGTTTATAGATTACCAACATCTCCAGGAGATCTGTACAAAGCCGGTAATACATACAGAGGACTATGACAATGACGTAATTGTAGCAATAGCACAAACATAGAGACGTATCAAGAGTGAGGAGCGCCTTGCTCTAAAGAGCTTGCAATCTACTGGCGTTGTAAACCCTGCTTATATTTTTGTCAGCCATCAAAACGTCAACTCAACATAAACCATAGTCCAGATTAGCATTAGGGTACTGAGGTGGTTGATAGGTAAAAAAAAGGAGATTTAAATAAGTAAAGATGTTAAATTGCGGCCTGACCGTCGAGCAATTTTCCCAAGAAGCTAGTTCGGGATTCTGATGGTGTAAACTAGTGATGTCCATGCTAGAGTCTAACCGATGTCTCTTCTAGGTGGAGAAGTTGGCCAGGACCTTATTCCTGTGGAAGATTGACGTCCATGATCAGAAGGAGAAGGTGTATGACATGAGGCGCTGGAATGAGGCTTTGGTCACTAACATGCTCCCAGAACACGTGGCCCGTCACTTCCTGGGATCCAAGAAGAGAGATGAGGTGAGAGGAGAAGACAGGTTAGTTAGGTAGTGGAGAGATCCACAACCGCAGCTTCAGCGCCTATAGATTGCCAGAGCGTCCAGTAGCTCTCTTCTCTGACATTGTCTTCGTAAATCTCTCCAAAGTTATTAAAGGATCAAAATTATGATGCTTAGATATAATACAGTGTCCTGATGGGATCTAATACAGGTAAAACAGAGCTGAGAATGCAGTCGTTTGAGTTACTGTGACATCACTGGCCCGCCCCTGCGTGTGCATCAACTAATCTACACAGTGTATATAAAGCAAGTTCGCAAAACTGTCAGTCACTCTGTGTCTGCTCTGTTAGAAAAGCCCTTCTCCCCTAACATGACAATGGTGGAAATATTTAGTTACGTATAAACACCCCAGTTATTTCATGTGGTTTATAAATCTCAGTAATACACAGCTGTTGTGGCTCTTTTAAATAATATTTTTCAGCAAGTGATGTAAATCTAAGGAGATATTCTACCAGAGTACACTAAACTAAAATGGCTTCAAGTTAAACATGAATGTTGTGTAATGTTAAACATAAAACACATCTTCAAAAAGCACCGAGACAGTCAGTATTGTAAAAATATTCTATCGTTATAAACTTTATTAGTCATAGTCAATGGGAAAAGGTGACAGCATTAAAAATCTTTTTAAAGATACATTTTAACGTAGTAATCTGTTTAATCTTAGCTATTCTACCTAAATAGAACTGTAAGTGATATTTGAACGAATTCAATTTAAAGAAATCCACAGTTGCAAATTTCTCTATTGTTTTGCACCTTTTTTTTATGTTAAAAGAGTTATTTATTTGGAGAAAACCTCTCTTCCGTTTATGACACAATTTCCTTCCTTGCTATCCACCATGACCTGAGAATCAGCACCGGACAGCTCAGTTTGTAACTCAGAGGAGCAGACTGACTTAAAGCCTGGATAACTCACTGCCGTCTCACCCAGTTTTATGAAATAGAACATGGGAATTAATGTGAAGCCTGATTGGACAGGTGCACAGCCAATCAGGTGCCAGATTAACTCACGCCTCCTGTTAGTAGACTATTTGAAATCTCTGGCCCCTAAATTCCTCTAGGACTTATATCTCTGTCCTCTAGCGGAGATATATTTATAGAATATGAAGTACATATTCTAAGGACAACTTACCTCTACTTTCGGCTTCCTCCAGTTGTGTACAATTCCCCTAAATTTTTTCCGTTACCATAGAAATAACCGTCCCTTCCCCTCTATGCACGGTGGATGCTGGTGTTGGTGATTTACCGGGTGATCTATATTCCCTCTCTCGTCTCCCAGGAGCTGTACAGTCAGTCGTACGATGAGATCGGGGTGATGTTTGCTTCCATCCCCAACTTCTCAGACTTTTACACAGAAGAAAGCATTAACAACGGTGGCATAGAGTGCCTGAGGTTCCTCAACGAGATCATCTCAGACTTCGACGCGGTAAGTTAGTGACTATCTGTAATCAATTTGTTTTACACAGTGAATGTCCAAAGTATAAAAGAGAAGCTTCCGTGTCTCAGGATTTAACCTTTATTGGGGATATTTACTCAGACACAACAAAGAATATGTTTTATCATATTTGAAAACTCTATCTAGCGGGATTCCGTCCCATTCTAAAGTATCTCCACCATCAGTGAGGTGGGTCAGGTAATCTGGAGCCTGAGGAAGGTGAATCGTGGTGCAACGTGGTCAAATGGCGAAAAAAGTGTTAGAAACGATGAGCAAAATTAAGTTGTATTTACTTTATTCGCTGAAAGATATAATACAAAACAATAGTACTTAGAACATGTTAAAGCTGAGGTTCCGAATTTTCGTTCACCACTTAAAGATGGCTACAGAAGGGGGGTGTGAGTGTAAGGACCAATCAGGAGCCACAACGTTACAAAGTTACTCCCCCAGCTTTCCAAGGCATCACACAGCCTTGGTTTTCAGCCCCGGAGGATCCTGGGATGGGGGCGGAGCCATAATGCTCCAGGTGGCCCTGCAGCTTTCAAACACCTTAAACTCTACATCAAATCTACTAAAATAACTGCCCTTGTTTGTTTGTTTGTCTCAGCGTCATTATTCTAGATTAACACGCACTAATAACTAAGGATTTCTTCCAGATAACAAACGGTGATTGTGTTGTGTCTCTTTGTTTCCCAGCTGTTAGACGAGCCGCAGTTCCGGTGTATCACAAAGATTAAAACCATTGGCAGCACCTACATGGCCGCGTCCGGGGTGACGCCGGACCCCAACGCAAATGGATACAACATTATCAAGGTACGGAGCATCAATGAAAATCCGGCGTTCCCTATTCACTTTCTTGTATTAAATGATATAAAGCAGATAAATGGAACAGCGCAGGGCTTCTTACCCCCCGGCCCTTGGGGGCATTTGTCAGTGCAGAAGCCACATCCTTTCATCTCTTGGTCCGAGGTAACAGAAAGAGGAAAAGACATTGCCCCAAAGCATGTACAGTATACTCACACCAGATTTTTGGCTCCTCCCACTTCACAAGCAGGCCAGGGCCAAAGGCAGACCATTTTCTTGAACCAAGACTATTTGAACCCATCGCGTTAGACTGGAACAAAGCATTTGAGTTTTTCCCAGTTTTCCATTTAACCCCCTTATTTATTTAATGCAACTCTGGGCTCAATGGGGCTATTCTGTGATGTAATGGGGGGGGGTGGGGCATGAGTTTGCTTCCCCTAGCTGAAAAGGAAGTTACCCCTGTATCCACCATCTTGATGCAGGCAAGACTCACTATTGTGAGTGCAAGTGACAATATGTGTATAACAAAATACACGCTGGGACAAACAGGTACTTATATGTCCACATGTCTGCCGGCGTTCCCGATCGGAAATTCAGGACAAAATAATCCACTCCCCTCACCCACACAAACCACTCCCAGTTCCACCAAAACTACACCTATATGTTTCCTGGAAGTCGGAGCTCTTGACAATGTGTGTAAGGGAATGGCTGCATATTAGTATATAAATCATAATATATTGACATGGCATTGTGTTGTGATTGACATCAAGCCTGGTCGTACAGGGCAATCTGGACCCTTCCACCAACAATATAATATAGGGAACTGTCCCTGAACTTAGCCCCACTCCCTCCTCCTGATCGGTCACCTCTGGGTAGATGGCAAATCAGAACTGGGTTCAAATTTGTTCTCGATTTCCTAAAAAACACACACGTTTGTCTAGATAGCTGGGGCAGAGGGTCCCACGGGACACTGTGCCAATGGGTTTGGCTGGCAAGGCATGCTGGGATTTGTAGTTCTGGCTGAGCCCCAGTAGGTTTATCTTAGATATCTGCCTTCTGGGTGGATGTGACCATTGTATCATGGGGAGTGGTGTGTGTCTCCTGGGACTATGAGGTTCAGGATTGGTTTATCAGACCTGGTTCATGTCTGACTGTTTTTCGGCAGAAGGAGGAGATCTCAGATAAAGAGCGCTGGCAGCATCTGGCCGATCTGGCGGACTTTGCCCTGGCAATGAAGGTGACACTGATGAATATTAACTACCAGTCGTTTAACAACTTCATGCTGCGGATAGGTGAGTGCCGCTCAGTAATATATCTTACATATATCCATGGATGACGGGCAGTTATACAGGAAGCCGGAACAATAACAAATTATTACTATAAATCTGAATCTTTAATGGGTTGTATGGTAAAAGTCTATGGTACAGTTTAAATAACGTGCACAACTAATTAGCTGCTGAAGCTGTGTTGATGAGTTAGACAATATAAAGGCCTCGTGCACAGGGGAGTTATTGTAAAGTGTTTAATGCACGTTTGCGCTTTCAGATTGACCGGTACACAGACGCGGTCGTGTTGTCTGCGGCCTAGCCTTGGTAGTGTTACAGTAACCTGGTGTTTACACCGCATGCGATATGCCGACGTGAGAGTAAACGCTGGCTATATACGCTGAGCGCAGAGCCGTAGCGCACCTCCTGCCAAGTGCGCATCCTCTGATATAAAGGTCTTTATGGGAATATGGAAAACAATGACCGCTGGTTCCCAAACGGGCCCGTCTGACCCCTGAACCTTGTGTATTCTGCCAGTTTTATTACTTTGTGGTCAGTGTCCCTGTGTATAGTAAGACAGACCTCATGAATATAAGACAGACCTCATGAATATAAGACAGACCTCATGAATATAAGACAGGCCTCATGAATATAAGACAGACCTCATGAATATAAGACAGGCCTCATGAATATAAGACAGGCCTCATGAATGTAAGACAGGGCTCATGAATATAAGACAGGCCTCATGAATATAAGACAGACCTCATGAATATAAGACAGGCCTCATGAATATAAGACAGGCCTCATGAATATAAGAGAGACCTCATGAATATAAGACAGGCATCATGAATATAAGACAGGCCTCATGAATATAAGACAGACCTCATGAATATAAGACAGACCTCATGAATATAAGACAGTCCTCATGAATATAAGACAGACCTCATGAATATAAGACAGTCCTCATGAATGTAAGACAGGGCTCATGAATATAAGAGAGGCATCAAGAATATAAGACAGACCTCATGGATATAAGACAGGGCTCATGAATATTAGACAGACCTCATGAATATAAGACAGGCCTCAAGAATATAAGAGAGGCCTCAAGAATATAAGACAGACCTCATGGATATAAGACAGTCCTCATGAATGTAAGACAGGGCTCATGAATATAAGACAGGGCTCATGAATATAAGACAGGCCTCATGAATATGACAGGGCTCATGAATATTAGACAGACCTCATGAATATAAGACAGGCCTCAAGAATATAAGAGAGGCATCAAGAATATAAGACAGTCCTCATGAATATGACAGGGCTCATGAATATTAGACAGACCTCATGAATATAAGACAGGCCTCAAGAATATAAGAGAGGCATCAAGAATATAAGACAGTCCTCATGAATATGACAGGGCTCATGAATATTAGACAGACCTCATGAATATAAGACAGGCCTCAAGAATATAAGAGAGGCCTCAAGAATATAAGACAGACCTCATGAATATAAGACAGGGCTCATGAATATAAGAGAGGCCTCAAGAATATAAGACAGACCTCATGAATATTAGTCAGACCTCATGAATATTAGTCAGGCAGTACCTCAGCATGGTCGGTGATTTAGCCCACAGAATGGCTTCCATCGGTGTAGGTTTCCAGGTCCCCACTGATAATTTTTTAACAGGTTAATACACCCAGACTCAAGACTAAGGCCTGTTACTTGCCGCCAAGGCCTGTCGATGTGATGCGATGATATAATGATCACGGTCAGTTTTAGTAATAAACGTTTGAAGATAAATAATAGTGTCCCATCTGTTCAGGGCTGAACAAAGGAGGGGTCCTGGCCGGTGTGATCGGAGCCCGGAAACCGCACTACGACATCTGGGGGAATACGGTGAACGTGGCGAGCAGGATGGAATCCACCGGTGTCATGGGAAATATTCAGGTATCGTATGCAGTAGTTATTGTACTGCTCACAGGGCAGACGAAGGACTGTGCACACCGGCTGCATACATGTGCTGAGTTATATTATTACATGTAAGATTCTCCCTTCGTGCTGCATGTTTTACTTCCATAGACTTCAGGGAGTGAGGTATGAAGTATATGTGATATTTAGAGCGTGTCCGTATGTTTATATGAGAGGTTATAAGTAGACCAGTAGGGGTTATGGGAATACAATGAGAGCGGAAATCTGTACCCATGCTATAAGCACTCGGCAGGCGGACATTGCTATGTAATAAGTGATAGTGATTTATTTTTTTTATTTAGTATTTTTAATTGTAATTTATTTTTTATTTGATTTCATTCCCATAGATATAAGCTTGTATTGTGTTACCATAGCTCCTATTGGTATTCATACCCTCTCATATGAGTCAAACATACAGACCTACTGTAATAATCGCCTATACTTATATACCTACCACACACTCTCAGCGCCCTGGTTTACTTATAGTATAATTCCTTTGTATGGATAGAAGCTCTCACTTCATGGGAATTGAGAGCTTCTATTCCTTGGTCCTCATAGCACAATCTTATTAGATTAGTGTTATCTTCATCATCATCAACATTTATTGTACAATATATATAGCAACTGGATCTTAGCGCACCAACTCTGGAGACAGATTCCCGACCATCTGTTTGCCCCTTGTTTTGCAGGTCGTGGAAGACACACACGATATCCTCAAGGAATATGGCTTCCGTTTCGTCCGGAGAGGTCCCATTTACGTTAAGGGAAAAGGCGAGTTGCTCACTTTTTTCATGAAGGGACGGGACAAACAAGGCTCCTTTATCAACGGCTCATCGGTCACCCTGCCACACCAGGTGGTGGAAAACTCCTGATAAGCAGCCGATCCCTCAAGCAGAGCTATCGCCAAGAGGCGCCGCATCAGGTCCAAGCAGACCGATGCCTCAAGACAAGGAAGTCATTCAGAAATAACTAAGAAAACACAAGGACCTTACGAACTACATATACATAGTTAAATCATTTTTCTTTATTTCTGGAGTTGCCTTTTTTTAAAAAAAAAAGTTTCTGCCTGACGTCCTCTGGTTCTACAGGTTCTTGAGAGACGAGATGAGAGGCTGTCTTGGTAAAAAAAATACATGTCTTGGGATTCAGCAGACCCGAAAGTTGAAGAAGATTGGTGATGGCACCTTAAGCTCACCAGTAGCTATTGTAGAGTATACAAATAAGATGCTTTACGATACAATATTCAGGATAGTCAAAAGACGAAATGGAGCCTTATAACCGAACGTACAAGATGAGCACAGACGTATACAGTGAATAATGCGAAATGCGTTGGGTCTCTGTTGGAGAAGCGTCGCACAACTTCGGTGCAATGGGACAGTTTTAATCTTAAACAGGACAGCTAGTTTACTGCTAGCTTACTGTGATAATAATAATCTGCCCATGTAGTTAGGGGGAATGAGTACGAGTGCAATATATTTCATTATATTTGGAGTAAAAGCAAAAAAAATAAAAAAAACAACAAATATATATATAAACACACACATACACACACCAAAAAGGAAGTTTAAACCATTTATATTTTTAACTGTCGGCTAGTATTTCCCTTCCAGATACTGCCTGCACCTTGCTTACCTTCTCCCCTTTTTCTCTTACTTTGAATAACAATTTGCAGGGACTTGGGAGAAAGACTGTTTGTTTAAGCCTCACCCACAGTTTAACAAGAGAAAAAAAATATTACCTGTCAGTGATTAGGACGGAGCAAAGTCTGAGTCTCTGTGATTTCTATATTATTTTTTTTTCCTAACAAAAATAAAAAAAAACACAAAATGATATACTTTTGTACAAAATAAACCTGCAGCTTCCAGAGATGTTACATTTGATTACACGGAACGGTACGGAAGTCACGGAGTTCTAATTTACATGTTTTTCAGATTTCTATTTTTACGAAATTATAAATATATTATATAAAAAATCCTGAAAATGCGCTGTACTGAGATAACCAGGAAGGAGTAGTGTATGGAGGGGGGAAGCTGGGGGCGTACTCCTTTCTGCAAAGAGGTAAACGTGAGTTACAAGTAATAAAACAGGATTGTGTCGATAATGGTCTGGCAATACAACAATCCATCCTTTTTTTTTTTCGTTTCTTTTTATCCTGTACAAAAGCCTGATATGAATATAATGCAGATACATCGTTCTTTAGAATTGTGCACCAATATAGAGATGAACCCCCCGAAAATAAAATATTTGCATGTTCCTAGATTCGTATCTCTGAAATGCAGAAATTAGGCTGCGCCAATCATATGTCTTGTCCATGGAATGCAAGCTTCTCGTCCGCATTCAGTATGTCGCGGCAGATATCCCTGTACGTACGCGTGCAAAGGAGAAAGGAGGTCCTGAACGTAGCAACCAATCAGATTTGTGATGTTAATTCCAAAATTGTGCTTGATAAATGATTGGAGGCTATGATTGGTTGCTATGGGCAACACCACCTTTGGCTTTGTACCTTCTCCGCATAGTTATGGCTGGATCCATTATCATCCTGGACAAGCCAGGCATTGTGTGGTGTTCTATGAAAGCAGTGGGATCTGGAAATGTCTTGGATGAAAATGACCATACAATTGTGCACCATATTCTATTAAAAAAGTCTTTATTTAGGATGTAAAAATGTCCTTTTTTTTTTTTCGTCATGCTTTCTCAAGAAAATAAATGTTTTTATAGCCATTTTCTGTTCTCTGTAGGCCACGATCCTTTCCTACTTTTGTAACATGGATAGCCGATTTAGTCAGAAAAACATTATGAAAATGACATATTACATATACGCTACGAAAGTGATGTTTTATCGCGCCGTTAGACCACACCCGTTTAACTCATTAGCATAAAAAGAGGCGGAGGTTATAGAATATGGGGTACAAATAGGGATAACCCTAAAGACATGTTGCGCAGTTTTAAGAAGCCCCCCGCTAATCTAACTGGGCTGTCCAAGTAGCAATTAGGAGGGTCCTCTTACCTTACCTGTAGGCGGGAGCCCAGTGGCCCTTAATGAGCAAATCTGCCCAATCACTTCAAAAGACATCTCTAGAGCTGGACCAATAGTAATACATGCCAAAATCTGCAGTAAAAAGCAGTACAACGCGTGTGGTCCGGCTCCAAAGGGGGGTAGGGACAATTTGTACTATTGGGGGTGTTATCCAAAAGTGTCCAGCCTCTGTAAGACAACATTTCCATCCATCATCTATTATAGCATATCCCCCCATTGTGCCATACATAGGCAAACCGAGGGGGGGGGAGGTTTCTAGTGCCTGGAAACCCCCCTCCAAGCCTGGGGCACTGTATAATTGAGGTGGCTGGACCCTGCCCCCGCTTCACACGGCTCTGCTTGAAAAAGGAGAGCTGCGTGCACCTAACAGTAGTGCACGCAGCATTGCCCATGTATATTATGGGGATAGGAAGAGTTGGAGTGCAGCCAAGCAGTCTAAAATTATAGCCACTCCCCCATGCATGCTGGTCACGCCCACTGGCGGCGTGGTGTGGAAACCCCCCTCTACAAATCCTGCGTTTGCCCCTGTCATGCTAAATACACAATTCGATATTTATTATGAAATAAGCACCCAAACAAACAATGATCTGTTTAAATAGAGTTCATTTTAGAGACTCTTCTCACAAAGGCAGAGAAGTCTCATCTTTCATGTTTTTTATTAAACTCATTTTATTAATTTGTACCTCATTATCTTTATTGTCTATGATACTGTATAAATAAAACAAAACAAAACAACAAATAAAATATAGACGCATAGTTTTCATTTTGGAGGTATAATTGAAAGGAAAAAAAAAATGTATTGTGTCTCAAGGATAAAATCTGATTATGGCGATGAAGGAGTATATAACATTTTCCTGTAGAGTACTCGCAGGTGATTTTACATACGGAACATTACACAAAACAAGCGGATGTCAATATACAAATGTAAATATGGATACTGAGAACAGATAGCTGCGGCTTCATATAATATAGCCATCATGTTAATTAATTAATTAATTATTCGCTGGACGGGTCAATACTCAATTAGCCAATCAGAAGCGGTTAGATAGTCATCGTTGTCATCATTAGCCCCCTATTACGGCTCCTAAAAGGTGTATTTGCAGATGAATCCGTGTCTGATTTTGTTGTAAATTATATAAACATGTCCTTACGTTCAACTCTTAATGAACCCCTGAATATTTAATCCTTCACATCAGTCCCAGTGTTTTCTGTGGGAGGAAGCCCACGCAATCATGGACACCGTACAGATAACAATGATACCTAATTCCTTCCTGTGTACAATCATTAAAAGACTTCCTAATAATGGAGCCTGGAAACGGGGTTCGAAAAACACTGTACTTTACCCTACTGGCGGCCTAGGTAGAGAGAAGATCCCTAGTTCAAAGGATGCAAGGCTCAGTTTTCATGGGTGTGAGCTGATGGAACCTGTTTTCATAAAATAGTATTAATCCTAACCCTTACGTAGCCCTAATATTTGACTGAACCTTAACCCACAAGCACTCACCTAACTATAATCCTAGCTAAACCTGGATCTATAATTCCAACACTATTAACCGAACCCTATCACTCTACGTCTATGCGTACAGCTCTATCACCTGACCCAACAACGCATTCAGTCCATGGTGTCGGAGTACTCCGCCAGCGCGGAGCACTCTGGGACGGCAGGAGTCCTTGACATGGGTGCTGCTAGCTGGGCAGAAGGGGGTTAATGACTTGATAGGTCGAAAAACCCTTTACAGATCTCTTTCAAATTCAATAGTGAAATGACCGAGCTGGTGATGGATTCATTAGCATAGCTGGGAACTTTGTAAGCAAGCAGAGCCTGAAAATTAGAGATGCTCACTGACCCCCGTGAACTGGTTTTGGATCTGGATTAGCTTCGTGTTTTGGTTTTGGCGAAACCGCCCTCGCGTGTTTTGGTTTTGGATTTTTTAGAAAAAATCCTAAAATATGCTAAAATCACATAACTTTGCACTTTTTTTGTTCCTACACTATTATTAACCTCGATAACACTAATTTCAAGTAATTTGCAGTCAATTTTGACCACCTCACAGATCACAATATTATTTTCATACACTTTTGGACAAATACTGCAGCGACCTGGCTGGATGGTAAGCGACAGAGCAATGACACAAACACACGGCAGTTCCTAGCACATCTAGGACACATTGGCACACAGCAGTGGCAGAAAACAAAAATGGGGGGTCTGCCCTCCCTCCCTCCCACCATTATGTTGGATCTTAAAAAGGAATCCAAACTTGCGAGATCCGACGACGTAACAATGACGTTTTGCCTCTTTTTCAATTCCAAGGGTGCGTGACAGAGCCGAGCCGGCTCGGTACTCGGATCTGCTAAGTTTGGGGTATGTTCGGTTCTCGGGGAACCGAGCCTGAGCATCTCTACTGAAAATGCAGCTTTAAATAGCAATAATGTCACATCTATATCTGTTATCTACAGCACAGGCATATTCTGTGACACAGATGGAACATATGATGATAATACAGACACATACAAATAGACTGAGAGGACCCTCTGCATTCAGTCTTTTTGATCTTCCAAGCAGATATTTTCCCTCTTCTCACCGTCCGATACAACAGATCTCTGCGGACATCCAGCTGTTTCCAGTTCTTAGACGCCGGAAAAAATACCCCGCAACAATCTGCCTGTAAGAATGACTGAAGGTGGAGAGGACTATTTTCTTGAACCTGTAGAACTGAGATTAGAATGTCATGGAGTCCTTACTTACCAAGTTATCAGAACTGATATTGACAAGAGCTTCATCGTTAGCAAAACACACTCCCCACAGAACGGTTAGTACAACAAGATATGAGCAACATGACTGCTGGGATAGACGATGCACCAATAGGAAATGGTTAATGAACAGGAAGGACGCAGTACGCAAGTTCGACCAGTGCTACGCTTAGAAGTAGATTACCGAGTACTTTACCGAGCCACAAAGTAATGTGCCAGTCATGCAGCAGACTAGGTCACCGCTTGATAAATTATAATATATTGGAATCACCACCTCTCCCAGAACTACTTCCATCTACTACTTTCTCTCTTCTCTGTCAGACCGGACAATCATGTGGTGGAAGTATCAGAAACCTTCAGTGTAGCTAACTGGAGCCCAGTTGAATCAACAGGGAGTGGAACTGAATCCATGAGCTTAGCTGACAGAGCTGTACTGAAGTACAGGCAGCAGCTATTGCAGTGTTTTCAGGGAGATGAAGGCAATGTCTGTCCCTGTAATAGTTACATAAGTTAGTGATTTGCCGAGTGGGAATAACAGAGACCACTGAATGTTATGTTATGTTGTGTCGCTGTCAGTGAATCACAAGGAACCAGGGAGGAGGAAGTATTTGTCAGTGTCTCTGATAGCGTAAATGGATACACAAGTTTTATTTGAAACTGAAGGAGTTATTGGCTGCGATTTGACTATTCAGTTGCAGACAATCAAGTCAAAAAGGAAACGAGGACATCTGTATTTGTGACTGCTCCCAACAGAATGAATACAGCACAAACGCCAAACATTTAGTTATTTAACTTGTTGGTAAATCTAATGCTTGTGTAGCTATATCACTTATAACTTATTGTATACATTTATTTCAGTTAGTGGCGCAGTGCACCGATGTATAACTTTGCAAATGCACTGATTTATATATTAGAAATGTACTGAATTCTGATGCACTAGGCATATGTTGGAGGAAATGTGTTTTTGTAAGGAAATTCCATGCTGTCTGAATGTTAGCCTTGCATCCTGTGTCTTAGACTGTTAGGAAACCTAACAGCAAATAATTTAGGAAATCAAAGATTGATGTAAATGTTGTTAAAGTTTAAATTGCATGTAAAGCAAAGTTTAGAGAACATATTACATTTAATGATCAGCATCAGGATGTAATAGCTCAGACTTTGTGATGCCAGGTTTACCCCCTGCCATGTGTGTCAGAAACAGTATATAAAGAGCCCTGTTTGACCATGTAATGTATTATACCATCTGTACTTCTGGATGATCACTAGTACCTCCAACTAGTGTGTACAGGTCCTTGTAAGGACCCCTTGAGAAAATAAACATCACTGCTTGAAGATTGCCTGCTATATCCTGTGACCAACAGATAGGAGCTTACACTCTAATCTGTTCCCCGGCTGTCCTGTGTTTGTCTGCGCTTTGCCGGCTGCCCAGCAGTCCTGATCCATAGTAAGCGGTCAGGAGGTACCAGCCAGCCCACAAAAAAGAGAAGTAAGTGATTCTAGATGCCGTGAAGGAGCCCAGTAGTGGCAGCGAGATTTTCCTACAAGTGTCTGGTGGCCGGTAACATCAGTAGAGGGCTCAGTAACAGTCGGTTACTGACGGTGAGAAGGAAACCAAGATAAACTGTGCAGGAAAAACATCCGAACATCCTTCTTCCCCCAACAGACCGGGCGGTGAAGTAAGCCCATCCAGTCGCAGCTTAAAAAATAATTTTTTTAAAGAGAGCACAGCTCATATATAAACATTTATGGTAGTTTATATAATGGTGAATTCTAGAATTTTAGTGCACCAGGGAGATGGATGGTTAGAACACCAGTCCATTTCTGGAGCTTTATTAAACAAATATCAGCGTTAAAGTGCCTAAAGTACATGATTTTATTCTAATTCCTTATTCTTCAAGCTATGTGTTCAAAATGGGTGTTAAAGAGAAGCACAAATGCCTTGCAGTAACAGATTTATTTTTCAATATACAATGCAATGTTTAACAGATTTATCGGTATCCATCTGATCTATAATTCAGATCCTATACATTGTCTTTAGGTCGTCCAAGCCATAAGCTTGTATGAAATGTGTATGAAAATATCCAACTGTAAAATAATAAAACAGCGGCCGTAAAAAATGCACCATCTATGCTGTGGCCACATGAGGGCGCTGTCTGCTGTGCCATTCTTCTGTTTGGTAAAAGCTCTCAGTTCGGGGATCATGACATTCATCAATAACTATCAGTCACAGGACGTTGAAGCCTCGCGGGGTTATCAGTCCGTCAAGTTCACATATTGCGGCTGATGAGCGGGTCCCAGACCACGTTCTGAAGATGCTGGAAGAGGTTGCTACACTCCCAGCACAGAGGAAGGTACACTGGGCACGTTCGCGTCCGATGAGCCCACAGACTCCACAGCACTGATAAGGGCTTTGCTGCAAAACAGCGAGGAGTGAGCTTCTATTGTGTCTTGACGAGATGCGCTGGTGTCTGCAATGGAGAAACAGAACTATAACCACCTATAATAAGACATTGTACAGAACCTCCATCTCTCTGCAAGTTCCCCAACACCCATCCAGAAGTGTACACCGTGCATACACATTATATGGGTGTATACTGGGTGTACATGGCATTATAGGGGTGTTTACCACCACATATCCTGGGAACCACCAAGGAGGTGGTGTAGGTGTCCTACTGTCTTCTGGCTACACCTTCAGTGTTATCCCCCCTCAACCCTCCCTCTACGTCTCTTCCTTTGAAGTTCACTCCATCCGTCTCTTCTCCCCTCTCCACCTTCGTGTTGGTGTCATCTACCGTCCCCCTGGTCCTTCCTCACAATTTCTTGATAACTTTGAAGCCTGGATTTCCCATTTCCTCTCTTCTGATTTTCCTACCATTATCATTGGGGATTTTAACTAGTAATAATACAGACTCTCCTATTACTACTGCTGCCTCTAAACCACTAACTCTCACTTCCTTTTATGGCCTCCCCCAATGGACAACTTCTGCCACCCATCGAGATGGTCACTCCCTGGACCTAGTGTTATCTCATCTCTGTGACATCTTCAATTCTGTATTCCCCCCTCTCTGACCACAAGCGGTTTTCTTTTACCCCTTGCCCCCCCTCCTCTTTCTCCCACCCAAAATCACTCGCAAGCAGCATCCCATGAACACATTAACCCAATCATCTTTGCCTCCTCCCGCTCATTTCTTCCCTAACACCGCTGTCTCTCTTCACAGCTTGACACTCTCTATTGCCCTTGAAACTGCAGCCCCAGCCACCCGTCTTCTTTCGCCTGTCTAAACCCCAACCATGGCACTCCCCTCTTACTCGTCTCCTCCAAAACTGCTCCCGCTCCTCCGAACGCCAATGGAGGAAATACCGCTCCGTTGCTGACTTCATCCACTTTAAAATCATATCCTTTCCTCCTACTGTTCTGCCGTCCCTCTTGCCAAACAAACCTATTTAAATCCCTCATCTCCTCCCTGTTCAATAAACACAGACGACTCTTTGCTACCATTAATTCTCTACTGTGTCCTCCCCCACCAGGTCCATCACCGCTCTCCACTTTGCCACCGACTTCAGACAAAATTGACTCTATTCACAATGATATTGGCTCTCACCAGACACGCCTCCCCCCACCTGACCTCTCTATCACTTACTCTGCCACCCTTCTTTAACTGTGTCCGAGATCCTCACTCTTCCTCGTCTTCTACAACCTATCCTCTTACCCTGTTCTTTCCAAGTTCCTCAGCTCCTTCTCTCCCAATACCTGTCATCACCTTGTTCACCTCTTAAACCTCTCTCCCCCCACTGGTATCTTCCCCTTGACCTTCAAGCATTGCTCTTATCTCCCCTCTTCACAAGAAACCCTCCACTGACACATCCTCTCTCCAACCATTACTCCATATCTCTGCTTGCCTTTGCTTCAAAAATTCTCAAACGACTTGTCTTCAATCGTCTGACCCACTTTCCTTCTTCTTGACCCTCTTTGGTCTGGCTACCGTCCCCATCTATCAACTGAAACTGCCATCACTAAAGTAATGACTTACTCCTAGCTAAGTCCACAGGTCACTTCTCCCTTCTCGTACTCCTCAACCTGTCTGTTGTTTTTGACACAGTTGGTCAGAAGAGAATCATCACCACCCTTCACTCCCTAGGATTTCGCAAAACAACTCTCTCCCGGTCTGCCTCCTACCTCTCTGGCCGCTGTTGTAGCATCTCTCCTCCTCCTTCTACCTCTTTCTTTCGGAGTCCCCCAAGGCTCTGTCCTTGGCCGACTGCTCTTCTTCTCTACAACACCACTCTCTGTGAACTTATTTAATCATTTGGCCTCCAATACCACCACTATGTTGATGACACACAAATCTATCTTTCCTCCCCTGACCTCTCTCCTGCTGTCTCAACCCAAGTATCTAGTTGTCTCTCTGCTGTAGCTACCTGGATATCACAGCACTGCCTCAAACTCAACATCTCCAAATCAGAGCTAATCATCTTTCCTCCTGGCGATGTTGTTATCCAACCCAATATCTCCTTCTTGGTTGACGACATAACTCTCTCTCTCGTCACCCAAGCTCACTGCCTCGGAGTCACCCTTGAATCTGCCCTCAGCTTTATTTCTCATATCCAGTTCCTCACCAGATCCCTTCATAGGCTCCCTATCCATTTCAGAATTCAGTTCAAGCTCCTTACCCTCACTTACAAAGCTCTTACCAACACTTCTCCCCCTTACATCTCTGGCCTTGCCTCGAGGTACATACCGACTCGGCCACTCCACTCTGTCTCTCAGTACCTCCTCCCATGCTCGCCTCCAAGACTTCTGCCATACTGCCCCCATTCTTTGAAATTTCCTACCTCATCTCACTGGACTCTACCCCAGCCTTCAGTCATTCAAACACTCAAAACTCACAGTTTCAAGCTGGCCTATCCTACCACCTCCTGACCATTATATCCATTACCTCCTCTTCCTTCGCCTGTCATCTCCATCTTCTCCCAGATGGTCCTACTGTCTCTCACTACCCCTCCCTCTAGAATGTTAGTTCTCACGGGCAGGGTCCTCTCTATCTATTGTCCCACGTCTGGTCTCCTGTACGTCCTGTTAGGTCTTCTGCTGCCCTCTGTGTGAGTCCCCACAGCATTACTCACACTCATCTAGGCTACTTATGTTCATTACCTCATCTATTTGTTACTTGCTTCTGCATCCAGTACTACGGAATCTGTGTCGCCTTCTAAACAACTAGTAATAATACAGCCAGCGTACACTGCGTTATAGGGGAGTACACCTGCTGATCGATAAAGATGGCCGCAGTTACCTGAACATATGATCAGGGCCTCCGTTGGAAGTGTGCGAATAACGTCACCGTACAGCAGTTTTGCGGAGAAGGAGGACATCCGACCGGCCACGCTTGCATAGTAGCTGAATGACAGCACGGTACACAGAGAATTCTTCTTCAGCGTCCCAGACACATACGTGCTCTCGGCTCGCTGTAGAGAAAAACAAAGTACACATCACAAACATATTGTACAGGACGATATCTGGCACAGATCATTATTACCGGCAGTGGAGAGTCAACCAAAGTTTCTCACAAGTACTTTCATGAAATAAAATACTCAGGGCTAGATGTAGCAAACCTTCCAAAAAGGAAAAGTGGCGTTATTGCCCATAGCAACTAATCAGATTCTAGCTATTGTTCATCTAGTACGTTCTAGAAAACGATAGCTAGAATCTGATTGGTTCCTATAGACAACACTTCCTATTGCTATACAAATCAGCAGAGCAATTTATTTTAAATACATGAGAATTAGCTTATTTTATTATCTATTGAAATAAAACTCAGGTTCTATTATATTGAATTCTAGACATCTAATGGGCTTAATAAATTCTAAATGATCCCTACCTAATCTAGTGTCTAATCTGATCCTTACTAAAGTAGGAGGTGCCATACCCAGGTATATGGATTAATAAATACACTCAAAGTTACACAACACACAAGAGTAAAATGCAATATATAAATACTATTACACTGAGAAATTAGAGAAAATAAACATACCCCTGTCCTGAAGAGCTGACAATCTAATTACTTTCTCAGCAAAGCAGTTTCCTAGTATCTGTCAGTAAGATTATTTGACCAGACGGTCAAGTGATAAATATAAGACATATACATTTTTGGTTCCCTCGTTACCTGGAGCTGGTCAGCCTGGTGCAGCCGCCCGGCGTAGCCATTTAAATGATCAAACAGAACAGAGAGGAATTTTTTCAGGTTCGCTTGTAGGTGCGTCTTGGCGATTTCTCCCAGAGGGATGAACGGTGGGACGGAGTGACGGACGATCCTTGGGTTCTCCAGCTTATCCACTTGCAGGTAATAGGAGTCCAGGTAAGTGCCCTCAAAGGCTGTGCTGATGCAGAAACATACTCCATTGTCCGTCATCTTCCCACTGATCCCTTAAGACAGTAAATAAAACATAGGGATTATCTTCTTGACCACAGGGTATATTTCAGTTCACCACGATGAGAGAGAGCAGATTCTGCCTGTGACAAGTCTGAGCGATGTGGAACAAATCTGACCAGTGTTTTTATCCACAGTCTGTTTATCCACAGTATGAGTATTGTAATACGCTGTCTGTGTAAGAGGCGGATCTGTGATATCCCCGTCGCTGTCATTTAAACAACATTTCAGCTGGAAACTCCCACAAGTGAAGGATTTGTGAGTTGTAAATAGCGATTCCTTCCTGCAGAAATCCCCCTGCAGACCCCTGATCCAGACTAGCCCATCCGATGAGTTCTGCATAACACCAGTCACCGCTGGGAGCTGAATGGTCACATTTTTTATTTTTTTTTCCCACTTGAATTGAGGCACATTGAAATTGAGAAGCAGCGGCAATGAAACAATGACAAACGTCAGGGAGCTTAACAACTAACAAGATGTGTTACCTGTGAACCAAAGTGCCTCCATGACGCTCTTCATTTCCTCCACTCTCATCTCCTGCAAGGCTTCCTTCCTGCACGGCCCTGCAGGCCCGGACGCCTCTTCCTTCACCGTTAACGCCTGGATCTGGAGACACAAGCAGTTTTCATCATGGTCTCTGTAATTGCATCACTTCAGAGTAGGCATGTATTATAGCACAGTACGTCATTGTCAAGTTCTTAGCAAGCTAAAAGAAGAACCATGAAAACAATGCCTGTGGAGATTGATGATTATGCTGGTCATAGAGGCAGCCGAGTATTGCCACATAGGTGTCCACATAACTATCCGCACGCTTGAGAACGACACATTATATGGAATGTCTGACAATTCAGCCGGCAGATGAACGCTGTGATCACAGAAAGGCCCTCAGGGATGTGGCCGCTGGGCTACTATTTTGGCTGGCTATTTGGAGGCAGGATCGACCCAGAACAGAGATAACTATAGAAAGAGGATAATTCTATAGGAGAAACACAACAGGAGAGACACACTGTCAATCACAGTTGAGCAACTTCTTAACTAAATATAATCATTCTTGTACTGCTGATCCGCTGTCAGTCTCTACATTGGTTGCTTGTTTATTACTGAATCCAATATAAAATACTTCTACTAACATATAAGGCCATCAACAAAACTGCACCAACTTATATCTTCTCACTTGTCTCAAAATATCTCCCAACTCGACACCTCCGTTCTGCGTCTCTCTTCCACTCTCATCACTTCCTCCCATTCCCGGTTACAGGACTTTTTTTGGGCTGCACCCACTTTGTGGAATTCCCTCCCTCGCACAATAAGACTTTCCTCTAGTCTCCAAACCTTCAAGCGTTCACTGAAAACCCACCTTTTCAGACAAGCTTATAATATTCCTCTACCACCCTCTTACCCTCCCTAGGCTACCCTATTACCACCCGCTACACAGTTCACACAAACATTTACTTATTCTCTTCCTGCTCTCAAGCAACCCTCGGACACCTAAAAACGGGTCAACAACATGTGGCACTTATTCAGAAGAGGACAGAAACTCCTCAAAGATGGAGGGTCAGCAGGAGAGTGCTTTATATGCCCTGTGGTAGACATAACAGCAATGTCTTGTCTATGTTGTATAGAGGTACCTCTGTACTACAGCACAGACATCCGGCAGCTCAGCTATGAGTGAGTACAGTAAGAGATATCCCCTGTACTTACAGCAATGTCTTGTCTATGTTATACAGAGGTACCTGTGTACTACAGCACAGACATCCGGCAGCTCAGCTATTAGTGAATACAGTAAGAGATATCCCCTGTACTTACAGCAATGTCTTGTCTATGTTATACAGAGGTACCTGTGTATTACAGCACAGACATCCGGCAGCTCAGCTATGAGTGAGTACAGTAAGAGATATCCCCTGTACTTACAGCAATGTCTTGTCTATGTTATACAAAGGTACCTGTGTACTACAGCACAGACATCCGGCAGCTCAGCTATGAGTGAGTACAGTAAGAGATATCTCCTGTACTTACAGCAATGTCTTGTCTATGTTATACAGAGGTACCTGTGTACTACAGCACAGACATCCGGCAGCTCAGCTATGAGTGAGTACAGTAAGAGATATCCCCTGTACTTACAGCAATGTCTTGTCTATGTTATACAGAGGTACCTGTGTACTACAGCACAGACATCTGGCAGCTCAGCTATGAGTGAGTACAGTAAGAGATATCCCCTGTACTTACAGCAATGTCTTGTCTATGTTATACAGAGGTACCTGTGTACTACAGCACAGACATCCGGCAGCTCAGCTATGAGTGAGTACAGTAAGAGATATCTCCTGTACTTACAGCAATGTCTTGTCTATGTTATACAGAGGTACCTGTGTATTACAGCACAGACATCCGGCAGCTCAGCTATGAGTGAGTACAGTAAGAGATATCCCCTGTACTTACAGCAATGTCTTGTCTATGTTATACAAAGGTACCTGTGTACTACAGCACAGACATCCGGCAGCTTAGCTATGAGTGAGTACAGTAAGAGATATCTCCTGTACTTACAGCAATGTCTTGTCTATGTTATACAGAGGTACCTGTGTACTACAGCACAGTCATCCGGCAGCTCAGCTATGAGTGAGTACAGTAAGAGATATCTCCTGTACTTACAGCAATGTCTTGTCTATGTTATACAGAGGTACCTGTGTACTACAGCACAGACATCCGGCAGCTCAGCTATGAGTGAATACAGTAAGAGATATCTCCTGTACTTACAGCAATGTCTTGTCTATGTTATACAGAGGTACCTGTGTACTACAGCACAGACATCCGGCAGCTCAGCTATGAGTAAGTACAGTAAGAGATATCCCCTGTACTTACAGCAATGTCTTGTCTATGTTATACAGAGGTACCTGTGTACTACAGCACAGACATCCGGCAGCTCAGCTATGAGTGAGTACAGTAAGAGATATCCCCTGTACTTACAGCAATGTCTTGTCTATGTTATACAGAGGTACCTGTGTACTACAGCACAGACATCCGGCAGCTCAGCTATGAGTGAATACAGTAAGAGATATCTCCTGTACTTACAGCAATGTCTTATCTATGTTATACAGAGGTACCTGTGTACTACAGCACAGATATCCGGCAGCTCAGCTATGAGCGAGTACAGTAAGAGATATCCCCTGTACTTACAGCAATGTCTTGTCTATGTTGTATAGAGGTACCTGTGTATTACAGCACAGACATCCGGCAGCTCAGCTATGAGTGAGTACAGTAAGAGATATCTCCTGTACTTACAGCAATGTCTTGTCTACGTTATACAGAGGTACCTGTGTACTAAGGCACAGTCATCCGGCAGCTCAGCTATGAGTGAGTACAGTAAGAGATATCCCCTGTACTTACAGCAATGTCTTGTCTATGTTATACAGAGGTACCTCTGTACTACAGCACAGACATCCGGCAGCTCAGCTATGAGTGAGTACGGTAAGAGATATCCCCTGTACTTACAGCAATGTCTTGTCTATGTTATACAGAGGTACCTGTGTACTACAGCACAGACATCCGGCAGCTCAGCTATGAGTGAGTACAGTAAGAGATATCCCCTGTACTTACAGCAATGTCTTGTCTATGTTATACAGAGGTACCTGTGTACTACAGCACAGACATCTGGCAGCTCAGCTATGAGTGAGTACAGTAAGAGATATCCCCTGTACTTACAGCAATGTCTTGTCTATGTTATACAGAGGTACCTGTGTATTACAGCACAGACATCCGGCAGCTCAGCTATGAGTGAGTACAGTAAGAGATATTCCCTGTACTTACAGCAATGTCTTGTCTATGTTATATAGAGGTACCTGTGTATTACAGCACAGACATCCGGCAGCTCAGCTATGAGTGAGTACGGTAAGAGATATCTCCTGTACTTACAGCAATGTCTTGTCTATGTTATACAGAGGTACCTGTGTACTACAGCACAGACATCCGGCAGCTCAGCTATGAGTGAGTACAGTAAGAGATATCCCCTGTACTTACAGCAATGTCTTGTCTATGTTATATAGAGGTACCTGTGTATTACAGCACAGACATCCGGCAGCTCAGCTATGAGTGAGTACGGTAAGAGATATCTCCTGTACTTACAGCAATGTCTTGTCTATGTTATACAGAGGTACCTGTGTATTACAGCACAGACATCCGGCAGCTCAGCTATGAGTGAGTACGGTAAGAGATATCTCCTGTACTTACAGCAATGTCTTGTCTATGTTATACAGAGGTACCTGTGTATTACAGCACAGACATCCGGCAGCTCAGCTATGAGTGAGTACGGTAAGAGATATCCCCTGTACTTACAGCAATGTCTTGTCTATGTTATACAGAGGTACCTGTGTACTACAGCACAGACATCCGGCAGCTCAGCTATGAGTGAGTACAGTAAGAGATATCCCCTGTACTTACAGCAATGTCTTGTCTATGTTATACAGAGGTACCTGTGTACTACAGCACAGACATCCGGCAGCTCAGCTATGAGTGAGTACAGTAAGAGATATCCCCTGTACTTACAGCAATGTCTTGTCTATGTTATACAGAGGTACCTGTGTACTACAGCACAGACATCCGGCAGCTCAGCTATGAGTGAGTACAGTAAGAGATATCTCCTGTACTTACAGCAATGTCTTGTCTATGTTATACAGAGGTACCTGTGTACTACAGCACAGACATCCGGCAGCTCAGCTATGAGTGAGTACAGTAAGAGATATCTCCTGTACTTACAGCAATGTCTTGTCTATGTTATACAGAGGTACCTGTGTACTACAGCACAGACATCCGGCAGCTCAGCTATGAGTGAGTACGGTAAGAGATATCCCCTGTACTTACAGCAATGTCTTGTCTATGTTATACAGAGGTACCTGTGTACTACAGCACAGACATCCGGCAGCTCAGCTATGAGTGAGTACAGTAAGAGATATCTCCTGTACTTACAGCAATTCTAAAACTACACATCTGCCGACACTAAAGGCACCAACCACGATGTTGCGACACCAAAATATTCAAATGAACAACAAAATCATGAATAGATAGGTGAATATCTGAATAAGTAAATACAGCTAATTTGTGTCATTTACAATTAAAATATAGTTACTAATGTAATCAATTAGAATGTATTTATTATAACAGTAGTGTGTTTCCCGTTACCCCTGAATTCTCGTGACACACAATTGTGCCATGACACCGGCCGGGGGAGTGGGGTTGCCATACACAGAACCCCCAGCTGGGGGGGTAGTCATTGCTGTACAGAGAATGGTGGGAGGGGAGGTCATTGCCATACACAGAACCCCTTGGATTCTAGTTCCTGTACTATAAGTCTAATAATGAGACTGAATACATGACAGTGATCATCTGACCTCCTCCTTCTGCAGCTTGATCCTGGTCTGCAGCTCGTCCTTCTCCCTCTGTAGTCTGACAATGGCGTCTCTCTTCTCCTGCAGGATTTCCTCCTCCCGCCGGCTCTGCTGCTGTTTCACTGCCAGGTTGTGGGACAAGGACTCCAGCTGCTCCAGGTGGGAGAGTACACCTTCCGGGCAAGGCACAGGGTTACACGGACCACAGTACATACAGGGTTACACCGAGCGCGCTACGCGCAGGGTTACACCGAGCGCGCTACGCGCAGGGTTACACCGAGCGCGCTACGCGCAGGGTTACACCGAGCGCGCTACGCGCAGGGTTACACCGAGCGCGCTACGCGCAGGGTTACACCGAGCGCGCTACGCGCAAGGTTACACCGAGCGCGCTACGCGCAGGGTTACACCGAGCGCGCTACGCGCAGGGTTACACCGAGCGCGCTACTCGCAGGGTTACACCGAGCGCGCTACTCGCAGGGTTACACCGGGCGCGCTACGCGCAGGGTTACACCGGGCGCGCTACGCGCAGGGTTACACCGAGCGCGCTACCCGCAGGGTTACACCGAGCGCGCTACCCGCAGGGTTACACCGAGCGCGCTACCCGCAGGGTTACACCGAGCGCGCTACCCGCAGGGTTACACCGAGCGCGCTACCCGCAGGGTTACACCGAGCGCGCTACCCGCAGGGTTACACTGACCATGCTGCACGCAGGGTTACTCTGAGCACACACTACATGGAACACGGATTTATCAGTTATACAATGTGACATTATACACCTCTTCAGGGATCAGTGGAGAGACCATAACCAGGAAGTAGAAATAAGGATAAATAAAACACAATTAGAGGCTCTCACCTTCTCTAAAGAGGGTTTGGACCCTCTCCATGGTAACGGCTGAGTAGTGATATTGAGCAACCCAAAGGTGTGAACCTACAGAGTTATCTGAAAAGGAAAAAAGCATGAACAATGTAAATGTAACAGATTAATATAAATCTTTATTAGACATATATACACATGTAAATATTTCATATTAGAGATTGAAAGTAATCAGTGGGCAAAAATAGACAACTTAGAGCTTTACAGCTGTTGTAGAACTAGAAGTCTCAGCAGGAACATGTAGTTACACAACTGGTGGATAAGCTGTGAGGACATCCTGAGGCTGGGACTTGTAGTCCTATTACATGTAGAGAGACTGGGGGATCATGCTGGGACCTATAGTCCTATTACATGTAGAGAGACTGGGGGATCATGCTGGGACCTATAGTCCTATTACATGTAGAGAGACTGGGGGATCATGGTGGGACCTATAGTCCTATTACATGTAGAGAGACTGGGGGATCATGCTGGGACCTATAGTCCTATTACATGTAGAGAGACTGGGGGAGCATGCTGGGACCTGTAGTCCTATTACATGTAGAGAGACTGGGGGATCATGCTGGGACTTGTAGTCCTATTACATGTAGAGAGACTGGGGGATCATGCTGGGACCTATAGTCCTATTGCATGTAGAGAGACTGGGGGATCATGCTGGGACCTATAGTCCTATTGCATGTAGAGAGACTGGGGGAGCATGCTGGGACTTGTAGTCCTATTACATGTAGAGAGACTGGGGGATAATGCTGGGACTTGTAGTCCTATTACATGTAGAGAGACTGGGGGATCATGCTGGGACTTGTAGTCCTATTACATGTAGAGAGACTGGGGGATAATGCTGGGACTTGTAGTCCTATTACATGTAGAGAGACTGAGGGATCATGCTGGGACTTGTAGTCCTATTACATGTAGAGAGACTGGGGGATAATGCTGGGACTTGTAGTCCTATTACATGTAGAGAGACTGGGGGATCATGCTGGGACTTGTAGTCCTATTACATGTAGAGAGACTGGGGGATAATGCTGGGACTTGTAGTCCTATTACATGTAGAGAGACTGGGGGATAATGCTGGGACTTGTAGTCCTATTACATGTAGAGAGACTGGGGGATAATGCTGGGATTTGTAGTCCTATTACATGTAGAGAGACTGGGGGGATCATGCTGGGACCTATAGTCCTATTACATGTAGAGAGACTGGGGGATCATGCTGGGACCTATAGCCCTATTGCATGTAGAGAGAATGGGGGAGCATGCTGGGACCTGTAGTCCTATTGCATGTAGAGAGACTGGGGGATCATGCTGGGACTTGTAGTCCTATTACATGTAGAGAGACTGGGGGATCATGCTGGGACTTGTAGTCCTATTACATGTAGAGAGACTGGGGGATCATGCTGGGACCTATAGTCCTATTACATGTAGAGAGACTGGGGAATCATGCTGGGACTTGTAGTCCTATTACATGTAGAGAGACTGGGGGAGCATGTTGGGACCTGTAGTCCTATTGCATGTAGAGAGACTTGGGGATCATGCTGGGACTTGTAGTCCTATTACATGTAGAGAGACTGGGGGATCATGCTGGGACCTATAGTCCTATTACATGTAGAGAGACTGGGGGATCATGCTGGGACCTATAGTCCTATTACATGTAGAGAGGCTGGGGGAGCATGCTGGGACCTGTAGTCCTATTACATGTAGAGACACTGGGGGATCATGCTGGGACCTATAGTCCTATTACATGTAGAGAGACTGGGGGAGCATGCTGGGACCTGTAGTCCTATTACATGTAGAGAGACTGGGGGATCATGCTGGGACCTATAGTCCTATTACATGTAGAGAGGCTGGGGGAGCATGCTGGGACCTGTAGTCCTATTACATGTAGAGACACTGGGGGATCATGCTGGGACCTATAGTCCTATTACATGTAGAGAGACTGGGGGAGCATGCTGGGACCTGTAGTCCTATTACATGTAGAGAGACTGGGGGATCATGGTGGGACCTATAGTCCTATTACATGTAGAGAGACTGGGGGATCATGCTGGGACCTATAGTCCTATTACATGTAGAGAGACTGGGGGAGCATGCTGGGACCTGTAGTCCTATTACATGTAGAGAGACTGGGGGATCATGCTGGGACTTGTAGTCCTATTACATGTAGAGAGACTGGGGGATCATGCTGGGACCTATAGTCCTATTGCATGTAGAGAGACTGGGGGATCATGCTGGGACCTATAGTCCTATTGCATGTAGAGAGACTGGGGGAGCATGCTGGGACTTGTAGTCCTATTACATGTAGAGAGACTGGGGGATAATGCTGGGACTTGTAGTCCTATTACATGTAGAGAGACTGGGGGATCATGCTGGGACTTGTAGTCCTATTACATGTAGAGAGACTGGGGGATAATGCTGGGACTTGTAGTCCTATTACATGTAGAGAGACTGAGGGATCATGCTGGGACTTGTAGTCCTATTACATGTAGAGAGACTGGGGGATAATGCTGGGACTTGTAGTCCTATTACATGTAGAGAGACTGGGGGATCATGCTGGGACTTGTAGTCCTATTACATGTAGAGAGACTGGGGGATAATGCTGGGACTTGTAGTCCTATTACATGTAGAGAGACTGGGGGATAATGCTGGGACTTGTAGTCCTATTACATGTAGAGAGACTGGGGGATAATGCTGGGATTTGTAGTCCTATTACATGTAGAGAGACTGGGGGGATCATGCTGGGACCTATAGTCCTATTACATGTAGAGAGACTGGGGGATCATGCTGGGACCTATAGCCCTATTGCATGTAGAGAGAATGGGGGAGCATGCTGGGACCTGTAGTCCTATTGCATGTAGAGAGACTGGGGGATCATGCTGGGACTTGTAGTCCTATTACATGTAGAGAGACTGGGGGATCATGCTGGGACTTGTAGTCCTATTACATGTAGAGAGACTGGGGGATCATGCTGGGACCTATAGTCCTATTACATGTAGAGAGACTGGGGAATCATGCTGGGACTTGTAGTCCTATTACATGTAGAGAGACTGGGGGAGCATGTTGGGACCTGTAGTCCTATTGCATGTAGAGAGACTTGGGGATCATGCTGGGACTTGTAGTCCTATTACATGTAGAGAGACTGGGGGATCATGCTGGGACCTATAGTCCTATTACATGTAGAGAGACTGGGGGATCATGCTGGGACCTATAGTCCTATTACATGTAGAGAGGCTGGGGGAGCATGCTGGGACCTGTAGTCCTATTACATGTAGAGACACTGGGGGATCATGCTGGGACCTATAGTCCTATTACATGTAGAGAGACTGGGGGAGCATGCTGGGACCTGTAGTCCTATTACATGTAGAGAGACTGGGGGATCATGCTGGGACCTATAGTCCTATTACATGTAGAGAGGCTGGGGGAGCATGCTGGGACCTGTAGTCCTATTACATGTAGAGACACTGGGGGATCATGCTGGGACCTATAGTCCTATTACATGTAGAGAGACTGGGGGAGCATGCTGGGACCTGTAGTCCTATTACATGTAGAGAGACTGGGGGATCATGCTGGGACCTATAGTCCTATTACATGTAGAGAGACTGGGGGATCATGCTGGGACTTGTAGTCCTATTACATGTAGAGAGACTGGGGGAGCATGTTGGGACCTGTAGTCCTATTGCATGTAGAGAGACTTGGGGATCATGCTGGGACTTGTAGTCCTATTACATGTAGAGAGACTGGGGGATCATGCTGGGACCTATAGTCCTATTACATGTAGAGAGACTGGGGGATCATGCTGGGACCTATAGTCCTATTACATGTAGAGAGGCTGGGGGAGCATGCTGGGACCTGTAGTCCTATTACATGTAGAGACACTGGGGGATCATGCTGGGACCTATAGTCCTATTACATGTAGAGAGACTGGGGGATCATGCTGGGACCTATAGTCCTATTACATGTAGAGAGACTGGGGGATCATGCTGGGACTTGTAGTCCTATTACATGTAGAGAGACTGGGGGAGCATGCTGGGACCTGTAGTCCTATTACATGTAGAGAGACTGGGGGATCATGCTGGGACCTATAGTCCTATTGCATGTAGAAAGACTGGGGGAGCATGCTGGGACTTGTAGTCCTATTACATGTAGAGAGACTGGGGGATCATGCTGGGACTTGTAGTCCTATTACATGTAGAGAGACTGGGGGATCATGCTGGGACCTATAGTCCTATTACATGTAGAGATTACTGGGGGATTATGCTGGGACCTGAAGTCCTATAACATTCACCCATCGTACCTCAGCCGCTGCGGATACATATCTGCCGCCAATACTGGAAGACTAGAGCCCAGGCACTAATATACTTCTGGTTACTAGTGAAAGAAAGGAAAGTTAAGTCAGGCTACAAATCTGTCTCCAGCAGAGAGTGTATAAGTCAGATGCGGCGGCCATTTTCTCAGAGATCAACATTAGATCATTGGTGAGTGCATACCGGATGCGAAAGTAGAGACAGTCGTGTGAGACACAGTTGGTTCTCTAGTGTCTCTATATTAGCAGTTGCTAGGAGACCAAGTTATTGCGGGAAAGCTGAGAATGCCAGCTCCGGCATTGTGATTGGCTACCAGGGGAATGACGCAGTTGGTGTGGGCGGAGACAGTGAGGCACGTGGCTGGCGGCTGTCACACAGCTTTATTGATATGTATGAGGCGGACAGTGACACGCCGGGTACATGGCAGCGCTGGTGCAGTACGTGGTGCTCAGGAGGGACCTGCAGGCGGGGCTCGGCTGGCCCCTGGGGGCCCTGGTGGCTCAGGCCTGTCATGCGGCCACAGCTGTTATTCACCTGCACTATGACCACCCGCAGACCCGGAGCTACCTGCAGGAGCTGGACACCATGCACAAGGTGGTGCTGGAGGTGAGGGGCAGCTACAGTGTGCCCTATTATACCCCACTGCCCATATACTGTGCCCCATTATACCCCACTGCCCATACACTGTGCCCCATTATACCCCACTGCCCATACACTGTGCCCCATTATACCCCACTGCCCATACACTGTGCCCCATTATACCCCACTGCCCATATACTGTGCCCCATTATACCCCACTGCCCATATACTGTGCCCCATTATACCCCACTGCCCATATACTGTGCCCCATTATACCCCACTGCCCATACACTGTGCCCCATTATACCCCACTGCCCATATACTGTGCCCCATTATACCCCACTGCTCATATATTGCCCATACACTGTGCCCCATTATACCCCACTGCCCATATACTGTGCCCCATTATACCCCACTGCCCATATACTGTGCCTCATTATACCCCACTGCCCATATACTGTGCCTCATTATACCCCACTGCCCATATACTGTGCCCCATTATACCCCACTGCCCATACACTGTGCCCCATTATACCCCACTGCCCATATACTGTGCCCCATTATACCCCACTGCCCATACACTGTGCCCCGTTATACCCCACTGCCCATATACTGTGCCCCATTATACCCCACTGCCCATACACTGTGCCCCATTATACCCCACTGCCCATATACTGTGCCCCATTATACCCCACTGCCCATATACTGTGCCCCATTATACCCCACTGCCCATATACTGTGCCCCATTATACCCCACTGCCCATACACTGTGCCCCATTATACCCCACTGCCCATACACTGTGCCCCATTATACCCCACTGCCCATACACTGTGCCCCATTATACCCCACTGCCCATACACTGTGCCCCATTATACCCCACTGCTCATATACTGTGCCCCATTATACCCCACTGCTCATACACTGTGCCCCATTATACCCCACTGCCCATACACTGTGCCCCGTTATACCCCACTGCCCATACACTGTGCCCCGTTATACCCCACTGCCCATACACTGTGCCCCGTTATACCCCACTGCCCATACACTGTGCCCCGTTATACCCCACTGCCCATACACTGTGCCCCGTTATACCCCACTGCCCATACACTGTGCCCTGTTATACCCCACTGCCCATACACTGTGCCCTGTTATACCCCACTGCCCATACACTGTGCCCTGTTATACCCCACTGCCCATACACTGTGCCCCATTATACCCCACTGCCCATACACTGTGCCCCATTATACCCCACTGCCCATACACTGTGCCCCATTATACCCCACTGCCCATATACTGCCCATACACTGTGCCCCATTATACCCCACTGCCCATACACTGTGCCCCATTATACCCCACTGCCCATATACTGCCCATACACTGTGCCACATTATACCCCACTGCCCATGTACTGTGCCCCATTATACCGCACTGCCCATTATACCCCACTGCCCATACACTGTGCCCCATTATACCCCACTGCCCATTATACCCCACTGCCCATACACTGTGCCCCATTATACCCCACTGCCCATTATACACCACTGCCCATACACTGTGCCCCATTATACCCCACTGCCCATTATACCCCACTGCCCATTCACTGTGCCCCATTATACCGCACTGCCCATTATACTGCACTGCCCATACACTGTGCCCCATTATACCCCATTACCTATTATACCCCACTGCCCATGCACTGTGCCCCATTATACCCCACTGCCCATGTACTGTGCCCCATTATACCGCACTGCCCATTATACCCCACTGCCCATACACTGTGCCCCATTATACCCCACTGCCCATTATACCCCACTGCCCATTATACCCCACTGCCCATACACTGTGCCCCATTATACTGCACTGCCCATTATACTGCACTGCCCATACACTGTGCCCCATTATACCCCATTACCTATTATACCCCACTGCCCATGCACTGTGCCCCATTATACCCCACTGCCCATACACTGTGCCCCATTATACTGCACTGCCCATTATACCGCACTGCCCATACACTGTGCCCCATTATACCCCATTACCTATTATACCCCACTGCCCATGCACTGTGCCCCATTATACCCCACTGCCCATATACTGTGCCCCATTATACCCCACTGCCCATATACTGTGCCCCATTATACCCCACTGCCCATATACTGTGCCCCATTATACCCCACTGCCCATACACTGTGCCCCATTATACCCCACTGCCCATATACTGTGCCCCATTATACCCCACTGCTCATATATTGCCCATACACTGTGCCCCATTATACCCCACTGCCCATATACTGTGCCCCATTATACCCCACTGCCCATATACTGTGCCTCATTATACCCCACTGCCCATATACTGTGCCTCATTATACCCCACTGCCCATATACTGTGCCCCATTATACCCCACTGCCCATACACTGTGCCCCATTATACCCCACTGCCCATATACTGTGCCCCATTATACCCCACTGCCCATACACTGTGCCCCGTTATACCCCACTGCCCATATACTGTGCCCCATTATACCCCACTGCCCATACACTGTGCCCCATTATACCCCACTGCCCATATACTGTGCCCCATTATACCCCACTGCCCATATACTGTGCCCCATTATACCCCACTGCCCATATACTGTGCCCCATTATACCCCACTGCCCATACACTGTGCCCCATTATACCCCACTGCCCATACACTGTGCCCCATTATACCCCACTGCCCATACACTGTGCCCCGTTATACCCCACTGCCCATACACTGTGCCCCGTTATACCCCACTGCCCATACACTGTGCCCCGTTATACCCCACTGCCCATACACTGTGCCCCGTTATACCCCACTGCCCATACACTGTGCCCCGTTATACCCCACTGCCCATACACTGTGCCCCGTTATACCCCACTGCCCATACACTGTGCCCTGTTATACCCCACTGCCCATACACTGTGCCCTGTTATACCCCACTGCCCATACACTGTGCCCCATTATACCCCACTGCCCATACACTGTGCCCCATTATACCCCACTGCCCATACACTGTGCCCCATTATACCCCACTGCCCATATACTGCCCATACACTGTGCCCCATTATACCCCACTGCCCATACACTGTGCCCCATTATACCCCACTGCCCATATACTGCCCATACACTGTGCCACATTATACCCCACTGCCCATGTACTGTGCCCCATTATACCGCACTGCCCATTATACCCCACTGCCCATACACTGTGCCCCATTATACCCCACTGCCCATTATACCCCACTGCCCATACACTGTGCCCCATTATACCCCACTGCCCATTATACACCACTGCCCATACACTGTGCCCCATTATACCCCACTGCCCATTATACCCCACTGCCCATTCACTGTGCCCCATTATACCGCACTGCCCATTATACTGCACTGCCCATACACTGTGCCCCATTATACCCCATTACCTATTATACCCCACTGCCCATGCACTGTGCCCCATTATACCCCACTGCCCATGTACTGTGCCCCATTATACCGCACTGCCCATTATACCCCACTGCCCATACACTGTGCCCCATTATACCCCACTGCCCATTATACCCCACTGCCCATTATACCCCACTGCCCATACACTGTGCCCCATTATACTGCACTGCCCATTATACTGCACTGCCCATACACTGTGCCCCATTATACCCCATTACCTATTATACCCCACTGCCCATGCACTGTGCCCCATTATACCCCACTGCCCATACACTGTGCCCCATTATACTGCACTGCCCATTATACCGCACTGCCCATACACTGTGCCCCATTATACCCCATTACCTATTATACCCCACTGCCCATGCACTGTGCCCCATTATACCGCACTGCCCTGTAACCTGCCCATTATACCCCACTGCCCGTTATACCCCACTGCCCATATACTGTGCCCCATTGTACCCCACTGCCCATATACTGTGCCCCATTGTACCCCACTGCCCATATACTGTGCATCATTGTACCCCACTGCCCATTGTACCTCACTGCCCTGTAACCTGCCCATATACTGTGCCCCACTGCCCTGTAACCTGCCCATATACTGTGTCCCATTATACCTCACTGCCCTACAACCTGCCTATATACTGTGCCCTACTGCCCATTATACCCCACTGCTCATATACTGTGCCCCATTATACCATACTGCCCTATAACCTGCCCATATTATGTGGCCCACTGCCCTATAACCTGCCCATATAATGTGGCCCACTGCCCATATACCGTGCCCCACTGCCCTATAACCTGCCCCTATACTGTGCCATAATGCCCTTTAACCTGCTGTGCTGAGCCTTATTGCCCTGTACCCTGCTGCCCAGTAACATACCCATACTGTGCCTTTCTGCTATATACCATGCATTATCCCCTCTTCCCCACTGCCCTGTGTCCCACGATTTCCTTAGTTTTGAAGCTGGTGGAGACAAAATAACTTGTAACCAATCAGATTGTTCACATCAGTACAGAGTATTTCAGGAGAAATGTGTTTATCTGGGGTGAGGCAGTGACTTGTACCCCATGTGATTATTGAGGACAGGGGCAGTGACCTGATGTGAGGAGGGGAATGGAGGCAGCAGGAAGCCACAGACTGAGAGTTATATAGTGGAAGGAGCAGGGTCCCCAGCAGCACAGAAGTATATCAGGAGATGAGTGATGTGTTAGTGAGGACAAGGCTGCATGTGACAGGATTTGAGTATCATAGACTGACAGTGGTAGGAGTAATGTCCCTGCAGCACAGAGTAGTGTCAGCAGCCTCATGCTGTTACATTGAAGTAATAAGATTGTGTTGTCAGGAGTGGAACTAATGCTGGATGGTGACCCCTGTAATCCATTGGTAAATATAAAATATTGTTTTTATTCAGTAATGTCAATCTTTGGCCTTTGGCGGGCTGGGACATGTAGTTCCACAATAGCGGGAGTACCCCCAACTGCCATCCTCTATATATAATGATGCAACTGAGGCAGCTGTGTACTGACCCTATAGAGCTAACATTGTATATGAGCCAAGTATTCGCTGATCTGATTCCTTTATATCCAGCCTGCAGGTGGCGCTAGACACACGTCACACACAGGAGAAAATTAGAAAAGCAGAATAGACTTTTTATTTATTTAAAGAATTTGCTGAATTTAGTTCTGTGGATATGAAACGTATAACTGTACTGTTAGTCTCCTGCCGTGACAGATCTGGTATATTCATCTGTGGGATTGTGCCTCCAGGTCCCGGACGAGGTGACTTTGACCAATTTAGCCGAGACATTGAAGCTGGCGAGCATTGATCACAAAGTGTGGATCGAGCAGCCTGAGAACATCGCTACCTGTCTGGCCCTCAGGCCGTACCCCAAAGAGGACGTGCACCCCTATCTGCGCAAGTTTAAACTGCTCAAGTGATTACTGTGAATGGAAAACTGCTACACAGGAGGCGATAACGATGCTGTCATTACCAGCAGCTTAAGAACTAACTGGAGAGTGTTGTGTTTTATTGTACAAGAAACTTATTGACCCCCCCCCCCCCACCTCTTGCGTTTACAGAATATAACAATAATGTCAAATCTGATGGATGTGTATTAATACAATGTTCTGGAGAGAAGAACCCACAGACTGTAATTGACGTAGTGTTCTTTGCTCAATTGTATCTATTGTGTGTAGGTTAGACATGGTTTTAAGTTATTGCCCTGTACAGGCTGTGACCAAACATAGGGACTTGTGTCTAGCACCTAGTCTGCTCTATTCTTAGTCCCTGCTGGACCAGACCATGTCCCACCAATCACAGCTTATCCAGCCTCCCCAACTTGTGCCTCTCCAGGCTCTGTGAAACTACAAGTCCCATCATGCCCTGACAGTTATCGGCTTACTATCTTCTGCCAAAGCATGCCGAGTCTTGTAGTTTCACAACATCTGGGAAGCTGCAGGTTGGCCAGGCCTGCGTTAGCCGTAACTTGTTCTGCAGGCCGCTGCCCCAAGCTTGTGTTTAGTGACCGGACTGTCAGTAATGGTGACAGGAGCGCTCTGGGAGCAGATGAAGGGATAGAATGAAGTGTTATCTCATTCCCTTAATATTTACACAATCTGGAAAAAAACAACAGTTTTAAAATACCTTTTAATGCACAAAAAAAATAAGGTTTAAGTTCATAACATTTTCCTTTTTGGATAATTAAAACATATCCCTAAAAATTAGACAAGTTAACGGAAAGCGAACACAAATGAACTAAGGGACCGGTATGTCTGTTTTGTGCAGCAATTGGCTGTGGGTCATTCTCCTTATTCCTACATAGAAGAGAGCACAGAAGGACACGGACATTGGAATCCCCGGTACAGAGAGAGATGTCCTAGATGATCATGCAGGGTGATGTGAATAACTAGGGTTACTGAATGTACAGGGTTTTTTCTATTACAAAGCATCAGGAGGCTGTGGTCCTGCATCGATGCCGGACGTGTGTGTCTGGGATGAGACCAGATCACATTCAGATGGGGTTTAATCCCCTGTGAAATGTCAGCCGTAGACGGTGGAAATTACACAATGAGCAAGGAAAGGAAATTGGATATTTCTCAGCCTGGAGAAGCTGCAAAGGTGTTTAAGCAAATGAATACTCTCGGATTAAAAGGTGGAAGTGTTTACTTGATTTGTCGATAGAAATTGTTACGGAATAACCTATTGGTCGTGAACCCACCTCCGTCCAGCAATGGAGAACAGAGCAGGTCAGACGTAGATTAGGAGAATGTTTGATATAACTGTGAGACCATGCTTCCCAAGAGAGAGAGGTGCCTATTTCCAGCTCCCGGCACTAGGGTTTGAAGGGGACGTTGGGGGGTATAAGGCAGGAGTACCTGTCCGAGATACTGCCTTTGTGGTTGGAATACCCTAGTAAGGTGCGGCCTAGGGGCAGGGGATACAGCACCAATCATAATGAAGTTAGAGCAAGGTGGCTGTTGGAATTTGTGAAGGTCCCATGGTAGGAGATTGAACTTTTGTTGTAATTGGAGAAAGAACTGGAGGACAATCCCCATTAACCATGGACCTTTTTGAGGAAAAGACTATCTGCCAAGGCAATGAGGTCGCCATTATGATGTGAGCCCTCGCTCCCAGAACCACCCTCCAAATCCAGTTCATTTGATACAATCCCCAAAAAGCCTTTTTTCTATGACTCGTCCATTGTTGCTGGTTGAATGGGGGAAATAAAGGCAAACTAATTCTCCGCTGGGTGGTTTTCTCAAACACAAGACTCCCACTCCCATTCAAAAGCAAAACCCCAGGGTGACATAACACTTTCCATAAACCGTAATTATATACTGTATATTATTCCCAATGGTTGGTAACCTGGAGCGCATCTAAGCATTGTGCCTTTGTAATGTCCGTTTCTAACCCTTTCCTACACATAACCAAACTTTATCTGCCACACACAAAACCGTCAATCTTCATCTCGGACGTTAATTATTCCACCTTTGAAAAAAGTCACAAAACATTTAGGAGTCGGAGTATGCTCAGGCTGGGTACACGGGCCCTACAGTGTCTGGGGCCTGGTAAGGATGAGCTGTGTTCAGTCGCTTGTAGCTCACAGCTCGGACCTGTTTTGATATCGGGCAAATAATCCTCGATAAGGGAAAATGCGGTGGAGCGCCAGCTGCTCTTCTCAGTGTCAGCAGAACGTCGTCGGTGAAAGGCTCTTCGGATGACTTCCACAAACAACTTCCAGTCCTACCAAAACCATGTGTGATCTAGCAAATAACTATTCTTCCAATCTCTCCGCTCAGGATTCTAACGCCAACTGCCTCTGCTAACGTTTAAACCTCTTATCAGCCCTCACACATCAACCCCCCCGCCTGCCGCTTCCTACTTCATGGACAAGATTGACAGTATAGGATATCAAATGGTATCCACTTCCACAAGCAACAACCTACTCCGTTCCTTCCTGCACCTTCTCTTTATCCCCAAAAATGAAGATGTAGGGCCTGAGTCATTAAGGAGAGCAAAAAAGGCGTAAGTTTGCTCCTGGTCAAACCATGTTACAATAAAAGGGGTGCAAATCAGTTTATTACTTTGCATGTAATATAATTCTGGCTGTTTTTTTCATGTAGCACAAATACTTGATAGCTTTATTTTTACACTGAAATTTAAAGTTGATCTAGGACATGCCCTACCCCAACTATAAATCTGTCCCCACATTTTCTATTTACCTCCCCCTCCAATGCAACATGGTTTTGCCCAGGTGCAAAGTTACTCATTTTTCTGATCCATATCTCTCAGGTTACTATCTGAGCTCCTCCAAGTTCTTGAGATGCTGTCTACACTCACCTCACCCAACCTTATTCACACCCTCCTCAGTCTAGAAACACAGTGCATCTAATCCAAACACTACATATATATAATACTTGCATTACCAAATTAGGGTCTCACACAATGTATTTGTCAAAGGCTGTATCAAAATGGAAATATCACAAGATTAAGAACTCAATTTATCTATAGCAGTGGTCAGGGAACAGGGGTAAATTACCCCAAATGGGGTAAAAAATAAATTCCTGGGGGTAATGCTGCCAATTCACATGCTGTCAGTTGGATTGTAGACCCATTTAAATGTGAAATTGCTGTTGTACTAGAAGAGCCTCAAGGGTTGGCAGAGGCACTCCTTGAGCTTCGATGCAATAATGAAGCACGTATTGCATTTGAAAACAAAGCAGATCTGTCATATTTTTGGATGTCATCAGCTACAAAGGCATCATAATTGCACATGAGGAGTCTGTCAAAAAGTTGCTGCCTTTTGCAACAACCTACCTTTGTGAACAAGGAATTTCCACTCTAACGAACACAAAAACAAAGCAGAAAAATCGATTGGACGCTGAAGACTGTATTCAAATTGCTCTGACATCAAAATGCCCGAATATTGATGCTCTCGTATCAAAAATGAAGCAACATCATTTCTCATTGCTCAAGTTGAAGCTTTCAAAGAAAATTTGAATAGATTCAATAAAATTTTGAATTCCAATAATTAATAATATATGATTTCCTTCCTTTCAGATCAAGGGGGTAATGTCGGCGTATCTAAATATATTTGGGGGTAAAAGGTAAAAAAGTTCCCTGATCTATAGGGATCTATCCCCTTGTTCGCAATCTGAAGCCTGTACAATAGAGGGTATGGGGTATTGCAGATGATCATATATGGAGATCGTAGTACCTGAATATTAAATGACAGGCGCTAAATGGCCATCAAAGGAGGTCACCGGTCACCAGCAAACAGCGGAATCCTAAGTATTTTAGACATCTATTTGCAATATGATCTCTTCATTGGTCCGTAACGGGGGGCCGGGTAGGCTGAGGTTGAATACGATCTATTAAGTTTTATCATCGTTAATCTTGCATCTTTTTAAAGAGCCAGGGGGTCAATTGCCGGACTGGATTTAGGAAATCAGAATTTATGCCCCCAGAGACATAATCCAGCCCTGCTGATAGTTATTATGGTGGTGATACAATTATACCTAACCATATCATCATCATCATCATCATTTATTTATATAGCGCCACTAATTCCGCAGCGCTGTACAGAGAACTCATTCACATCAGTCCCTGCCCCATTGGAGCTTACAGTCTAAATTCCCTAATGTAGACACACACAGACACAGACAGACAGAGAGGGAGACGAACAGACAGGGAGGGAGAGACTAGGGTCAATTTTGATAGCAGCCAATTAACCTACCAGTATGTTTTTTGGATTGTGGGAGGAAACCGGAGCACCCGGAGGAAACCCACGCAAACACGGGGAGAACATACAAACTCCAAACATATAATAATACCTTTATTATGGACAACCAATTATAACCTCTGAGAAGTAGAAAGTCATGTGGGATAAGAGGTTATTATTATTTAGAAGTAAGGTGGATGTCAAATTAGAGTCAAGGACTCTCCCTCAGAAAACAGGTTCTAAAAGGGCATCAAAACACCTTGAAAGTGGGTTCTTTTAAAAAAAAAAAAAAATCATTAAATGAAAAACAAAATGGCACCTTCCCTCCCACAATGACTACCAATAAAAGTGCTCATAGGCTGCTCAAAAGAGCTGGAGAATATAATAAAATACTTTGTAGCAGTGATGAAGAGGTAGAGAAAAGCAGAACACCGGGGCCCTTATGGAAGTAACACGTGTGATATGTGATGGGGTAGAGGAGGCTTTCACATTGACCATACATGGTGCATGTACGATTAACCAATAAATAGCGGCATCTAGAAAGCCTAAATTAACGATGGATAAGCAAGTCAAAATTGTCCAAGAGAACAAAAGAAGGGGGACATAACGCTACTTATTATAAACCTTTATTTATAGAGCGCCACGAGGTCCGCAGCGCCGTACAGAGGGCAAAGAACAAGTCAGTACATGGTATTACAGTACAGTCATGGCCAAAGTTGAGTGGCGCAAGTATTGGTTTTCACAAAGTTTGCTGCTTCAGTGTCTTTAGACCTTTTTGCCAGATGTTGCTATGGTATACTGAAGTAAAATTACAAGCATTTCATAAGTGTCAAAGGCTTTTATTGACACTTACATTAAATTTATACAAAGAGTCAATATTTGCAGTAGTGTCCCTTCTTTTGAAGACCTCTGTAATTCGCCCTGGCAGCTGTCAATCAACTTCTGGGCCACGTACTGACCGATGGTCGCCCTTTCTTGTCTAATCAATGCTTGGAGTTTGTTTGTGGGTTTTTGTTTGTCCACCCGTCTCATGAGGATTGACCACAAGTTCTCAATGGGATTAAGGTCTGGGGAGATTCCTTGCCATGGACCCAAAATTGCAATATTTTGATCCCCGAGCCACTTATTTATCACTTTTGCCTTATGGCAAGGTGCTCAATCATGCAGGAAAAGGCATTGTTCATCATCAAACTGTTCTTGAATGGTTGGGAGAAGTTGCTCTTGGAGGATGTTTTGGTACCATTCTTTATTCATGGCTGTGTTCTTAGGCAAAATTGTGAGTGAGCCCACTCCCTTGGCTGAGAAGTAACCCCACACATGAATGGTCTCAGGATGCTTTACTGTTGGCATGACACAAGAATGATGGTTGCGCTCACCTTTCCATTTCCAGACAAGTGTTTTTCCAGATGCCCCAAACAATCTGGGGGATTCATCAGAAAAAATGACTTTACCCCAGTCCTCAGCAGTCCAATCCCTGTACCTTTTGCAGAATATCAGTCTGTCCCTGATGTTTTTGCTGGAGAGAAGTGGCTTCTTTGCTGGCCTTCTTGACACCAGGCCATTCTCCAAAAGTCTTTGCCTCACTGTGCGTGCAGATGCACTCACACCTGCCTGCTGTCATTCCTGAGCAAGCTCTGCACTAGTGGTTCCCCGATCCCGCATCTGAATCAACTTTATGAAATGGTCCTGGTGCTTGCTGGACGTTCTTGGGCTCTTCACAACTATTGCACCTCTCTCCTTGAAGTTCTTGATGATCTGATAAATGGTTGATTTAGCAGCAATATCCTTGCCTGTGAAGCGCTTTTTGTGCAAAGCAATGATGACTACATGTGTTTCCTTGCAGGTAACCATGGTTAACAGAGGAAGAACATGATTTCAAGCACAACCCTCCTTTAAAGCTTCCAGTCTGTTATTCTAACTTAATCAGCATGAAAAAGTGATATCCAGCCTTGTCCTTGTCAACACTCTCACCTGTGATAACGAGAGAATCACTGACCTAATGTCAGCTGGTTCTTTTGTTGCAGGGCTGAAATGAAGTGGAAATGTTGTTTTTAGGATAAAGTTCATTGTCATGGCAGAGGAACTTATATTAATTGAAATTCATCTGATCACTCCATGACATTCTGGAGTATATGCAAATTGTCATCATAAAAACTGAGCATCAGACTTTGTGAAAAATAATGTGTGTCATTCTCAAAACTTTTGGCCATGACTGTACAATACAGTAAACAAAAAAACACTACAACTCTGCAGTTACTGGGGTGCAAGGGTTATATTCATCGCAGTGGTGAGCCAATGTACGGGGATCTGAGGGCACGGGACCTCAGCTTGTTTCCTGACCACGCTAGACCCCTACACCCGCTACGGTACGTTCATACACCTGTACTACTCTGAGTATAAGACCTGGAGGCATCGAGTACCTGTGAGCATAACAAGCTCTACGGGAAAGGCGGCTGCTATAGGTGAAGACCTTTCCGTCTGGTTCTACAGGTTTATCATAACACCATTAGCCGTAACAATATCAGTCTAAGGCTGTTTTCAAGCGCTTTCTTAAAGCCATAGTTCCAAAACATATCACCCAAAACTTGAACATGTCATTAGGTGGGGTCTCTGCGCCCGCTGGAAGGGTTGTTAGAGGGAGACGTCCACTTGCACAACGTTGATGAGGGTCAGGAAGGGATTTTCCTTGGTTTCCTCCTGAAGGGGATCTAAATTGGCCAAAGACCCAAGGAGTTTTTAGGTTTTACCTTCCTCTGGATCACCACTGCCCTCCCTCTTGCTCTTCTGGCTAGGCCATGCTATAATATAACATATATAATATAACTTTATAGGTGGTGGCCATGTTTTGTTTTTAAGTATTAAGGTTTGTGTTAAAAGATGTGCATTATGGCAATTTGGCTTTTTAAGGACTGTCTTGGCTCAATACGGGCATGATATTAACTAGGGTATGTCAATTAGAGGCATTCATTGCTTCAGAGTCAGGCTGTGCAGCCAGACATGATCCGTGTTTCACCAGACTTATGAAACACCCCCAATTTATAACTGAAGGAGGCCTCGAACAGAGGACCTGTTTTATGGGAAGATGCTGAGTGCTCAGGAGGCATTTGGATAGGTCACAACCAGTGGTGGTGGGCTGCAGTTTAGGAGGTACCAGGCGTTGGCTGAAAAGCACTGTGGGATGCTAGGGTAGCCAAGTGCACCGCCCCCCCCCCCCCCCCTTTGCGTGGGGGGTCGGGGGCAATGGGGCTCTCCCAAAATGCATATGGATACGGCTGGGGGCTGGTGCCAGTAATATTGGTTTTTGCTACCATTTCATAATACAAATTTAAGGAAACTTTTACCATACTCGAGTCTCTCTCTGTTATTGTTGGGTACTATTTTAATAAATAATAAGGGGAGGTCGAGGGTATCAACCATTAGGGTAGGTGATGAAACCCGTGTGACATTGCAGCGTGGGCAGACAAAATCGCTCTACACCACCAAAATACCGATTCACTGGGCAAAAGAGAAAATATGTCATCAAAACACCAAACATTGATCAAGTGTATATAAAACTGACAATCCGACGGATTTACGGGGTAGAAGAGCTCTGGAGTAGGAAACACTATGTTCTGTAATATAACCTAATATTGAGGTACAACTCCATCTTCTCCCATAGAATCCAGGATTTTAGTAGTTGGAGAGTGTAGAGGATGTTCCATTCATCTTACAGTATAGTCGGAGGCAAGCTCAGCTGGTCTGACACTACCTCACCCTGCTGGGAAAATAGCTGGAGAGCACAGGTTGCTCTAGACAAATCAAACATAATGGGCCCCAGGCGTTAAGAAATGTAGGTCAAAAAAAAAAAAAAAGGAGTAAAATGTTTTCTGGACAAACCATGTTACAATGCAAGGGGTCCAAATTAATTTATTATTTTGCACATAAGTTAAATACTGACTGTTTTTAAATCTAGAGAACAAATACTTGATAGCTTTATTTTTACACTGAAATTTAAGGTTGACCTAGGACATGCTCTACCCCCAACTATTATTCTGTCCCCACATTTTAAATTTACCTCCACCTCCAATGCAACATGGTTTTGCCCAGGTGCAAAGTTACTCCTTTTGTATGCTTTGCTCTCCTTAATGACACAGGTCCAATAAGTCCAATATATATTTATATACATGCCGTTTTTCACCCAGTAAAGCAAATGGAAATCAGAATTTTAAATGACTTTATTTACAATAAACAGAATAATTAAACATTTAACAAGCCAATAATATAACAGCACAAAGGCAGTATTATCTAACCACTTCACTGCCTGGAGCATCTGCAAGGTGTGGGTTTTGCAAAAACAGCACAGGCTGGGAAGGAGTCTCCAAACTAAATGACTGTTCATAGCGTCATGCGCAGGTATCTGGAAATCAGATAAGTTCATGGGCACCTTACATTCTCGTCTCATTTCTTAATGCATTGTTACATTTTTATTCTAGAGTCCTGTAAAATAGATTTGTCGTTTTCTAGAGCAAAACTTTAAAAGGAAAACCTCAAAAAAAAAAAAAAAAAAAAATGTAAAAAAAAAATTTGATGATCGCCAAACGCCTGACGAGAAATATTCGTTAGACGTTCAGTTTTATCGTTTCGGTATTTCCATCTTACAGTACATTCTGTTCCTTTACTTCTACAAAGTTTACGTACAGAAAATAGAAGCAAAAACATATTTTTTTTTTCTTTTTGCTACGCAGTTTTCCTTACGAAATTAAAAGAAAGATCAGTTATTTTTTTTATTTTTATTTTTTTTACAATAAATTATCTTATCCATTACAATAGCCAGCACTCATTTCAAACAAAATATAAAACAATTTTTTTCTTAAAGGGAACAACTCTTTATTTAGCAGAAAACAGCTTCACTTTTTTTTTCCCTATTGTAGGAAAAAAACAATATGAAAAAATCCCGGTGTTTACTCTTTTTTTTTTTTTCCTTTTCTTTTCTTAAGAAACAATTGTAATACAAAATATTTGAAACTTATCTTCATACCTTATTACATTTACGAAAAAAGCAGCTGGCTAAAGAATCTCGATTCAGAAAAAAAAATAAAAAAAAATTAAGAATTAATTGTATATAGCAATTTACCTAAATGTTAAAAAGGTATAGGCCATGTATTTTTTTTTTACATTTTTTTTTTAATTTTCTTTTGTTTATTATTATTTAGTAGTAGGACTTAGAAACAAGGCCCTTTTTTCTAGAGCAAAATAACAAATAAAACAACAACAAAAAATACACAGCATTAAAATAAAAAAGACATGTCGACATGCTGGTTATCTTACAAGTTTCAGAAGTCAGGTTTTTGGATAAAGTGAAAGTTGCCCACCACATCAGAAGAAAAGTAATAAGTAGTTGTATCCGGAGCATTATATAAAGCCTATTGGTTTATCCGCAGCAGTTACTAAAGCAGAGGGGGGGGGGGGGGTCACAGACACTGTCTTTCATAGAAGTGTGTATGTACAATAAATACACTTGTTTCAGTGAAATTATGATGACTGTTGCCAGAGATAGAAAAAGGGCATCTAAATTTTTGGGAGACCTGAGAGCAGATTAGGGGTTGCAGAAGTTTTGTAATTTAAAGTAGTTTTTCCAGTTTTAGTTTACACAAAAGATCCTCACTTCTTCCTATGGAAATGAAAAAATACAGCAGTGAATTCATAAACCTTTGTCTGTAACAGTTGGGGATTGGGCTGGGGATTTGAGGGAATGGAGATTCGGACGTTTATTTTGGGGCTCCCTCTCACGTCTAAAATTATTTTCTCATAATATGTAAATTAACACCAGCATATATTAGAAATATTGCTTTTGGACAAGTTTAAATAATGGGAGACAACAAGGCCATGTTTTAAATCTTACTGGTCTGGGTAATGTAATCTGAGTCCTTAAACTTTGTTTTGGTTAGAGTTGGGCGAGATTGAAGAAGATGGAGTGTACTGTAAAAAGGCAATGTTTCTAAAGTTTGAACTGGCTTTTATGATGAATAAAACTGGACTTGATCGGGGGTCCCAATAAAAAAATTGTCAAAAGATGCACAAGTACTATTGAACTGTCTGAGGAGCACCTGTCACAGGTATAACTACACTTATTCCTGATTATCAAATATATATATATATATATATATATATATATATATATAATGCATAGCATGATCATGTTGTAATTCATGTTTGTTTAGTGTAGGACTGTGTATAATTTTTCACCTGGACCCGCTCTGGCAACAGAATAGGGCCGGGTTCGAGACTGACGTTGGAGTTTGAGAATAGAGGAATACACAAAAGGCAGTGTCAATGAATGGAAACACAGAGTAAAAACAACACATACAAAACGACTGTACAAGTCCTTTATACGTTCTCCGAAATATAACTACTTTAAAAAAAAAAAAAAAAAAAATACTGGTGTAAATATCAATTTCCTTCCAAAAAAGAAAAGAAGGCTCTGTTCTTAAGAAAAGCAACATAAAAATATACAGATTCCCGCTGCGTGGTACCGCTGTAGGGTACGGGCAGAAGGAATATCCTGAGTTAGGTTACACTGTGGTGGACTTGGCGAGCCTGTAGGGTAGACAGTATCCTAGCAGCAGGTTAAAGCGATTACTTATACTAGACATCTGAGCGCCGCTTGCAGGAACGATACAAATTTGCTTTGTGATATCCAGAATGCATAGGGGTAGGGTTGGATTTACAATAAGAAAACACTTTGACAGGAGGGGAAGGGTCAACTGTGCCGGCTCCGCCCACTCTGCAGCTAGCTCTGCCCAGGTCTCCACAACGCTATTCCATATATAACTCCCAATTATCTCGCCTCAATATCTGCACACTTAGACACCGCCATTTTTTTTTTGTTTTTGTTTTTTTTAATTCTGATTGCACACAGTGAATCATAGCTAGGGGGGAGCCGCAGTAGTTTTGGCTAAGGTGCTCGGGATTTAAATCCAGTCCTGCTTAGTGGTGGGTGTATTTCATTGTATGTACACCAGGTTGTCAGTAGGTTGTGAGCTGAGCCTACAACAAGTTCCTTCTTCAGACCGCTCCGTTTGGATCAGACGGGGCACTGCTGATATTGGGGGACCTTCCTAACCCCTTCTAATGGATGTATGGCAATTTCAAAAATCAAACACCCGATGGCTTTTTTGCCTGTTATGCTTTCCATTCTTCATTTTATGTTTAGGCTATAATTTGGCTAACTTGTTTGGATTGAGGTCCATGATCTTAGGTCTTATCAATGTCTTAGCAAAAGCTGCAAGACAGACTGTTCTTTGTAAGGTGCTAAAGCGCTTCTGTCCTGGTTTTCATTGGGGACAATTAGCAATAACGTTTTTGGAGAAACATCTTGAAAACTCATTTTTTAAAATGAAAACACATCCAGCCTTTTTCGCCAAGCGAAGGATGTGAGTTTTTCGAAACAAACTTGCACAGCATCGTAACCTTACAATAACGTGTATGGCTATTAAATAAGTTCCCCAATGCACCCGACGATAACTCTGGAGCAGAATAAGGGATTTTATGAGACGATACATAATTGCTCATGCAGACAAAGCCTTTAGAACAAAACAGAACAGGACTACTGTGTTTAAGACCAAATTAGCCATGACAATTGTGGCCGATATGGTAAATTACCAAGGTGTTTATGCACGGCTATGGAAGGATTCCCTCCCAATGATCGCCAGAAGTAAGGAAAACCTGTCTGGAAAAGGTGTTTGTCCTAATACTGAACTTCACATTACAAACAGTGTAACAATATAAAGGAAAACGTTGCTCTATTTAGTTAAAATATGAAAATTGGCGGCGATCATAGAATGCTAGGGGGCCCATCGTGGTGCACAAAATTGATGGCGATTCCTCTGGAATTTGAAAATTTCATTAGTTTCTAAAATTTCCAGTCAAATTTCACAGATGTCCAACTTTAGATCCTAAATCAACAGAACCCATAAGTGCTTGTTATATCACAAAACATTTTTTCTCCTCCGCAATTGGCTAAATTCTAACAAAATGTACAAAATGAGGAAATTATGTTTGAAAGTGTGATATATATATATATTTTTCTAGAAAGGGAGATAGTCCATTCACATACAGGATGCTGCCGTGTAGTTGCACGGTCGTACTTTAATGCAGGCTTCGGCCTACTCTGCCTCAGAAGTCAATCAGGAGGCTACAAAGACTGCAGTTGCCTTGTCTTGGCCTACGGGCCAGGACCATATCGACAGGTTACTCGTCTATTCAGTGTGTGGATACCAATTTACATAGTGAGGGGTGAACAGCACTGTCCTCAGTAAAACTCACTGACCTCCTTCCTGTATACAGCGATGGAAAGGAAAAGAAAATCACTTTAACTAACTCCATGATTTTACGCTCTGAAGAGAAGATTTTCACTTAATTTTTTTTTTTTTTAAGAAATTTGTCAAACTTCAGGAAAATATTGCGGACTGCCAACGTTTGCTGCTCCAGCAGCAAAGAGGGTTAAAAAACAGGCCGTAAAAAGGTGCGCAAAGCAGGGCCTCCCACTTAGAAAAAACATGATTGTACATACAAGCCAGAAATAGCTGTACAAATGCACTTTAGCTGCAACAAAGATGAGCTTTACCTCGGTATAATATATATATTTATATATACTTTTCTCTCTTTTTGCCCCCTCCCCCAAACCCCACCACCCGTAAATTACCCAGAACCCTTCTCTCTCCTCCTCGGGTTCTACATCAGTGACAGGACCAGCTGAAACTGACGTTCTGCGACATTCTCTCCAGGCGCCAGAAAAAACAAAAACGCCCATTCCGTTCAGTGTCATCACAGCAACTGCGTACAAAAATAAGTATCATCTGTCATTTGGCTCGAAAGGGGACCGTTGGTCCGATTGTCCAACCCTGCAGCTCACTCCAAACGTCCCAACGCCAGCTAAGCGACATCCAAAGAGGGCAAGGGGGCTTAAGGGGGATTGAAAAAAAAAACCTCTCATTGTTTTTTTCTTTCCTCTCCTTTTAGCAATGTCTCTGCTTCGCAGTCTTCCAACTCGCAAGGATGGCTGCAAGTTTAAGAGATATCAAACATCTCTGCAAAAATATAGAACATATATATGTTGCATATATATATGTAATTCTATAATTCGTCTGTGTTACTCGTTGCATCGCTCTCGCCTTCACAAGGCCTGGTCTGGATGAGCTGTCATTCAGTGAGCAACTGTTGTAATAGGCTCTTCTGCTGAGCCTGTGGCGTCTGAGATCCTGGTGTGGTCTTCTTTGTATTAATGGATCCTGATTGGTTCAGGTAAGGATCCCCGCCCACGAGGTTCACTGTGCACTGGACGTCTGCAAACACCTGCACTTGTTGTACCTGCTGGGAAGATATATACAACGGGAGGCTTAGACAGGAGAAGTAGCATAGACAAACCTATAATAAAAGGTTAAGGTTCCCCTGACAACAACACACAGAGTGGAGGCGGCATTTTCTGGGCAATATTCATGAGATTTCAGACATCACGCAGTAATATCACCATTCCTGGGAGCTGGTTCAGCCCACAATACAGCTACCTCCGCAGACACCTTAAAGTGGATTGGAACCCATCACCGAAATCACAATATTTATTGCCATATGCTGATCGCTAGAATCTGATTGGTTGCTATGGGCAACAGCTCCACTTTTCTTTTATAGAAGGTTTGATACATCTACCCCGTGCAGTGGACACTGTACTTAAAATGTGGAAGTAGATCTGGTAGATCCCTTGTAGAGATCATTTGTAGAAACTGTTCTAAAATAGTGTCAGACATGCAATTATATTCATATTTTTACACATTTGCCTTTATAGCGCTGTCCTCCTAAATGTATATTTTTAAGCGTTTTTGGGTGTATTAGATTTGTTTTATATTTTTATTGTTGATATTCCAACAGCAACTCCTTACTAAGAGCACCTGCACTCACACACCAATCAGACTCCTCCCTGTAATTACTGACGCATGTAAATTATACAAAACTACATACAACATACAGAGTGAATGCCATAATCCACAGAACAGGTATAACTTACATGTGTCACACTGGAGGCGGCCATTTTTGGGCTGAACGGCTATCCATGAGAAAGAAGCATCAATTCACTAGTAACCAGTGATACAATTGAGGTATGAGGCACTTCATGGCCAATATTCATGAGGCACTGGTATCTAGTGAAATGACAGACTGCATTCTTCTGAACGGTCGTTTCACTCATAAAACGGCCACTTCAGTGTGGACAGAGCCTGTGCTCTTACTGGTTTGATGGCTGTAGATATCTGGGTGACTGATCTCTGCTGTGACTGAAGACCACACAAGAGATGGCTGAAGTCTGAGGGTTTAATTCAGAACATATAACGTATCCTGACATACGGTGGTTATATGTACAGATTACATACAGTCGGGACATGAAGACAGCGGCTGGCGACAATTACCTGTCCCGTGTCTGGATCCGTTTTCAGCAGATCCGTAGAGGAGAGTTGGTTGCAGTAAAGTCCTCCAGGTCTCAGAGATGGATCATTCACCTGCTGTAATACAGACACAGTGGTGGTCAATGACAAGCAGCCCACTCTCCATCTCCACATACATCTTCACCTCCATCATCTGTATACACAGCCGCCGTCACTACACCTCCATCATCTCTATACACAGCAACCGTCACTACACCTCCATCATCTCTATACACGGCCGCCCTCACTACACCTCCATCATCTCTATACACGGCCGTCCTCACTACACCTCCATCATCTCTATACACAGCAACCGTCACTACACCTACATCATCTCTATACACAGCCGCCCTCACTACACCTCCATCATCTCTATACACAGCAACCGTCACTACACCTCCATCATCTCTATACACGGCCGTCCTCACTACACCTCCATCATCTCTATACACAGCAACCGTCACTACACCTCCATCATCTCTATACACGGCCGCCCTCACTACACCTCCATCATCTCTATACACGGCCGCCCTCACTACACCTCCATCATCTCTATACACGGCCGTCCTCACTACACCTCTATCATCTCTATACACGGCCGCCCTCACTACACCTCCATCATCTCAATACACGGCCGTCCTCACTACACCTCCATCATCTCTATACACAGCAACCGTCACTACACCTCCATCATCTCTATACACAGCCGCCCTCACTACACCTCCATCATCTCTATACACAGCAACCGTCACTACACCTCCATCATCTCTATACACGGCCGTCCTCACTACACCTCCATCATCTCTATACACGGCCGCCCTCACTACACCTCCATCATCTCTATACACGGCCGTCCTCACTACACCTCCATCATCTCTATACACAGCCACCATCACTACACCTCCATCATCTCTATACACGGCCGCCCTCACTACACCTCCATCATCTCTATACACGGCCGTCCTCACTACACCTCCATCATCTCTATACACGGCCGTCCTCACTACACCTCCATCATCTCTATACACGGCCGCCCTCACTACACCTCCATCATCTCTATACATGGCCGTCCTCACTACACCTTCATCATTTCTATACACGGCCACCGTCACTACACCTCCATCATCTCTATACGCGGCCGTCCTCACTACACCTCCATCATCTGTATACACGGCCGCCATCACTACACCTCCATCATCTCTATACACGGCCGCCATCACTACACCTCCATCATCTCTATACACAGCAACCGTCACTACACCTCCATCATCTCTATACACGGCCGCCCTCACTACACCTCCATCATCTCTATACACGGCCGCCCTCACTACACCTCCATCATCTCTATACACGGCCGTCCTCACTACACCTCCATCATCTCTATACACAGCCACCATCACTACACCTCCATCATCTCTATACACGGACGTCCTCACTACACCTCCATCATCTCTATACACGGCCGCCCTCACTACACCTCCATCATCTCAATACACGGCCGTCCTCACTACACCTCCATCATCTCTATACACGGCCGCCCTCACTACACCTCCATCATCTCTATACACGGCCGTCCTCACTACACCTTATCATTTCTATACACGGCCACCGTCACTACACCTCCATCATCTCTATACGCGGCCGTCCTCACTACACCTCCATCATCTGTATACACGGCCGCCATCACTACACCTCCATCATCTCTATACACGGCCGCCATCACTACACCTCCATCATCTCTATACACAGCAACCGTCACTACACCTCCATCATCTCTATACACGGCCGCCCTCACTACACCTCCATCATCTCTATACACGGCCGTCCTCACTACACCTCCATCATCTCTATACACAGCAACCGTCACTACACCTCCATCATCTCTATACACAGCCGCCCTCACTACACCTTCATCATCTCTATACACGGCCGTCCTCACTACACCTCCATCATCTCCATACACGGCCGTCCTCACTACACCTCCATCATCTCTATACACAGCAACCGTCACTACACCTCCATCATCTCTATACACAGCCGCCCTCACTACACCTCCATCATCTCTATACACGGCCGTCCTCACTACACCTCCATCATCTCTATACACGGCCGCCCTCACTACACCTCCATCATCTCTATACACAGCAACCGTCACTACACCTCCATCATCTCTATACACGGCCGTCCTCACTACACCTCCATCATCTCTATACACGGCCGCCCTCACTACACCTCCATCATCTCTATACACGGCCGTCCTCACTACACCTCCATCATCTCTATACACAGCAACCGTCACTACACCTCCATCATCTCTATACACAGCCGCCCTCACTACACCTTCATCATCTCTATACACGGCCGTCCTCACTACACCTCCATCATCTCTATACACGGCCGTCCTCACTACACCTCCATCATCTCTATACACGGCCGCCCTCACTACACCTCCATCATCTCTATACACAGCAACCGTCACTACACCTCCATCATCTCTATACACGGCCGTCCTCACTACACCTCCATCATCTCTATACACGGCCGCCCTCACTACACCTCCATCATCTCAATACACGGCCGTCCTCACTACACCTCCATCATCTCTATACACAGCAACCGTCACTACACCTCCATCATCTCTATACACAGCCGCCCTCACTACACCTCAATCATCTCTATACACAGCAACCGTCACTACACCTCCATCATCTCTATACACGGCCGTCCTCACTACACCTCCATCATCTCTATACACGGCCGCCCTCACTACACCTCCATCATCTCAATACACGGCCGTCCTCACTACACCTCCATCATCTCTATACACAGCAACCGTCACTACACCTCCATCATCTCTATACACGGCCGTCCTCACTACACCTCCATCATCTCTATACACGGCCGCCCTCACTACACCTCCATCATCTCAATACACGGCCGTCCTCACTACACCTCCATCATCTCTATACACGGCCGTCCTCACTACACCTCCATCATCTCTATACACGGCCGTCCTCACTACACCTCCATCATCTCTATACACGGCCGTCCTCACTACACCTCCATCATCTCTATACACGGCCGCCCTCACTACACCTCCACCATCTCTATACACGGCCGTCCTCACTACACCTCCATCATCTCTATACACGGCCGCCCTCACTACACCTCCATCATCTCAATACACGGCCGTCCTCACTACACCTCCATCATCTCTATACACGGCCGTCCTCACTACACCTCCTTAATCTGTATACACAGCCACCGTCACTACAACTCCATCATCTCTGTACACAGCCACCGTCACTACACCTCCATCATCTCTATACACGGCCGTCCTCACTACACCTCCATCATCTGTATACACGGCCGTCCCCACTACAACTCCATCATCTCTATACACGGCCGTCCTCACTACACCTCCATCATCTGTATACACAGCCGCCCTCACTACATCTCCATCATCTGTATACACAGCTGCCCTCACTACACCTCCATCATCTCTATACACGGCCGTCCTCACTACACCTCCATCATCTCTATACACGGCCGCCCTCTCTACTACAATGCCAAGTTTCTAGTACATTTCATATTATCTCACAGTTTAGTGTAATTAGTGCTACAATGATTTCAGTTTCCTCCAGCACCTCCTCACTTTACATGTTTTACAGGACACACGTGGGTCATACACTACTGCCCGCTGGACACGGTCACTGACCTGCTCCGTGCACATACTGTTCATGGTCTGCATGGGCAGGGAGCTCATCTGCATCTGTCCGCTCATCTGGTTGCCATTCGGGCCCCCGGTGTTGCCTCCTCCCATGGATACCGTTATGCTCATGTTGTTGTACATTCCTTGCTGGCCCTGTGAGGGCTGGTTCTGTCCCGCCTGCCCAAAGACGCTGTGAACACGAGATGTACGGAGTATTGTTATATTACAGTGATGCTGCGCTTTGTAACCACTGTGGTTATTACCAGGACACAGGACCTTGTACTTTACTGCTATCAATCTGCTTCACCCTCCCACCGGATCACTCAGAACAGAGTCAGCCAGTCAGAGAGTCATTCAGAGAGTCAATGTCAGTCAGTCAGAAAGTTAGAGTGTCAGTCAGTCAGAGAGTCAGAGTGTCAATCAGTCAGTCAGAGAGTTAGAGTGTCAGTCAGTCAGTCAGAGAGTCAGTGTGTCAGTCAGTCAGAGAGTCAGAGTGTCAGTCAGAGAGTTAGAGTGTCAGTCAGGCAGTCAGAGAGTCAGTGTGTCAGTCAGTCAGAGAGTCAGAGTGTCAATCAGTCAGTCAGAGAGTTAGAGTGTCAGTCAGTCAGTCAGTCAGAGAGTCAGTGTGTCAGTCAGTCAGAGAGTCAGAGTGTCAATCAGTCAGTCAGAGAGTTAGAGTGTCAGTCAGTCAGTCAGAGAGTCAGAGTGTCAGTGTCAGTCAGTCAGTGTCAGTCAGTCAGAGAGTCAGTCAGAGAGTCAGTCAGTCAGTCAGTCAGTGTCAGTCAGTCAGTCAGAGAGTCAGTCAGTCAGTCAGAGAGTCAGTCAGTCAGTCAGTGTCAGTCAGTCAGTCAGTCAGTCAGAGTCAGTCAGTCAGAGGGGGGTATTCAATTGTTAGCGTTAACGCAAAAAAACGAGCGCTCAAAAAATATTACCGTTTATACAGTAATATTGCGCACGAAAAGTGTTAATACGATAGTTTACTCACTGAAATTCCGCGAGTAATTACCGTATTAACGCTAAGATTTTTTGAGCGCTCGTTTGAGAGCGTTAACGTTAACAATTGAATACCCCCCAGAGAGTCAGTCAGAGAGAGTCAGTGTCAGTCAGTCAGAGTGTCAGTCAGTCAGAGAGTCAGTGTCAGTCAGTCAGTCAGAGTCAGTCAGTCAGTCAGTTAGTCAGAGAGAGTCAGTGTCAGTCAGTCAGTCAGTGGCTTAGTCACAATGGACTTCTTGTTTGCTCCGAACTTGTGACATCACCGAGGCATGGGGACTGCCTGCAGCCAGGGACCTACACAAAGCAGCTCTCAGGGAAATCTACGCCCCCTTCTTACCTGGAGCTTCCCAGCGTGCCCTGCTGCCAGCTCTTAAGGTCAGGTGACTGGTACCCTGGCGTGGACGGTGTCTGCTGGAGCATGGGGCTCTGAGAAGGGGTGATGCGAGGGGACATCAAGGGACTGGTGGGGCTTAGAGATGGTGCGAAGGTAGGGTCCCCCTGCTGGCTGATACCTGCAAGCGACAGAGAGACGTAAGCTCACTAGAACATCTTCAGACTAATGCTACAGAACTTGGACATTACAATGGTGCAACAAAAACATTCTAATTATTGGTGGTTAAATATATTTAAGCTGATTTTTTAGAATTTGCAAAAGTAGAACATGTTTAAGAGAACATTACAACGGGTGCTGTATGTATTTATGTTACTATTAAAGTACAGTCTTGTACAACTCTATGGACACTGTTAGCAATATATGGTGGATGGGGAGGATAATAATAGTAGTTATGTAATTGTCCCTGTATTACCTGTTGTCGAGTACTGAAAGACATTCTGCTGCATCTGAGTATTCATCCCAGAGCCAAACTGCCCTCCGACGTTTCCCATCATGCCTCTGTTCACTATTCCGCCTCTACTGCCGCCTCCGCGGTTCGGCAGCGAGGCCTCCGGAGTTGTACCCAGAGGTGAGAAGGGACTGGTTGATGGGGGTGGGTTCACAGGGTTTGTACCATAGCTGTGGGGGTAAGGGAACTGCTGTGGGGGACCTTGCGGGAGCCTGGAAGCCCCCATAGTGACGGGAAGACCAGCTGCCGATGGATGGTTGCTTCCGAAGCTCTGCTGCCTCATCAGTAGCGCTCTTTGCTGCATGAGCTGTTGCTGGCGGTGTTGCTGGCTGTACAGTTCCCGCTGCCGCTGAGCGAGCATCTGGGCATTTAGCGGAGGCTGCAGAGACAAGCACATACAAGGTCGGCATTTCAATCATGTTCATCAGACCCAAAACGTAAAATCCACCATTGGGCGTAACTTGCCCAAATCCCCGGGGTTTTCCAAAGCCTTCAGGGCCTGTCTGTGTAGTATTGTCAGTGCCCCTCCCCCAGTGAAAGCAGTGTTGTCAATGCCCCTCCCCCTTGTGATACTCCCGCTCACATTGACTGAGAAGTACAGAGGGGAAGGAACATCAACAAAACCTCTATGTGTCTGATGTTTGGGTTTGGAGAAGAGCAGGAGGGGGGTGGGGTATTATAAACTATGCACTACATAATGATTAGTCGGAATCATGGGAAGTGATATGCAAATGACAGCATCTTATATGTAGTTCTGGCTTCAGAATATATAAAGACAGCGTTCTGTAATGCAGAGGTGGACAACTCGTGGCTCTCCGGCCTCTGTGGAACTACAAGTCCCAGCCATCCCGGCTTGCATACCTTCAGCCTTACCTGTGGGGAGATGGCTTGCTGCATGCCCGGCCGCATGACCATGGGAACCGCATTTCCTACACCAAACTGGCTGAGGATGGCTTGTCGATTCTGGTGCACCATCTGCAGAACAGACAGAGAATGGAGGAAACCAGACACATTCCCAGGACACAAACACTAACCCTCCCTCTACTATCATGTCACAGGGAGGGAGAAGACAAAGACGGGGATTAAAGATGGGACATTTTTATACAAGATTACAACAGGGAAGGTTTCTCTGACTTTTCCCCAACGCTGCAGATATATAGGATGGAAATATTAACAAGGAGCCGTGTTTGGAACTTTTTAGAATCTCTCCCATTGTTACATTTCCAATCCTAGAACGGTGTCTGCAGATCACCCCGCAGTGTCTGCGTCGCCCCCCTGGATACTTGGATAATACATACAAGTGATTTGATTCCAGGGGAAGGAATAGGGGGTTGTCTTTTCTTTCTAGGACAGTCATTTAGTAATCAGATCCTTTACTTTTATTACTACAGAATCCAATGTAAAGTGGATGAATTAGTAACTACAGTGACAGTTACTCTTAGATCCATGTTGGTGTCTTTTTAGTATATACAGATATATCAGTGATGCTTTGCACGGGGGTAGATAATCCAGCTATTGCATACAAGATACAGGCCTGGTAAAGTCATGTTACGATGTGGAACCAATGCACTGTACTCGCATTGTACCAGAAGTCCCAGCATTCCCAGCTTCAAGGTTTGAATGCAGTCTGTATACATTTTAAGGCCAGGAAAGTAATATAAGTGGTCCGTGCATGGGCTTTTTTTTAAACACGCTGCGTTAGCTTGCTGGCTTCCCTCTGTACCATATCTTTGTATCCTCTGTCAGATTTGCCTATTCTTCTATTCTTTACTGATAACAGAGAGAACAGGCTCCCAGTTCAGTGACTTTACCTGCTGCTGTCCCTGTAACCGCTGTTGCAGCTGGAGACGGAGCTGGTTGGAGGCCGTTCCTGGCCGGGCCAACGTTTGCCGAGGCTGCATGTTCATGCTGTTGGGATAGGACCCTCGCTGAGGAGGCACCTGGATTGGCACAGGCCCAAAAGTGGTCTTCTGTCTGACCATGTTGGAGAAGGGTCCGGGAAGTCCGGGGTTGGGCGAGGCTGAGGGGTAGGACTGTGGGTACAGTCCAGGCTTCTGTTCCATAAGGACCGGAGCTACAGAGGGCGGCTGAGCAAACCTGTCATTCACCACCTCCAGACCCCCTCCCTGCGGAACACAACAATACAACCAATGTTAGTATAGTTCCCAAGCAACTACCACCCATTACAATTATACAGTGTAAACAAAATACATGAATGAGGACCCGGCAGCTGGGTCTGTTAATGGCTGCGAAGCGCGTAAGGTGTGTGAAAGGCTGCATCGGGAGGTTGATCAGGTAGCTGAAAGGACAAGACTCAATTGCTGTTTAATTAACCGGTTAGTGCCACATGCATGTTTTTCACTGTCTCAAGGCTTTTATGTCTGGGGAAGCAACTACTATTACCACCACCGATGAGGTGGAGTATTGCATAACAATTTGGGTTCCGGGATCAAACCCCCGAATGTTCTACAATTGCTGCCTGACTAGCTCTGGTCAGTATAACCACCAGCGTGCCGTCATTTACATTGCTGGCTAAGACCTGTCCGTAACCACCGGCCAATTTAGAGAGACCATCCATACCTGAACAAGCTTGTCAATTCCGAGGGCTCGGTCTAACTCGGCCAGCTCATTCTCGTCTTTGCCATTGAGGTAGGACACCAGTTGTTCCAGTAGGATCTTCTCATCATTCTGTCCCTCCATGGTGGTTGGAGGGCAAAGGAAGTCATCGATCCTGCAGGGGAAGAAGAAATAAAACAGATATGAAGGTGTGGGCACCTTAACACGCTCATTGAGGGTTTCTTCTACAGAGAAATTATCTTGTTATGATCTACAAAAGCTCAGGCAGAAGGAATGGTCTCTGCTCATTAGTTTGTGGGAGGTGAGATACAGAACTGCTCCTGGTACATTAGATTATTTATTTATGCATTCTTAGATATGTTGCAGAGAGTAAGTGCACCAAGTCTCTCCCGAAGCAGAGAGTAAGTGCACCAAGTCTCTCCTGTGGCAGAGAGTAAGTGCACCAAGTCTCTCCTGAAGCAGAGAGTAAGTGCACCAAGTCTCTCCCGAAGCAGAGAGTAAGTGCACCAAGTCTCTCCCGTGGCAGAGAGTAAGTGCACCAAGTCTCTCCCGAAGCAGAGAGTAAGTGCACCAAGTCTCTCCCGTGGCAGAGAGTAAGTGCACCAAGTCTCTCCCGTGGCAGAGAGTAAGTGCACCAAGTCTCTCCCGTGGCAGAGAGTAAGTGCACCAAGTCTCTCCCGTGGCAGAGAGCAAGTGCACCTAGTCTCTCCCGTGGCAGAGAGTAAGTGCACCTAGTCTCTCCCGTGGCAGAGAGTAAGTGCACCAAGTCTCTCCCGTGGCAGAGAGTAAGTGCACCAAGTCTCTCCCGAAGCAGAGAGTAAGTGCACCTAGTCTCTCCCGTGGCAGAGAGCAAGTGCACCTAGTCTCTCCCGTGGCAGAGAGTAAGTGCACCAAGTCTCTCCCGTGGCAGAGAGTAAGTGCACCAAGTCTCTCCCGTGGCAGAGAGCAAGTGCACCTAGTCTCTCCCGAAGCAGAGAGTAAGTGCACCTAGTCTCTCCCGTGGCAGAGAGCAAGTGCACCTAGTCTCTCCCGTGGCAGAGAGTAAGTGCACCAAGTCTCTCCCGAAGCAGAGAGTAAGTGCACCAAGTCTCTCCCGTGGCAGAGAGCAAGTGCACCTAGTCTCTCCCGTGGCAGAGAGTAAGTGCACCAAGTCTCTCCCGAAGCAGAGAGTAAGTGCACCAAGTCTCTCCCATGGCAGAGAGTAAGTGCACCTAGTCTCTCCCGTGGCAGAGAGTAAGTGCACCAAGTCTCTCCCGTGGCAGAGAGTAAGTGCACCAAGTCTCTCCCGTGGCAGAGAGCAAGTGCACCTAGTCTCTCCCGTGGCAGAGAGTAAGTGCACCAAGTCTCTCCCGTGGCAGAGAGTAAGTGCACCAAGTCTCTCCCGAAGCAGAGAGTAAGTGCACCTAGTCTCTCCCGAAGCAGAGAGTAAGTGCACCAAGTCTCTCCCGTGGCAGAGAGTAAGTGCACCAAGTCTCTCCCGTGGCAGAGAGTAAGTGCACCAAGTCTCTCCCGTGGCAGAGAGTAAGTGCACCAAAGTCTTTCCTGTGCGGAGCTGAGCGTTACGCGATTCAGTGACTTTATATACTATTAAGACGAACAGGATATTTTGTCATAGCTGCTATTTACCAAAGTCTGATACATTTTATACCAGGTCCCTGTATTCAGACTGTGTATTGAAGGTGCAAAATATATATTAAAAAAAATGCAAGTTATGGGTATTTCTTATTATTTTTGAAATATAGGATTTGTTTTCTTTATAAACAGAATTCAGAATAAACAAAAACCAGTAAAAAAAACAAAAAACAAACAGCAACAAGACTCCCAGTCAAACAAATCACCTCACAGGATGTAGCAGATATCTCGAGAGCTCCCTTGAAATTTCTAGCAAACGATCAACTGTCTCTGTTTTAAAGGGAATACAGTTCTCTAAAAGTGTATCTGTCACCTACATACAGAGCAAGCAGCCATTTATGAAGATGAGGACCGTCCATTCACTAGGAATTGGAGAGAGATGGGAAACCTGATACACTTTAAGGGATGATTGTCGGCCCTCTAATCTTCAAAAGGGCCCCACACTATCCTTAATCTCAAACAAACCCCGCACTCACCCCAATACACCCCAGGCTGCCTGCTGTCCGTCACTGAATTAGTGGCATCACTGAGGCAAGGCACCCAAAAAAGTTGTATTGACAAAATGTTTTACATTATAAGTGGAACTCAGAATATGCATCTATGTTCCAGTAGGTGGACACACTGCCTATACTACATTCTATTTAATGACACAGCACTTGTGGTCCATTTAGTATTCAGATAAAACAGAGGACACACTCCCCATAGTAGTCAACAAATCACTATTATAATATCTGCTTTAGCGGTGTTCACATGTGGGCAAGACAATGCCCCACAGACTGATGTCTGACCGCTGGTGAACACAAACCTACAAACTACAGCCTTTAACGACTGATACTGTGCGATTGACAAAATAGTTCTTACAATACTTATTAAGCCACATCCTGCATTCTGCCCAGCGCTACAAGTAATAGCCAAGAACTTGAATTAGGAAAACGGAGTGGCAAAATTTTGGGTATTTCAAATAACCACCCAATGTAGCGAGCAGTCACAACGTGGCACACTGATACACATCTACTGGGGCACCGATAACAAACATCACCCGTCAGGAGGTTATCACAAGGCAAATGATTATGTCCAGATTGTAAAACTGTTATAGTGCTGTGAAATCACACCCCCCCCCCCCCCCCCCCCCCAGGTTCACATGAGATGAACTCGGCTTCCTGTCAAATGTCTCGCCCTACGCCTAACTTCATACCCTTCAACAGATGCCGCAAACCTTCCTGTGTACCCCGACATCTGCACAGACATCTCCTGTCACCCCGCATTCCCCTAATCTGTGTTCTGAAGGCCGAGCATCAAGCAAAAGAACCAGTGAGAACATGTTACAGAGTTATACACATATGTACACCGATCAGTCACAACATTAAATCCACCTGCCTAATTTTGTCTAGGTCCCCTTGTGCCGCCAACACAGCTCTGAACGGTCTAGGCATGGACTCCACAAGACCTCTGAAGGTGTCCTGTGGTATCTGGCACCAAGACGTGAGCAGCAGATCCTGAAAGTTGTGAGCTGGGGCCTCCATGGCTCTGACTTGTTTTCCCAGCCCGTCCCACAGATGCTCGATCAGATTGAGATCTGGGGAATTTGGAGGCCAAAAAGTGAACACCTTGAACTCTTTGTCATGTTCCTCAAACCTTTCCTGAGCAATGTTTGCAGTGTGGCAGAGCAGAATATCCTGATGAAAGAGGCCTCTGCCATCAGGGAATACCGCTGCCATGAAGGGGTGTCCTTGAATTCCTAGCAGAACATTGCCCAGAGCATCACACTGCCGCCGGCTTACCTTCTTCCCATAGTGCATCCTGGTGCCATCTCTTCCCCAGGTACACAACGCACACACACCTGGTCGTCCACATGATGTAACAGAAAACGTGATTCATCAGACCAGGCCACCTTCATCCATTGCTCCATGGTCCAGTTCTGGCGCTCAGGTGCTCATAGGAGGCGGCAACAGGGGTCAGCATAGGCACTCTGACCGGTCTGCGGCTATGCAGCGCCATACGCAACAAGCTGCGATGCTCTGTGTGTTCTGACACCTTTCTATCATAGTCAGCAATAACTTCATCAGCAATTTGTGCTACAGTAGCTCTCCTGTGGGACTGGACTAGACGGGATAACCTTCGCTACCCAGGCACCTCAATAATTCTTGGGCACCCATGACACTGTTGCCAGTTCTCCGGTTGTCCTTCCTTGGACCACTTTTGGTAGTTACTCACCACTGCATACCGGGAACACCCCACAAGACCTGCCGTTTTATGGTCTAACCCAGTCGCCTAGACATCATAATTTGGCCCTTGTGAAAGTCACCTAGATCCTTAAGCTTGCCCATTTATCCTGCTTCCAACACATCAACTTCAAGAACAGACTTCACTTGCTAAGGATATATATATATATATATATATATATATATATATATATATATATATATATATATATATATATATACACACACACACACACGCATACATATAACAGTGGAACTACTACTAGTAAGTTTGACTAACTGCTAAACAGACCGTGCTCAGACTTTGCACCAGGGACCCAGGGGCCCTTAGCTCTGCCATTGCACGTATACGTATAGGTATGTGTCAAAATATGTTTTATTTCATTTACTTTTTAGGATTGGAGTAACCAATTATATGATTGGCATTAGAGGCACTATAAAGACGATGGCACCTGAGTGCCATTAATACCAACCAGCATCCTCCTCCGAGCAATAATCCGATGAACGTTCTCGCCATAGGCCCGCTCTTACAGACCTGCGAGGGTTAACCCTGGCAAAGCCAGCTCTCTGTCCTCCCGTAAGCTCCCCATAAATCATCATATGTAAAGAATTAAATAGGTCACAGTTGACCCAGGGGCCTGGGAGCGCACACACAACAACATCTACAGTCTATGTAATTCCTGCCTCTGTCTCGTATATAATGGTATCGGGCTCCAAAAAAATATATATAAAAAAAAAAAAACAATCTAATTACACCCGGGATCATTTTGGCTAATAAAACACTGCAATGTGCTAGGAAAACAGAAGGCGGCTTTGATAGCGAATCCGTGGAGCGTACGGTTCCCCCGGACTAGAACTATTTATCCTTTTAGTGATAGATGAGTACCAGATGTGGCAGCCCAGAGCTAGAAATGTAAAAACAAACGCAGGAGCGGCTGTGTAAGGTATAACAAATACGTCCCAGCTCCGTCCCGCAGGCTGCATTAACTCCTTCCCTGCCACACTGTGATAACTGCACCGGTTAGTCGCAGGAAGAGAGGCTTGTACAGTTTCACTTAACATTCTAGAGCTTTTAAAACAAAAAAGTGCACTAGAGCACAGGCTTCTGCTACATGGACTAGTGTTTTCCTGCTAGGGCAACAAACAATGCCACCGTCTAAGACTTCGGTAGCTCCCGGCTGAACGTCATGGGAGATAAGAAACAAGTAAAATACGGTATTATAATGACACAAGTCTCTAGTTCTACTGCTCCAAGGGTGGACCCCGCTTACTGTGAATAGCACACACTAGGGACCACGCATTGTATAAACCCAACAGTTTCCGCTGGCTCGCCAATTGTTAAAGGGTCATCAGACAATCTAGGTGTGTTTCACCCAATCGCTGTTCAGTAAAGAGGAGGCTGCGAGAGATAACATGGAACGGAGGAAGGATAAATGGGAGAAAAGAATGTAAAACATTGTAAAACAGAACAATAGGAAGAGCATGGGAAGACTAAACCGGAGGGAGAGGACCAAGGACAGACTACACCATACCTAGCGGCTGCCTCAAATATTATTCAACGATATTCCTCAGATCACCTGTATCCTAGTGAAATAAGGGATAATGTTTCATTTCAACTCCAAACCGCTAGGTATAAATACAGATAGAGCAGAAAATTAGGGGTAGATTTAAAGTTTCTAAAAAGGAAAAGTGGAGCTGTTGCCCGTAGCAACCAATCAGATTCTAACTATCATGTTCCAGAATGTGCTGGATAAATAAGAGCTAGAATCTGAATGGTTGCTACGGGCAACAGCTCCACTTTTCCTTTTTAGAAACTTTAGTAAATCTACCCCTAATTTCCTGCTCTACTAAAGTTTCTAAAAAGGAAAAGTGGAGCTGTTGCCCATAGCAACCATTCAGATTCTAGCTCTCTTTCATCCAGCACATTCTAGAACACGATGGTCAGAATCCGATTGGTTGCTGTGGGCAACACCTCCACTTTTCCTTTATAGAAGCCTTAGGAAATTTCCCCGTAGGTTTCCTGGAGCAGAGTGACCCCGGCCCGTATGTTTTTTTTTTTAGAAGATTTAGAGAAAAACAAACAAACAAACAAAAAAAAAGAACCCGTTTATAAACTATGTGTTTCTGCCTTTAAATAGGGCTGGGGACATGTAGCACATATATAGGAGGGCTATAAATAAAGAGTGTAGCTAATGGAAGCACCTGGAATATATTATATGTCATGTATGCTAGCGAGCCTACGAACGGCCACTGGGTGTCAGCTCGCTCGGCAGGAGAATAACCGCTTTACTGTAAAAGATGCAGACCGAAAAAAAAAATACATTCCAACCCTCGCAACGAGCCCATTATGCCTGGGAATTCAGGTGCCTTTGATTTCCTCTGAAAGCACCGAAGGCGAGAGAAGTCCGCCTGAAGGGGATTAGTGCTTTGTACTCCCCTGGAGTAAAAAAAAAAATAAAAAAATAAAATAACATGTGATCCCATTGGTCGGTCCCTAAACTCCCAGAAACTTCTCAAAGCTTTTTAAGGAGCAAAAAAAGACCCAAAGAATAACAGGCAGAGCCGTAAGCTTTCTAAAAATAGCCGCGCAGCCAGGCGTTGTTTTGTGCTCCGTGTCCTGGTAAGACCCCGGTGATGAGGGGGGAGGAGCCACATATGGATATATACATCTATATAGACATATCTATCTCTACATTCTGCCCAGACACTTGTTATTGTAATGCCGTTACGATGCTGCGGGCCGGAGCAGCTAATGGAGACAGTCCTCTCTCGCCCGTGCAGTTTGCAGCTTGGCCCCTATAAGTTTTGCTTGCGCCTCCTCTCTAGCAGTGAGAGGGTTTAAAGGACAACATATGGCTGAGGCCCAGCACAGGGTTGGGACAGAAAAATACTATGGACTGTGTGCAAGGAAACTGTTTTCAGTCGAGCGTGGGTCATAACATCTATATTCATGAATATTCACACACTCACATTATTTCAATGTGTTCTGACAGCTGAAAACACTTTGCAGAGAGATTTCCTTCAATCCTGGTGCTTTCTACTGGGATAACATTTGTATTTTGAGATATATATATATATATATATATATATATATATATATATATATATATATATATATATATATATACATACATATATACAAAAAAAAATACAAGTCCCCTAAAACTCTCGGTTCAACTGGTGTGGTTTCATTTTGCAAAGCGTTTTGTTTTTTTTGGGCAAGGTGCTGGCGGAACAAAGTACCCGAAATCCGATCATCACCATCTATTTATACAGCGCTACTAATTCCGCAGCGCTGTACAGAGAACTCACTCACCTCAGTCCCTGCCCCATTGGAGCTTACAGTCTAAATTCCCTAACATACAGAGACACACACACAGACAGGCTAGAGTCAATTTGATAACAGTCAATTAACCTATTAGTATGTATTTGGAGTGTGGGAGGAAACTGGAGCACCCGGAGGAAACCCACGCAAACACAGATAAGGCCATGGTCAGGAATCGAAATCATGACCCCAGTGCTGTTAGGCAGAAGTGCTAACCACTGAGCCACCATGCTGATCGGTTCAGAGGAATCACCCCCTACTAAGCAACCTGCCATTACTCTGTAGCTTTTGGAGTACTCACCATCCCTCACCCCTAAAGACGATCAGCCCTACCAAGGCTATCCCAGTATTGTTTTGTTTTTTTTAATTGGCCCTCATCACAAATTATGCCAATCAGAAAACGATACTTTTAAAGTGAATTTTACCTTTTGTGTCACCTTGTTTTTTTGCTTGTGGTAACTGCCAAACACCAGCGGCATTCTAAGCCACTGATATCCAGGAGACAGACCCAGCAGTCATTCTTATTGTTTAAAAAGTCCACCTGCCACTGCAGCACCAGATCTGTCCAAGGTTGGTTTGTGAAATTACAGCAGATACATGGCATGAAGAGGGTACTCACTCATCCTGGGTGCTCGGAGACACGCGGTTCAGTAAAGTTAAGCTGTCGGACCAGGGCATTTGGTCACTGAGGCCCGACTGTCCGAATTGGTCCGCGATTCCCAGGTCAGAGTCAGGCAGACCTAGCAGGAAGAGGGGGTGAGAGAAAACAGTGAGGGCTTCAGAAACATGAACTCAGCAGATAAAAATACCGTTGTTGCAAGAAGAACTGACGTGCAATAAAATATAACAAAACAGAAAGCATACATAGAACATACAGTGATATTAAACAGATTAAGGCGCAGAGGCCGCCTGTATTAGTTTGGGCGTCTTTGATTCTGGAACACTGGCAGCGATACAAGTTCTAAACAGAGTCGAGTTCAACACTCAGTGTTCTGTCCCCGCCTCTTCAATACATCGTTCCAGCCTGCAGGGGGCACTACATTCATTTACACTGATACAATGACAAAACAGTCACAGCATAAGAACCAGAAGGGGAGGAGCTATCCAGAAAGAAATTTCTGTTAAGAAGGAGACCGTAAGGCAGTAACTTCTGCTCTGCACCACATAGGTCAGCAAGAGATGGAGCAGATAACAGGCTGGACGGATTCATTAATCGGTGTTGCTATATAGTTATGTCCAATTGTCACCTAGGATGCGGTCATGCTTTTATTTAAAAAAATAATATATATTTGGTACTTAAACATTAAGATAGATGAAGCAGACCTCTGTCAGGCAAGGAGACCCAGGGGTAGATGTACTCTAAATCTCTAAAATGGAAAAGTGGAGTTGTTGCCCATAGCAACCAATCAGATTCTAGCTATCATTGTCTAGCATGTACTAGATAAATGATAGCTAGAATCTGATTGGTTGCTATGGGCAACACCTCCACTTTTCCTTTACAGAAGGAAGAGACTGTACTGAAGGAAGGAATGGAGGAACTAGGTGAATTATTGTAGTTGCTATAATAGAAAATATTGTTTTTGCCAGCAGTCTCTCCCTTAGCACAGCTGTTAACGCCATATCCCAGATCACAAGTAAAATCTCTGCCTGAGGAGTTGGCCATCACCAGCAATCCTCTTCATTTACCGCTGTAGATCTCCAGCTGCCGCAGCTCCCCCCCCTCTCCCCGGAGATCTCATCCATGTGAGGGGAGACGCTAACACACACATATGTACCTTAGTCACATTCCAGATTTCCATTCCGACCCTTCATATGCAAACCGTGCTAATAAAAACAGCTTGAATGTGGCAGCCGGGTGCCCCCTGTGGATGGCTCTGTGATCGGGCACTTAACATGCATATTACAAGTAAATGCCATAATGAGCCGGGATGCTATTTACACACATCTGACTGTCACAGTAAGCTGCAGGCTCTGATCGCAGGTTTACAAGGAGGTGGGAAATGGGGAGGTGTAATCTGCCCCTACAAAGAGGGGTGACCCCGAGCTACAGGCCCTCATCAGCCCCCTTTACTACATTTACATAAATTAGGACCTCTGGGAGTGGATTGAGGGGAGTCAGATGTACGCTGCGTCCCCGCTGCCTCTGTGAGAATCGTTTATCTATCATCAAGCCAAAAGTATTTTCAAGGCGACACAAAAGGGAGCCGGGGGGGTTGGTAAAACCAAGGTGGGACGCATCGACCGGTTCTTGCTATAACACGTGCGTTGTTCCCGCTGTGGCAGCCAGAGGCCGGACTTTAAAGGGATCATTGAAAAACAGGCAAATATTTCATAATACTTTATAACACTGTAGCTCTCCGGCGTCTCTTTCATAAACCCGTACATTTGTGTGTGACGAAGTGTAATCTGCTTTCATCGTTCTAAGGTTACTAAAACTAGATGAGACCTTTGCACTCCTCACAACGGTCCAGATTTCGGAGGGACACTCCATTGGTCAGCACGTTTGTCCTGTTTCGCACACATGCGCCTCCGATACGTGCGACAATCCTAAGCTCCTACAGAGGGGGCTCTGACCGATAGCCCGGCCACCATCCCTTTCAGAGCAGTGTGGCTCTGTCCCAATTTGGGCAATTAAAAGGTTAGGAGGCATCAGCCACATTGGCATCCCATAGATTGTAAGCTTGTGAGCAGCGACCTCTTACCTGTGTGTCTGTATTACCCAGGCACACAGAGGGTGCTGGCGCTATATAAATAAATGATGATGATTATTGTAACGTATTCCCCCCAGTTTGTCGCTCCCTGCTGACTGATCCCACCGCCTCATTACAAACGCAGTGCGGTCACCAGATTAAAAATAAAAATATCCAGGTGATTTTTAAAGACTTTACCATTGATTGTGGATGATTTACAGCTCCCATAGACAATACCATCAGCTTGTAGGACTACGTTCCTCTCTGATCTAGTCCGTGTTTGTTTCTTTAGTTCCGTCTTCTACATTGATGATGAGCAGAGACACAAAGCTGCACTTATTGGCAGATATAGCAACAACAAGATAGACGGGCATGGTCCAGTGGTTAACAGCAGCTGACAGTGAACCAATGACACAGAGATCTGCTGAATCTGGTGCAAACGCTCGCGAGCATCAGGCCAGTCTCTGCCTTAGGCATCCACAAGTTAGATTGTAAGCTCTAGTGATCGGAGTATCATATCCTAGTAGGTCAAGCCTGCTCTCTTGGGCTAGGAGGACAGGGACTCTCTAGAAAAGGTTCAAAAGCAATAGGCCAGTGATGTCACAGCAGCTTAACTGACTGAAATTTCAGCTTTTTGGCCTGTATGAAATCCCATTAGTACACCAATTCTACAGAGGGAGGAGGGGCTTCAGCCATCTGTATTATACAAGTGAGGAGGTAATACTGTTTTATGCTTCATTTTTAAACAGAGGGGCAGTAACAATAGATTTTTTTGCTTCATTTATTAAAGAAATGTGGTTTTCAATATATCTTACTATAGCGGATGGTGCTACCTACCAGGATCTGTCTGAAAAGTTGGGGCTCCTGGCACGACTCCGCGGCCCTGCTCCGGCGTCAGCCCCGAGCGAGGACTGGTGTCGTTAGGTGCCGGGAACGGGTTGAGGTCGGGATCCAGAGCATCACAGAATCCGAACGGGGACTGGCTGGAGTTGATGCCGTTAAAATCTGAGGACACAAAAACATTCAGGACTTTATATACTGTACAGTAAATATACCCAATCCCCTCCAGCTGAATATCTTACTCCACAAAACAATATCTTGATTTTGGCAGATCTGGTGTACCTAGCGTTGAACCCATACCACCAGGGAATGCCCGTCTTCCCCCTTTGCCCAGGTGTGCCCATCGGATGAACACATGGTGCGTCTAACGCACCTTTTCATGGCTTCGTAATGGACACTCCTGGTCAAACAATCTGTTTTTATTTCTATTAAATTAAATTAACAAGATGACATTCTGTGTGCGAGCCCAACGTTGTCCAATCAAAACGTGAATGGTACGGATCTCATTTTGATCACACAGACTGGTCGGCTGCTAACGGCGTTTATTTGTGTGTGTAGTTAATGGCCAGGCGCAATGGGCGGTACTCTTGACTGTCACCCAGCTGGATCTGACTTTGCGGAAGCAGCTTTAGAATGAGGCCGATTATGGGATGTATAGAAGGGGAAATAGTAATGCATATAAGATATACAGGGCATTAAAATTCTGTTGTGTAGCGAGGAGTGGACGGAGACAGGAAGGGTCCAGTACGCTGTAATGCTGAGAAAACTAACCTGCTTCAGAATATACGAAATTGGCCTGGGACATAGGGAATGTCTGATAAGCAGGGACGGATATCTGATATTAATAGGAAACAGTCCTATCCCAAAAACTGAGAAGCCTCATATGGGGCATATTTAATAAAGCACGATAGTGCTTTTAACGGGTCATTAAGGTCCCACAGTGTCCTCCGCAAATTTATTAAGGGGGCATCGCAGCAGATATCATGGATATCTGCTGCTTTGCATTCCTCTTCGTTTTTGGGAGCAGTCACCATTCAACAGAATGGTGACTGCTCCTGGCCGCAATCTAACAAGTCACGAAAAAACATTTTTTTCGGGAACTTGTCATGTTAATGTACCAGCTGGAGCTGGCGTACATCATCCGAATTGAAGAAATCTAATGCTGTCAGCTCTGCTCCGGAGAGCAGAGCTGTACAGTGCATGTGTGGAGGGATCACATGATCCCTCCCTGTCACTCAGCGCTCTCTCTCTGCAACTATCGTTGCAGAGACAGAGAGGGGATCTGTGTGCGCATGTCCAGTTCTTGGAACTGGACATGCGCAATTGAAGAGTGAAGAGAAGACCCGAAGACAGCGCTTCCGAAGAGGGGGGTAAGTATGATTTTTTTTATCACTGAAACAGCAGTTTTTCGGAACTGCTGTTTCTGTGCACGGCTGTACATAAATGTGAGAAGTAGTTCAATCCTTATCATTGCGATAAGGATTGAAAACTACTTTTCACTTTATGTGAATATTGATAAATGTGCCCCATAGTCCTACAGACTGTTCCGTTAATTTATCAGCTTTTCAATTCGGTAATTTTCATTTAGTAGAATATTATTAAAATACCGCTAAACGCTGTTTACCAGAAGACCATATTAAGCGTTTCATATGATGTGTCTACGGCAGATAAAACATTTTCTCCTGATTTAGCGCAAACGTGCATTTAGTTTTGCAGGACTGATTGAATGGAGAAGGCACAATTGGGGAGCTCCCCTTTATAGTAACGTGACGTAAAGCATTTTCTTTGTCCTGGAAAATCAGTCAATCCTGACTTTAAACAGTTTCCAAAACTGGAGAACCTGTGTGTGCATGAGGACCAACAGAAGTCTATTTTATCCAAAATACAAAGCTTTGCACCCTCCCCATGTACTTTCCTAAATGACCTTGATGATGTTACTGATGCTGTCATTGCACAAGCTTCCGTTGTTGGTGAGGTGTCTCCTGTGCTCATGAGATGGACACCTCTGCTGAATGCACAACTTGTAGCAGGAGCCAAGACCCGTCTCAGCGCCCATGGCTGGCAGACGATGCGTGGAGGAGGCTGCCACAACTCCCACGCCACTAGACAGCCTCTGTGCTCCAACCTGGGCAGCCTCATAGACCTGGATGGAGCGGAAGTACCGGCCTCTACTGGACTCCTGGCCCAGGAGATCTGGGGGGAGGTGAACAGGCCGGACCGGGGTCTGGACCTTCTGTTGGCATTACCTGTGTTTCACCGAAGCCCATTAAAGAACAGGCTTATGTGTCTCTGCAGGTTACGCGGAGTCTGGAAGTAACCCAAAATGTCTCTCACCCCCCCCCCCCCCTTCTCAAACATGAAAAAACTTGCCTAAAATTCTTTCGACATTCCTTGCTGCTTATTCTCACCCATTAAGATCTTTATATCAGATACATTAACCCATTAGAGCTGAGAAATGTGGACAATCAAATACTAATTGGGTTCAAATCTCTATGAGCTTCTATTTAAATATTCTTCTCAGTAACAGAAAGGTAAACTGAGGGAGCCAACCCTGATGTCCTGGAGACGCACCCCCAAAATAATTCAATTGTAAAGCCATTGCTGCCTCGAGCATCCTAATTTCAAGGGTTGTAAGTCCATTACCGGATGTCACTCGATCCCTGTGTGGTCGCACACATCACCTTTCCAAGCATCGAGGTTACAGGGAGGGCCAGAGAGGATACAGTCACACTCACAGCTCCCCATACACACACCCCTACACACACACACACACCCACACACACACACACACACCCCTACACACACACACACACCCACACACACACCCCTACACACACCCCTACACACACACACACACACACCCACACACACACACACACCCCTACACACACCCCTACACACACACACCCACCCACACACAACCCCACACACACACACACACACACACACACAACCCCACACACACACACACCCCTACACACACCCCTACACACACCCACAGCCCCCTACACACACACACACACACACACACACACACACACACCCCTACACACACACACACACCACCCAACACACACACCACCCTACACACACACCACCCTACACACACACCCCTACACACACACACACACACACACACACACACACACAGCCCCCTACACACACACACACACACACACACCCCTACACACACACACACCCCTACACACACACACACCCACACACACCACCCAACACACACACCACCCTACACACACACCACCCTACACACACACCCCTACACACACACACACACACACACACACACAGCCCCTTACACACACACACAGTACTTATTTGACTGTGGATTCCTGTAACCATCACAATGTATCCTCTGAGTCATGGTGTGCGTTTATTTTAAGGTGAAACAAATCAGGATATGACTGCATAGGGTTTGGGAAAAGAGATGATAACATACAGTATCTGTGAGGGTCTCCCTGCTGAGTACAGAGGAGCAGAGGTGGACTGTACAGACACCAGATGTCATAACAGACAGCGCTAGGACCTGAGCAGAAGACACAGCCACCAGCTGCGAGTCTTACTGGTAAATTATGACTCTTTGGAGGGTGAAAGAAGAGCTCAGCCTTCAGCTCAGTCAATATAATACATCACCACTGTCTCCCTCCCTTCTGAGCCATTTATCAGCATGTCCTCCAAACTCTGGCCAAAATCAGTATTAATGCTCATTCCTCTTAGCAGGTCACTCATAGGAGTCAATGCAGACGTTCCTGAGATAAAACATACCCTACTGCTTCTACGTTACAATGGCCATCACTCAGAAGGTGAATGTTAAATAAACCTTCCCCCGGACCCGACAAGGCTGGGAGAGTCGTCTTTATTTCCAGAAATGTGATCGGGTCTGTCTTATAGTTTTACAGGGTTCTCTGTCCATGGAAAAATAGCTGGATAAAAATACAGAAAAATGACCTTAAGAAGAATCTGTTCTGTACGGCCATATGCTCCTCCACATGGTGTAACTGCACAGTGAGGTCACAGATGGGGGTTCAGGTCCAGGGAGATGGGTCTCCTGCTTCCAGAAATTACTTTGGGTTCTGGCTCAGATTTGGCCAAACTGACCATATTAAAATCCTGATTTTACTTAAATTTTTGTCCCCAGGAGAGACCTGTATTACTGGACAGGCGATGTAGGCACAAGCCTGGGCCACTGCCGTCCTGGGGCAGCGCAGAAACAGCTTTATGTTCACCAACCACATAAATATTCCCCACAGCAAGACAAATGTAAGAGGGGTGTTGGAAGGAGGTGCATTAGCACAGTTTAGGGTTTAATTAAAGGTGTATTTACTGTCTGTGCCAGGGCATAACTAGGGCTGTGTGAGAGGGTGACCGCCCAGGGCGCAATGTTGAAGGGGGGCGCAGTTTATGAATATTTTAGCTTAATTTGGTTAAAATTGAGGGCAAGGGGGTGCCAGTTTTCCTTCTCGCCCCAGGCCCTAAAATTGTAAAATTTACAGCTCTGTTCTGTGCCAAAGGAAATATCAGATCTAAATACAGCCCAGTCCAAGATACTACGAGGCCTATTTATAAGCTTTTTTATCCCAGTAAATCCCCCAAAAACTGCAGCTTTCTGTGCATTACCACGTTTTAATTTCTTTGATCGCAAAGACAATCCCCATAGGTAAACTGCAGGTGGGGACTGTGAAAATGACCTATTTATCAAGCTCCAACATCCAAAATTGTGCAAAGGCCACACGAACCTGTAGATAAAGTGATCGCTTATTCACTGGGACAGCATCGAGCAGCTGTCGCGGCTGAACAATGTTAATAAATGGTCACATTATATCAATTCACATCATTGCAGTAAGAAATGATAATGTGAATAAAACATGATGGGTCATAAACAGACCCCGTATTATCTGTTATTTTTACTCATAGAAGTGATATCAGTAGCCACGTCCATAGGCTTAATTTTTATATGCAAACGATGGTTGGGAATTGGTTCCTAATGGAACAGATGAATGTTACGGCCCATCGGTTGTGCCAGACGTCACCTTCCACCTTATAGGACAGTGATGGCTAACCTGTGACACTCCAGGTGTTGTGAAACTACAAGTCCCAGCATGCTCTGCCAGCTAACAGCTAGTTATCTACTGGCAAAGCATGCTGGGGCTTGTAGTTTCACAACACCTGACGTGTCACAGGTTAGCCATCACGGTTATAGGAGATGATCCTCATACCTGAATGTGTTTTCCGGTAACTGAAATGTTCCACTGTGAAACTTTTGGTACCATATTAGGCGTGGTCTGTTTCTTGAGTGCATAGCGACTGGCAGACGGCTCAGTTGGCCGATGCGTATTTCTAACCACATAGACTTGAAAGACATAAATACATTTTTTTGGGCAGTGTATACATACTGTTAAGCCCTGTTGGTGTCCTGGCCACAGTGCCCGTCTGTAGAGATGTCGGCAGCATCTTGGTCTTCATGGGTAAACCAGTTTCTGCCCGGTCTGAAGAGCCAAACCCAGGCAGCCGTGCCTCTTTCTCCAGTGTGGGCAGCAACTGGTCCAACTGGTCAAAATCAGCCACGAACTGCGGAAGAGAAGACAACTTACTGTAATGTTATGGACAGCAGGCTGCTGCTCAGCCACCAGGGGGCGCACACAATGATCCGGCATGGAGAACTCATACAGAGATACAGGGCCTGACTCATTAAAACGCACATAACCCGGGTATATATATACATATGTATTCAGCTACAAGCGGACCTGAAGAAACGTCTCTTGTTGAATCCAGGTCCGCTCTGCTCTGTCAGACAATACAAATTATAATAATAATAATAATAAGTATACTACATATGTGGAATATAAAGTCCCAGCAGAACGCACAGAAAAACAAGTATTCAATTATCGTCACCTGTTAATAATATAGTCATTAATGACAAAATGAATATAAATACGTTTGTGTTTTTTTAATTTTCTTCCCCATGAAATACATTTATTAGGATGTTATTAATGTCTATTGTACATAAAATGCATTTATACAGTTGCTCCTGATTACAAACACATGTTGTAGCTGTATACACAGCCGTCATCACTAGTAATCAGCACTTACACCCGACCTGTAGCTGGAGCAAGAGATACGACTGAAAATCACAAACCTATGCCCAAAGCTTGAACAGGACACTGCTGTGTGCGCTCCAGTTTGGCACGCCCTTCCCGTACATCGACTGCAGGCATACACCCATTTCCCTCCCTCTTCCACCCAAAAATCGAAGGCCGTAGTAAGGGTCATTTGCGCTCCAAAATAAATCGCATACTCTTGCCTTCTCTGGTGTATAGTCCACTACTGGGCCTTCTTTTCACGCCGCTCCTCCTCTGCCTCCCCTCTCTGTCTTTCCATACACTGGCTCCCCTTCCCCTACAGAATCCTTTTCAAACTCCTCACCACCATTTACAAGGCTCTCTTTCAGTCTACTGCCCCTTATATCTCTAACCTGCTCTCCATTCACACTCCCGCCCGCTCCCTGCGCTCGGCCAATGATCGCCGCCTCTCCTCCACTCTGATCACCTCTTCCCACTCTAGAATCCAAGACCTCCCTCGCTCCATTCATCTCTCACCCAATCTGTGCTCCTTCAAGCGGGCACTTAAAACTCACCTGTTCCTTAAGGCCTACCAACCATCCACTTAACCTCTCACCTCTTCTGGTTCTCCCCTGCCCCCTTTTTCTCTCCCTGTTGCTTCACTGGCTCCCTTCTGTACCTGATTCTGTTTACCCTCCCTTAGGATGTGAGCTCGTATGAGCAGGGCCCATCTTCCCTCCTGTCTCCATAGCTGTTCTTCCGCTCCGTCTCTACTGTATCTGCCTGCCTGGAGTTTCTGAAGTACTGGTACTTTGTGTTTATTGTTCTGTACTGTTTTACCCTGTATAGTCTACTGTTCGTACCGTGTACGGCGCTGCGGAAAACTTGTGGCGCCTAACAAATAAACGATAATAATAATAATAATGCACAGAGCAATCTAATGCGAGATGCGGCACGAATCAGCATTATGGACTACTCATAATCAATATGTCTGAAAACCGGGCATCTTAAAAGTCTACTTCATACTTCTTTATATTAACTCGACCCATTCCACCTTGTAGATATGTCTGCTCCAGAAAGGAGCGCAGACTTTCTGACTGAAACTTTGTGCCAATTACTGAACCAATATAACAAGCTGACTTCATATCGTGGTAATTAGTCAGCCCGGTTTAACTCCAGACAAAAAGTCAGTGCCAAGTTCAGGAGCGGATCTAGGTCTCCCGGGTGGAAGGGGTCTGGGGTGTTGACGTTTCAGTGAATACTCTAAAATAATTGAATCATCAATCTGGGTGAACTGAGCATCTGAACGCCAGGAAAATATTAATTCAAAAGTTAGTTTCATTCAAAAAGTGAGAATGATCTGAGAAACCCAAATACAGGGTATTCGCACCATATTGTTACATAGGCATTAAAGGTAAGGGGCCCGATTCGGAATGCGACGTACGCCCGTTTACTTGGCATATGATTCCCTTTTGTCACACTGCGCACGTTCCGAAAGTGGAAGTACGCAACAGCGACTCTTCTGACGGATGACTGTGGCGCTCACGACTCCTTACGCCTGAAGAGATACGATGGGGAAGTGCGTTCATGGTCAAGCAAGGGGCATTTGTATTCAGGCTGTAGAACTAAGGTTTTATTTGCGGGAGGTCAGAGGCAGGTGTAAGTAGCGGATGATGATGATGGTGAACACCCGCTTGTAATTAGGGGTTTGAGAATGATTCACAGACGCTTATTGAGATTTTAGCAGACGCACGGCCACAGATTAGGATTTGCCGAGCGTGTTGGATCAAAAGGTAAAAAAAATATTTTTTGTACACACGTCAGGAAGTTGTTCCTGCTGTATTAAGTTATTCAAGTTTAAATGATACTTCATAGCAATGGCAGTCGTAACACAGAAAATAAAAGATTCTTTGTACATGTTAGCAAGTTGGATGTAAGTGTCTAAGGGGCGCGTATGTAGTGACACGGACGGATCTGCCGCTCGTTCAGACCTGGACGCCTCTGAATACGGCGTACACCTACGTGCGACTTTATCAAATGTATTCTCTCAGTATGGTCTTGGCTTGGGTAGCTGGGGGCAAGCAGCCTCCGCCGTGTGATGTTCCCACCGATAACGAGAGAGAAAGTTGCGGCTGAAGACTACCCAGCCCTGGAGTGGTGGCTGGGGGGACGATTTATGGTCTGTCAGCTTGTATATAATCGTAGTACATGACAACCCAGTCGCTTCAGTGTTGTGGAGAGGGGGGATATTTGCATTAAACTACTGCAAGAGGAGTGATAGCTGTATAGCAGTGGTCATGCGGGGGGGATATTGTACACACAGGGCTCAGGGCCTGGTGAGGTAATGCCTGTACTCTGAGGCTGCACAGCAGCATATTAATGAGCGGGTGCTATACGGAGAGACTGGGAAAAGAGTTGGGAAAGTTTTGGTGCCGAATGGATGAAAATACAGGAGGGATTAGCTTTATACGACAGGGCTGATGGATGAGAAAGGACTAGTTATTGTTACAGGGTTCCAGGACCATTTTCAGCACAAAACATTTTTATTTACTGGAATTCTTTGGCAACAATCCCAAATATGGCCAGAAATCCACGTATGTGCTCAGACCTACGGAACATCCATAAGTGACGTAAGACTGCTGCATCCCCAATACATCCTTCATATTGCTCACAGCAATCCCAGCTTCCCGGCAGAGCTGTGTTGTAGGACGTATTAGTCAGGGATGGCTTCTCAATCGTCTCCCATCAATCAGATCAAGGTTTGTCCATTCATCCACTATGCAGGAAACAGATAAAGGCAGCAGCGGGCTGGGAACTATGGATCACGGTTGTGTTGGTGGGCACGGGGGGTTGGCCGGGGGAAGGGGGGAGGGGACTTGGAGGCATAGGATGGTGTTATTAATTTTTCTACTGAGCCACATTTTCCATTGCTTTGACCACATAACCGGATGATTGTTTTATTGTGGACTTCAGTGAAAGCAGAGTTGAAGGATGCAGGATATTGTGTTGTCCATATTATTATTCAAGTTTGTCCGATTGACTTAATATCCACCACACCCCAGGAATAGTCCCTCCCTTCTGTCTTCTGATTGGCTTAATATCCACCACACCCCAGGAATAGTCCCTCCCTTCTGTCTTCTGATTGGCTTAATATCCACCACACCCCAGGAATAGTCCCTCCTTCTGTCTTCTGATTGGCTTAATATCCACCACACCCCATGAATAGCCCCTCCCTTCTGTCCTCTGATTGGCTTAATATCCACCACACCCCAGGAATAGTCCCTCCCTTCTATCTTCTGATTGGCTTAATATCCACCACACCCCAGGAATAACCCCTTCCTTTCTGTCTTCTGATTGGCTTAATATCCACCACACCGCAGGAATAGCCCCTTCCTTTCTGTCTTCTGATTGACTTAATATGTGCAACGCCTCAGGAATAGCACCTCCCAGCTGCACACTGGTTGGCTTAAAAATGTGCCATGCATCTAAAATAGCCCCTCCCCTTTGCCCTCTGATTGGTTTAATGTGTCACGCCTCAGGACTAGACCCTCCCAGGTGCACCCTGATTGGCTTAAAAGTTGCTATACCTCTGGTACAGCCCCTCCACCCTTTCCTTGCCAATCACAATGTTCATATGACTTTTTAGATTAGATGTTGAATTCTACACATTCTACAATCACGCCTTTATTTTTGTTTATTTATAAGCGTAGGTACCTGGAGAGAGGCTTAGGAGGGAAACATGTTCTAAGAACAGGGACGAAAAAAATGCTGAGCAGGGTTCGGAATGGGAGGAGAGATAAAAGTCTAGGCTACTGAAATCACACAAGTTCTGGTTACAGATGGCGCCGTACGGCGCTCGCAGTGCATATCGGGTGTGACGTCATCACGCCCGCCCGACATCCATTGCGGAGCGCGACGGAGGAGGAGACCAGGGAGGGAGCCGGATCGCCAGCTGACCGCAAGCTAAGTATTTTCTTTCTTTTTTTTTTTTTCCAGTTTTTTTTTTTTTGTGCTGCCTCCGACGGGCCCCCCTGGGCACCTGCCCATTGTGCCCAATGGGAAAGACGGCCCTGTTTTGGGCTACTCCTTTCTGTGATGCACGCCATCTGGGCTGAAGGGCCCATATATATAATCATTTTTTTTATTTATATATATATATATATTTATGTATATATAGGGGCCCCGGTGCACTGCTGTGCCCGGGGGCCCAAGATGTTGTTAAGAGGGCCCTGGCCCAAAAGACCATGCTGCAAATCTCCATAACCTGCCCTGTGTACAGCACAAACCTCCCCTGAGGGTTAATTATGTTGATTGTGTGGAGCTGCTATACACCTGAATGTCTGCTGTGTATAGGACTCACAGGTAAGTAGGTTAGGATTGAGATGGTGAATTATTGTCATGGTATAAGCAGTGTAGCAGAATGAAAGTAAACTCTCCTCGTTAGTGAAGAATCCTTACGGACGCAATTAAATGGCATGAACTTGTTAGTGCCCCAAAAGTAATTAGACCAGGGGCTGGCTGGAAAACGTTAGTGATTCGACTCAGCAGCCTATTAGGAGCAGTTTAAAAGGAACCAGCCCTATGGGACCACCAGCCCGGGGGACACATGCCCCCCTGCCCTCCAGCACAGCCTGCCCCTGACTCTTCCAGCAGCGAGAGGTCTCACACCAGGTATCTGGTTTCCAGCTCTGGGAGTGCGATACAGTTCATTCCTCATCCAGCTGTGAGCGGGACTGGAGTACAGACAAAGAAACACTGCTGCTCTCTGCATTGTATGGAAACCCGATCTCTGGACAATGAATCTGGCCCCTCACAAGCCTGAAGGAAGAGGCCCCACTTGGTAACTCACAAGATGCTCTCAAACCATAGAGCGCTGGTCAATCACAAGCAGCTGATAGGGACTGAGATGAGCCAAAGAGTTACAGTGTATTTACTGCCAGGGTCCAAAATATTATATTTACAAAGTGTTCTGCTTAAGCTGGTTACATGCAGCCATAATGCTGCGGTCATTCCACAATTGGCCTGATTGGGACTGGGCCGCGATCCTGACTCTCAGGGCGAGCTCCGGGGCTGGGCCGCGATCCTGACTCTCGGGGGCGAGCGCCGGGACTGGGCCGCGATCCTGACTCTCGGGGGCGAGCGCCGGGACTGGGCCGCGATCCTGACTCTCGAGGGCGAGCGCCGGGACTGGGCCGCGATCCTGACTCTCGGGGCGAGCGCCGGGACTGGGCCGCGATCCTGACTCTCGGGGGCGAGCGCCGGGACTGGGCCGCAATCCCGACTCTTGGGGGTGAGCGCCGGGACTGGGCCGCGATCCTGACTGTCAGGGCGAGCGCCGAGTCTGGGCCGCTATCCTGACTCTCGGAGGCGAGCGCCGGGACTGGGCCGCGATCCTGACTCTCAGGGCGAGCGCCGAGTCTGGGCCGCGATCCTGACTCTCTGAGGCAAGCGCCGGGACTGGGCCGCGATCCTGACTCTCAGGGCGAGCTCCGGGGCTGGGCCGCGATCCTGACTCTCGGGGGCGAGCGCCGGGACTGGGCCGCGATCCTGACTCTCGGGGGCGAGCGCCGGGACTGGGCCGCAATCCCGACTCTTGGGGGTGAGCGCCGGGACTGGGCCGCAATCCCGACTCTTGGGGGTGAGCGCCGGGACTGGGCCGCAATCCCGACTCTTGGCTCCGAATTGGCCAGTTTATACATGCCTGTAGACTTCATCACTGTCTAAATCTGATACGAACTATGTTATATTATTCTTGCTATAGTTTTATTATTTTGTTATACTATTATTGTTATATCATGTTATATTATTATGTTACGAAATTATCTGTGTTACAGTGCTGTGTTTCCGCTTCCATTGTTTCAGAATTGGACAATGAACACATTTTGCATAAGGTACAGCTTACAAATAGAAAACCATTACGCTTACCAGTTGCAGATAACAGGGGGCTTGTATTTCATTTTGGGCCAACTCCGCACTCCCGCCACCCTCTTACTCACTGATGACGTCATTTCCCCAGCCTAACATGTCCTTGTCTTTATAATATATTGATCCAGGCTTTCCCAACACCAAGGGTTTGGGATTCCAGGTGTGACATCACTGACACGGTTTGCTGTATTGTTAATGTTTTTCATACGACCTTTAGGATTATGATTCATTAACAAACGCAAAACAAACCCCACATACATCCTGTACACGCACATCCGCATTCAACAAGCAGCGGATCTGAAGATAAGTCTGCTGTTGAATGCGTGTCTAGGTCTGCTCTGACATACAATACACTGCAGGATACGTTCAATACATATGTGGACTATCAAGTCACAAAAGAACGCACAGGAAAAAAAAAACTATTCAATGATGGTCACCTGTTAATAATATAGTCGTTAATGACAAAACATTAAAAAATAAAAAACAGTTGTCCTCCCCGGCATAAACTATATTTACCATGCGGTTATTGATGTCTACTGTGTATAAAATTTAATTTTACAATTGCTCCTGCTTGCCCTTCCACCGACCTGTAGCTGCTGCAATTGATACGACTGAAGATCACGTACCTTAGAGATGCCCAAAGTTTGAATGGGCACTGTGGTGTGAGTTAAAGCTTGGCACACCCTTCCCGTATATTGACTACATGCATACGCCCAGTCCCCTCCACGTTCTGCCCCTGATATCGTAGGCTACCGTAAGGGTCCATTGCGCTCAAATATGAAAAAACTTGCTACTTGCCTTTGGCTTTTAAACAGGTTCTATGTTCTAATTTCTCAACAATCTCAATTTCACACCAAAAACAAACACTCACCTGTGTCTCCAGCTTTATATCTTCTTGAATGGGCTTTACCAACGTGGTGGGAGCAGAGCTGCACTGATCGATGGACTCCGTCTTCTCCATTTTTACTTTCACATCATCCAGACTCAGAGAAGGTTTCTCGTCTTTGTCCAGCAGGTTGCGTAGAAGCTGATCTTTGGAGTCCTTTTTCTTGTCATTGTAAGGCTCCATTTTTATCTCCGGCGTGCTCCCCCGAGTCTGGCAACTGCTAGACCCGGAGCCTTTCTTGTCATGGTCCAAGGACAGGTTAATGTCTGAAGGGCTCCCCTCCTGAAGGAGCCGATGCAAAATCTTGTGCCGCTCGGTCAAAGAGCTGTGAGACGAGGGGCACGTTCCACTCGACGAACTCCCGCAGCTCGAATTGGAAACAATGGGGCAAGTTAGCGAATCTCGGCAACTGAGATCCCCGTCTCTCAACTTGCTTTCCGCCGTCGTTGCCAAGAGTTGTACAAGTTTTTGACTTGAAGCAGCCAGTGAACTTTTGCCGTCTCCTTCCCCAACCCTATTGTCATTATTATTCCCAATACTGTTCTCCTTGGAGTCCATTTTTAAAGGCTGCATATTGAGCCTCCCAGGGGAACTCTGGGAAGTGACTTGTCGCAGGACAGGAGAGGTTGTGGAATAAGTTGCCTGGTTATTAGGTCCTTCGTTGATGGCCTGCACAGGAGGATTCATTGAGGTGTTAGAAAAAAGCCTACCGTTGTTATTGGTGCATCCCCCGCCTGCCATGCCTGGGGAGGAAAATCCTACAGGAGTCATAGGTCCTTCATTCAGCATAGGCATGGAGTTGGGGGGAACATTGGAGAGCGATCTGTTATTATTGTTACAACCACTGCTTGAGATACCTACAGGGGAGTGCATGGTAGGCATCGTGGGAGAAAAGGGATTACCTGAAACTCTGGACCGTGACACCAATCCTGGACTACTCCGTGGCCTCGGAGACATAAACTGAGGAGGACTGATCCCCGGACTGCTCATGGGGGGACTGTTGAGGTTTAGATTGTTATTGTTCTGGGGTCCAGCCTGCCCCATGTTTAAGGCAACATTGGCTCCCATCTGACTTCCAGGAGAACATCCATAGTTTGCTTGGCTGGTGTTGGAACTGCTGATGTTATGCAGGCCAGTGACTGGCTGGTTTATACTGGAGGTCAGCATGCTGCCACTGGATGGGGAGGTGGTACAAGAGAAGGGCATCCCTGGAGCTGGCGAGATGGTAGAGTTTATCGAGGGACTGAGTCGGGGTAGTGACATTCCTGAGTTAGTGTTGTCTTGTGTACAAAGAGAGCTTTGATCCCTGCAAGAAACAAACAAAGAGACAAGATGAAGCAAAAAATCCATGTGTGTTAAAGGGGCACTCCTCCTACAGAGAAAATGGTCTATGGGCAGATTGAGTTACGAGAGTTTGATACAAGAACAGATTGGCATTGGAGATACTCAAGTCTGTGCACTGAATGCAGTTGTATCTATCTGTTGTCATATCTAAGGTCAAGTAAACAAATCTGATTGGCTGAAGTTGGAAGCCCCCTTTAAATGACTGAAGAATGGCTGGGAAACAGAACAAAGAATTACATCACCTTTCAATTATATGGATTCCCATGACAAAGGGTTGCATTTCCGGGCTCTGGGGGTAGCATAACTTGCACTTGGTGTGAGCGCTCAGTTCCGTCCCGTCGCTCAGAGTGAACTTATAAGATGGGCTGCAGGCCGTCCCCCTCATCATTACTGCAAAGAATCACAAGAGAGGAACTTGTTACAGTCATGGGCATTTTATTTACATTCGGGTATAATTACCTTTTTAGCCTGAATGTATTTTTACATTGTACTATAAGTAAAATTTTAGAGGCACCGTTAAAGGATCACTTCATGCTATTGAGGTCTAATTTGGTTCATATACTCTTATCCTTAAACAAACCTCCTTCCCCTACACCCCAACAATTTCATACACAGCGCTTGCCACTAGGGTGCACCCTCGAGCTCTTTGTATTGCGAGTGGATCATCACCTAAATAAGATTAACAGGAAAGCTCTGGTAGGAAATGGGATTATGGGACAAAGACTAAAAGATTGGTCCTTTATTGAGCTCTGCCAGTAGACTTCTTAACACCCTCATAAAATATAGGCAGTGTCCTATAAAAATTGGGGGCAACACTTCTCTAATGAGGGTTGCAGACAAAAGTCAAAAGGGCTTTATTCTATCACCCTGTTCGATGTGGCTCACTTCAGCACACTGCTCTTTTGGCCGAAAGCAGCTATTGGCCATGGGATTATCCAATGTAATTATGACTGCTTGATGTGACGGGAGAAGGGTACGACATTATGATACGCTACGGCAAGTTCCACCTATTGGGTCCTCCGTTGCGCAGCTCCGATCCATCGGGGGTCCTGCCGATGCAGAGGATTTTCCTTTCAAATGTAGAATTTCATCCAACCAGAAGGTAGAATGTATCGGAAGAGCAGTCGTCTCATCATACTGGGGAGGGGGGGGGGGGGGATACGCACTCACCCTCTTGAAAAAGCTGTTTGGCGTAAGATGGTTCTGTGCCCTGAGCTTGAAAGAAAGCATAGATACATTTCCTGACCAAATCTTCCCATCCGGTACTGCCTGAGGCTCGAAGGGAACTGGTATCAATGGAGATGATTTTTCCTGCAAGAAAAAAACAGAAGGATCATCCGCGTTACCGTACGTTGTCCAGAAAGAAACGGTCTCCTTGTATTAGAAACTCCTATTAGAAGCATTAAGGGGGAAAAAAAAAACCTGACAAAATTGTCTTCCGTGATCAAACATGATCAGACTTTACGGTGGGAATTTTGGCTTCGCTGGGAAGAAACATTTTCTGGATTTCGGGCAAGGTTTCTAAATGAAGTGTTTACACAACCTCTCAGGCACTCTGTCACCCGGCCAATGAAAATAATGGAAGAATAAAGGGACTCTCATCCTTGTTTGCAGAGCATTCGGTGTTATCAATTTGTCATCTTCTAAACCGCAGCCTAAGGAGGTGTGAAGATTAAACACTTAAACTTGCTGCTGCTAGAGGGGAAAAAAAAAAAAGAGTGTCCTGATTCCAAGAGCTGGCAATCTAAAGGGTAGGATGAGGTATGTATCGCCTGTATGCAAATTCTCTATGCAATCAAAGGGCTGCCAGAGGCCTTGCATAAAAAACACTATGATTTTGCAATGATCTGAATGTTTGGAGAATGTATTTTTTTCAGGGCGAAAAAAAGTTCTCAATAATGAAAATCTACATTTAAAATAACCCCCATACATTCATTATAACCAATAAAGTCTAAAATGATGAGAATCGCACTGTAGAACGGGATGTAAATCCAACATTCAGACAAGGGCAGTCCCGGTGGGTCATACCTGTAGCATCTTGCTTCGTGATGAAGGACTCCAACGAGGTGAGAGGTGTTTGCCGAGGTAATCTCCGCGCAATGCAGATCAGACAGGACTGAAAATCTGTCAGGGAACAGAGATCAGTTAATCGCTCGCACTGTATAATAGGTGACCGGAAGCAGGTTAGATACACCTCTGTATGCCGGATAGAAATGAGGCATTTAAATGATACGTTTATTAAGAAAGCATGACTCATGCATTCCTACTTTTTCTAACTCCCCTCCGGGGTCGGGTGATGACTGCGGAGAAGGGGTGATTCGTGTCATTTGGCCCCACCCCCGCGGTGCAAAGCCGTGAATGCCTCATTGTGCCGTGAGGAGGCGGTACCAAAATGTTTACAAGAAATCAAGGCCCAAACTACAGATTCTTGAAGACCCAGTGATATCAATGATGCACGTAGCCTATACGTTCACCAGCAACCAGGAATGTCCCTGGTTCCTAGTGACTCAATAAGCTGTATTGTCACGTATATTCAATATACAGCCTTAAGCCCAAATTAACCTGCATTAATCAACTCACAAACAAGGTATTTAACTGCAAAATAAAAATGTAGCTTTCTTCTTGTTTGTGACACCTAGGTGTAAACTTATCAAGCTGCGGGTTTGAAAAAGTGGAGATGTTGCCTATAGCAACCAATCAGATTCTAGTTATAATTTATTTAATGCATTCTACAAAATGACAGCTAGAATCTGATTGGTTGCTATAGGCAACATCTATCTCCACTTTACAATAGCTTTAATGTGTGTCCCATGTTGTTAACAAGCGATTCCACACACACACACATTAGCCAACACATCGTTCCGTGGATTCGCGGCCTTCTCTGCGCCGAGGAATTCCTTATATTATTTTTCAGCTTTATTTATTAACGTTTATTTGTATAGCGCCAGTATACACCCCTTACTCATAGTTAAACAAGAACGAGCTTTAACAAACAGGTGAGAAATAAAAGGACTGTATCTGTACGCTTAGAAATCTCTAGTGTTAATATTTTAAAATAAAAAAATGTCTAAAAAGTAAAACTAAATGCATTTAAAAAAAAATTGTATGATGAGTTATTTATTGGCAAAGTGATACATTGTTGAACTAATGCCAGCCATTATAAAATACCAATTTTTGCTTCTGCTGATTGGAAGCTGCCATGAGGAAATGTCATAATAGTTCAAACTTTAAAGAGCAAGTACATACTTCACCTATGTAGAGAGGTGTTTCTCTAATTGAGCAGACAGAATCATTATTAGATTCTGCAGAAACCCAATGTGTGGATTCATATACAGAAGCAGTGAGGTTGCAGCAGCTTAAACGACTGCAGCCTCAGCTTAAGCGACTGCAGCTTCAGCTTAAACGACTGCAGCCTGGAGGGGATACCTTTCTCGTTAACATAGCTGCAATGGAATGCCAGGATAACACTAAACAATGTATCTTATCTTCATGGTTTATATCAGAAAATTTTAAATCCTGGGTTTGAGGGTCCTTTACAAAAGGTCTGCTGTAGCCTGCACTACTGCAGACAGGGCAGTATATTGCTTAGACCAAGGCGGTAACTTGCAAGGTAAAACTGACTTTCCCAGACACACGGGGGTAGATTTACTGAACTGCGAGTTTGAAAAAAGTGGGGATGTTGCCTATAGCAACCAATCAGATTCTAGCTTTCATTTATTTAGTACTTTCTGCAAAATGATAACTAGAATCTGATTGGTTGCTATAGGCAACATCTCCACTTTTTCAAACCCACAGTTTAGTAAATATACCCCATGGTCTTTAAGTCTGTTGAGGGTTTTATGAATGACAGAACAAAGCTGATCTGAAACTAAAGGAAAGAGCACAATTCCTCATTGCATCATAAAAAGAAGTATTCACATTTAACCCAATTGACAAAAAAAATAAAAATACAATGACACTTTATTTAAACACCCATCTCCCATCACCCGCCGGGTCGTCTCACATCTGTAGTGACAGATTCCATAAGGCAGACCGAGCCAATAATCCCTATTTTCCAACATCAACAAACCATCTGCGTGTCGGCAGCCCGGGATCAAAACCTCCAATTATTTGTCATTAGATGCGCTAATTGTTTCTTGAGCCCAAATACACAGCGGGCCCCTAGGCGGGCGACTATCTGACGTTATAATGGTCCTAGTAAGACGCTGTAATGTTACATAACATCTGACTTCTAGTAACCTCACAGTTCTGCTAATCTCCACTTCTGCAATTTATCATATTTGCATTGCATTGCTATTGTGCCAATCTGCTCACCGCGCAGGAAGTGGCACGGTGCCATCGGAAGATGCCATTAATAGCCTGAAATAATACATGACTCATTGTCAGTGCCACGTGCGTGATTTAAACTACAAGGAGGAAAACCGCCAATGTCTGCCCTGACCGATTGTGCAGTTATTATCCCGGCGCTGTGACATGTATATATTTGTGATTACAAAACATTTGTGTTTAAGCTGCAGCCTTCATACACAACGTGAACAGACTTGTCTATATTAGGTGGGTTTGTTGATACAAGATTTGATTTAACGTGACACTTGTATTTAAACTTTGCATACTTTGAAGAAATAAATTTCACTGAGGGCTAGGTCAGAACAAACACTTCTATTATTGTTAAGTGTTATGGTTAATGGAGTCTTTTCACTTTCAGTTCATTTCGCTGAAGAGCTAAAGGACAGATGAGGACGCTTACGATAAGAGATTTCCAAGCACCGTGCGGTGTTTGATAGAGGCCGGGTTGCCGAGAAGAAGGGGGTACAAAGCACTAGGGCCCGGCCATGACTGCGTAGTGGGAGGAGTCACTAACCTGGTATGGACACTTCTCCCCCACAAGTGGCTATGGAGCCCTAAAAAGTTGCTGTACTCGGGCCAAAAAAACACATGCTTACCTACTCTCGGAAACTTGTTTCCGGGAGAGGGGCGTGACTAGGGGGCGGGGCCAAAATGGCGCGATTCACCGAGAATCGCGTCAAATGACACGATTCTCGTTGAACCGCGCCATTTTAACAAGGGAATTTCGGGATGCGGGAGAAATGCCAACTCTCAGGGGAGCCCGGGAGACTGACCCGAATTTCGGGAGTCTCACGGAGTTTCCGGGAGAGCCAAAACACCTCTTGGTGGCCCTGGCTACAGGTAAGTTGCTACAGAAGATAATAGTAAAGAAAGCAAAGCACTGTTTATTTACAGAGTGCAGGCTGCCATTTTGTAGGCGGAGATTACATATTGTCCATTCGCAAAGCACAGAGTTGATTTGAGCAATGTTTTGTTTTGTTTTTTATTTGTTTTTTTTATTCTTTTTAACCTTGCAACTTTATTATTTCCATATGTGGTTTGTATATGTCGTGAAATTTTAATATAGCCTAGATAACGCTTTATTCATTTGTTTTTTGTGCATTGTGGTTGAACCACTTTTAGGGCAGGTTGGGGTGCCTGGCGATGCTCTGATTAAAATACAGGTAAAAATAGTTATAAACCTAAAGTTTTAAAAGCGTTCAGGAAGGCGGAATATCTAAACACAAGGGGGTTTCTAAAACCAGTCGGACTTCCTAAAGGATAATCAAGGGCGGCTAAGAAGTAACGAGTGTGTCAGATACATGGAACAGTCTCTCAGCCATCAGGGATGTTTTGGGGGCTCAAATATTTACAGAGTTAAAAAAAATGGAATGGGAACACAATGCTATGTGTCAACATATCTATAAATGAGAAAAAGAGGGGAGGGGGACAAAACAGAAATTATAAACCCAACACACACAAAAAAAAATTATGTTTTCAGGGCAGCTTCGCAGACCTCACCTTCTCCTTCCTCCTTGAAGGATTTGGGCTGAGACACAGTAAAGCACTGCATGACCTCGTACCGCTGACGGGCCTCCTGGTTCTCCGCGCCCGCGTCGTCTGGGGGCCGAATCAGCATTCTACAGTTTAACGTATGGCTGTTCCGCCGGTTGGCTTCTTGGGACCAAGGGACTCCATTGACTAATAATAATAAAAAAAAAAAATACACAACATAAAAATATATAATCAGCAATAATAATACGCAATACCTAACAATGTCTATTTAAAAAATGTTTTTCTCTCTGTCAGTAAATTTACCGATGCTTGGTAACCCTGATGGAGGGACAGCCTCTCGATTCAGATAGCAGCTGTTTATGAGGAGAATTTAATGAGAGGTGCACAGCTGTTGCTGACCTGTACTCTATACTGTTCCCACACTTTACCGACATGTATGTTTCTCATACGTCTTCTGGCCTTGGAGGGAACAGGGGGGGGGAAGCAGCCGAGTCATATAGGTATAAAAAAGGAATATCCTGTGATAATCACGTGCAGGAAAAACAAAAAACTAACCAGGTGTCACTGACTGTACCCTCAATTATACAGAGAGCGATTAACGGCTGGAATCCTTCACAGCAAGCCTGTCCGACCTGTGCCTCTACAGCTGTTGTGGAACTACAAGCCCCAGCATGCTTTGCCAGTAGTAAGCCAGCCGATAACTGGCAGGGCTTGCTGGGACTTCTAGTTCCCAACACCTGGAGAGCCACAGGATGGTCAGGCTGCTTTAGGCCTATGTGATGAAACGTGGCTGTGTTTTACTATGCTTATTACAAGCAGAAGATGCAGCTATTTTGTAGGTTATTAAATAATAATAATAATAATAATAATAATAATAATCTTGTAGGCTGAAACGATATTTATAAATGGATAGGTTGCATTGTGATGAACACAGTGAGCTACAAGCAGCCTATTCACTCACCAGCAATCAGTGACCTCTCATTCACACGTACGGGGCTACTGTGCAAAGCAGTCTGTAGTAAAAGCCTTTGAGCTATTCTAGAAAGTGCTATTTAGGGTTTAAAAGCGATTTGGAGTATTTGAGGGGGGGGTTTTTCCCCTCCAGGCCTCTTGAAGAATATCTGAAGAGAAGGTGGTGCTTATATTAAAGATGCGTTGGTCGCAAGCATCAGAAATGCTATAAGCAGAATTTTCTTTGAGCGCTCTGTGACAGATACAACGACCAACACATTTATTGTAAGCTTCCGTTTGTTTCTTTAAACGGACAATGAAATTAGACGTTTGACAGATTACTCGCGGCAAACAGCCGCATTCTAAAAAGAAAGCTTAAGAGAGAATTTGAGTGACTGAGCCCCAAGTCATTTCCTTTCAGGCTAGGAACTGCTGACAACACCGAGCTGCTTGACGTGTTTTTGAGACACAGGGGGCAGACAGACACCCAAGTAGTGTATTAATGGTTTACAGTGGCTCGTTACCTAGAGATTTGGGGAGGAGGTTTTTGACAAACTGCTCGTGGTCCCCCACGTGCAGGATGCTGTACACACTGTCCTTCATAAGCTCCTCCTGTTTGTATCCCAGATAGTTGGTGACATTTTCCGAGACAAATACGATCCGGCCTTCTTGGTTCACGACAAAGAAGAACCCGTCCAGGGCCTGGCAGAAAAGAAGGGACAGTGGCAAACCAGTGGTAAATCAATTAGGAAAACCCTTGTATACATCCAATGCCAACGGATGCTTGCAAACTTTTGGTGCTACTGCAATGCTAACGCATTTCATAGACTACATATACTAACGCATTTCATAGACTACTTTACATATACCAACGCATTTCATAGACTACTTTACATAAACCAACGCATTTCATATACTACTTTGCATATACTAACACATTTCACTCCTATGTGTGCGCACACACTGATGAGATAGGTAATCGCCTAGGGTTGACTAGTGCTAGCACGGATCCTGCACACCTATTCTGTATAGTTTATATGCAGATATGCTTATAGGCTCTAAGGTTTTTCTGTATTTGACCATTTGTTTCCCAGCCACCTTCAATCTCTCTTATTTCTCGACACCGAAACACAGGGGGTTCAATTTCTCCCACCGTCACTACAGTAACATCATTATAAATGCAAGTACAGGGTGGTATAACAGTGCGCACTCTATTTTCCCTCTTCTGACGTCAGAAGCAGAGGTTACTCGCTTGTTGCCAGGAGACGTGCCAATCGTCTGTCATAACAAACCGTGTAGATAACCCACAGTCCTTTAGTTTGTAAGCATTGCTAGCTGACACGGCAGCCAATCAGAACGCACTGTACAAAGAGCTGTCAGGAGTTATTCCCCGACCAGAGTGCCAAGTGTTGTCTTGTGGCTGTAATGACAGATTCCCCATTCCCCAGAAATGAGCTCAGAGAGGGGGGACCTGGGTTATCTCTTATATTTATCCTACGAGGCTGACATCACTGCAATGTAAATGCACCTTGGATTCTACAAGACCAATAAAATCTGTAGAAAAAAAAATAGTCTACACTTTGTTTCCTGAGTGCAAAAGTCTCACTAATTATTGGTCTTTACAGCCAGATTAGTAAATAAGGTTGTTAAAGTGCAAACCGTACGGTATAGATAGGAATTACTGCTGATCACTACGCTGCAGAGTTCTGTTTACACCCTGTGGGATTAGGTCTCAAACTCCGAAGTTTTGAAGGATTATACAAATATGTAAATGGTGAACATTTTTAAAGACAACGGTAAATGACATATATTTAATAATACAATAAAGATTTTGCTTCTCCTTGTGTTTATATTGTAAATATGTGTTAATATAAAAGACTCTCTAACATCCAAATGTGTGTTTGTGCAATTGTACTAAACATAGGCTTGTGTCTGAACTCTGTGCTTGATTTCCGTTATATATTAACAAGGCCACGGCCGGAGCAGAGGTGTGAGAGACACCAAGTGACCATCACTAAATGGGCTAGTGGGACTGAATGGAGAAGATAGGTAGCCCCCGGCCAAGGGGGACTGGGCCTCGTACAGGACCCCCCCCCCAGGGGGACTGGGCCCCGTACAGGACATCACCCCCCAGGGGGACTGGGCCCCATACAGGACACCACCCCCCCTGGGGGTCTGGGCCCCATACAGGACACCACCCCCCCTGGGGGTCTGGGCCCCATACAGGATACCGTCCCCCCCTCCCTGGGGGACTGGGCCCCGTAGAGGACACCGCCCCCCCCCCCCCCCTCCGGGGGGATTGGGCCCCGCACATTACACCGCCCCCCCGGGGGTCTGGGCCCCGTACAGGACACTGCCCCCCCTCCCTGGAGGACTGGGCCCCGTCTATTACACCGCCCCCCCCCTTGGGGGACTGGGCCCCTTACAGGACACCGGCCAACAGAGGATAACCTCTATATAATATACTAGTTGCCAGGGAAAGTATTCTATGTTGTATACTGGACATGGGGGGTTTGTTCTGGTGTCAAACATTTGCTGCTTCGTAACAAAATACAATTTCTTCAGCGCTCCGTGTAAACACAGGTCTGCAGCCTATCCACACACATGGTACCACCACACAACCAATCTAGAAGAATCTCTTCTCAGGTTAATGCTGATCATCTAGTAGTAGATTTCTTTTATATTGAACTTTTATATAGTTTTTTTATGAGTTTATATTGTCCTAAAAGTAAGATTGATTATTGTTGTTAGAATAAGAGAATATTTTGGGTGCACACAATCATTACACATTTGCTGCTCCCAGGCTATTGTATGGTGAATATGATTGACAGGAGGGCTCTGGGAAAAGAGAAGGGCATTATGGGAAAGATAGAGAATGTCACTAGAGAATAGTGAGCTCTACATCATATATACATACAGAGGGCAACCTCTAAATATCAGACAAACCAGAATGTAAAAATGTAAGTAGGGTTAAAGTGTCTATAATAATCCTTTTTATACTACAGCTTGTGCCTTTCATAGCGAACGCCATTTTTCCACTGCTCCTTTAAAGTAATTGTTCCCTTTATTACAGAGCGAAGAGTGCCATGGACCGAGGCCAGCCTGGCAGGGGTTAAGTGTGACCTTGTGCCTCTCCGTGGCCCCGTGACTTGCAGCACACAGCTGTTGAGGGCACTCCTCCATCACTGTAAGATGGCCCTTGTAGCTCTGCCAGCACACATCCCTGTTATGTCATGGCTAGGAACGGCCTGGAACGCTGAGCGTGTTACCCTTCCAGGCCTCTGATCAGCAACGCTCGGCTGTTTGTCTGGCCAGGGGCCTAATACAACAGCATCTAATGTACCACGGTAATTATTAACAAGTGCTATAGCCAAAACAGGAAATATGAAAACTACGCTAAACTGTGAAAAGAAATCTCTGACATCCACTCCCTGCACGCAGCCGCTCGCCAGGGGAACCGCGCGGCCTAGCCCAGCTGATCGCGGATTTAACCCCGTCGCTGCCCTAACATACTGACATCCACTCCCTGCACGCAGCCTCTAAGGCACCTAGCCCACCTGATGTACAGCTTAACCCCGTCACTGCTAATCTCTGATATTGCTGCCTAGCGCACAGCCATTAGCTGGGGAACCAAGGGGCCCGAATCATTAATATACGTACAATTCCGTTAAGTGCCATACTTTGCATAAAATCGCTCGGCACATGCCCAGAAATTAAGCATACGCCAGAGAACATGGCAGCGTCCAATTCATCTTCCAGCGCATAGGACCCTTACTACAGTCTACGCTTTTAGGAGCGGAACAGGGAGAGGACTGGGCGTATGAACGTAGTCAATGTACAGTAAGGATGCGCCAAACTGAAGCACACGCAGCAGCGTCCAATTCAAGCTTTGGACATCTCTCAGGTACGTGATTTTTAGACGCATCACTTACACCAGCTATAAGGTCGGCTGTAACTGCCTATCACTAGTGATGACAGCTGAGTATACAGCTAGAACATGTGTCTGCAAATCAGGAGCAACTGTAAAATTTTATTTTATGTACAGGAGACATTAAGAAAATCCTAATAAATGTATCTTATAGAAAAAATAAATAAAAAAAAAACACTTTTAATATTTTACATGTGACATTAATTTAAAATTTTTATCATTTCTGTGCGCTCTGTTTGTATCCTGCAATGTATTGTCTATTAGAGCAGAGGGGACCTAGACCCATATTCACCAACAGACGTTTCTTCACATCCGCTCCTTGGTGGATACGGATGTGCGCATAAACCCAATGTACGTGCGTTTGTTTGTTTTTTAAACACATTACATTCGTTTTGCGTTTCTTGATAAATGAGGCCCAAAATCTTTAACTGATAATTATTTTCTCAGAATTCAGAGTCCCGGCGCCCCCAAAATGACAGGTAAACTTGCGATAACTCTTACATGTTTTAGAACATTAACGGATACATGGGGGGTGGATATTATAATGTTAAGAAACTTTAGGCCGAAGGAGTGATCCAGTTTTTTTTTTTAAATGATGGGAGCACCGGATTTAACCCCATTAGTGCCGCACTGACCTCTGATATTACCTTCTAGCACACGGCCCCTCCGGGAGCAGGACCGGGCAGCCGATTACCGGTGTAACCCCATCAGTGCCGCAATGACCTCTGACATTCCCCTCTAGCACACGGCCCCTCCGGGAGCAGGACCGGGCAGCCGATTACCGGTGTAACCCCATCATGACCATGCAGAACCTATTCGTTCTCATCTGCCTGCGTTCCCCTAATGCCCGCCCTACACGTCCCATTTAGCCAATAGTCATCCAGCCACAAACTGCTTTATCCAGCTTAACAAGCAAGGTTAATATCAGTAATACACGCCGTGATACACAGAGGCATAAGAAGCAGTTTATTTGATATAAACCAATGTCACATGTTTTCCATTGCCCCGTGATAAGAGTGTGATTTGAAGCCCCCTCTGCCTCCTTATCTCCCCATCAGTAAGGACATCCCACCTCTTAGATTGCAGATACGCCTCTCACCCTGTCAGGGCCATGTCACTATCAGGTTCCACCCTCTTACTACAAAGTACAGAACATTTGAAGGCATCAATTACTTTACGTTTTCTTTTCAAGTTGCAGGAATGTACATTCTTCTCCCCTACTAGTATAAAACAGATTTCTTTCAATGACTCCTGCAGAGAGCAAAGATGTTCTTGCAAAACAGGCGACGTGGCATGCTGGAATGGTATGGAGGTATATATGGGAGGTGGGTGAGAAAGAAAGACCGAGTATGCCCCACAAGTAAGCAGCCTGGAGGTTGGCAACTGGGTTTGGGCTGTGATAACACCATTCACATTGTAATATACAACCCTCCAGCAGTAAGTGTTTAACCCAATGGCTTGTAGGACAACAGCTGGACTGACAGGCAGTGTTTGGGGAGGTCAGGTGATCCGGGGGTCATGTGACCACCGTGATTGACCTCTTGGCATTTCAGCTGCTAAAACACCCTGGCTATTGAGGTACCATATGTTACCCCTGATCCCCCCTCGGGTAACAAGCTGCCAGCCCTCTCCTGTATACATGATGACAAAACTCGAGCAACAGGTTGATACTCATTGTGCAGTTTGGGTTGCAATAGTGTCCCCCTGCTTTTAAAACAGCCATGGTGTATGCAATCTATTATAAGTGTGTAGCTGTTGCTTTGAGACCGACATAAAAACAACATTTATAGGGACGTATGCAGGCATAAGGATTATTTTTGCCTAAGGGACACTTCTGAAAGGGACATTTAACTGAAAAAAAAAGTCTGATGTTTAAATTAGTCTGAAATAAAGCACCAGCACTCCAATACAGTAGATACAAGACATTTAAAACATTTTTTTCTCAGGTAAGCCATGCACAAAGCAATCTACACTTATTTTTTACGATTATTGTCCACTAGGAGGTGCCGTTCTGTTGACAATGACCGATACTGCATTTTATCTCAGGAGTGTAACCACAATGGCCCCCTCATTGATACATTGGAGTTTGTAAATGAATGAGATTGTTATGTACATAATGACGACGTATAGGACATTGTTTTCCTGCAGCAGCCAGCCCACGGCTGGAGGTTTATAGCCCGCCAGCTATTTGATAACGCACCTTACTGTTGACTGCCGGCAATTAAAGACGTGAAGAGCTGCTTCAGCAACTCCATTATTGGATCCCGCTCCGGTTATTATGCTCTTAGGAGCGACTGGGAAGATTTACATGTATAACATTGTGCCGGCGGGAGAGACGGATCGCCAGCAACGTCTGCTAGAGCCGCCTCTGTGCTGGGACAAGACAAAGCTGCCAAGAGATGCTGAGCGCACACATACATTGATGATTACTATGTCTATTACATCTCCCAGGACATACGGACTATCACTCCTCCACCACAAGCATGACCTGTGCTAGAATCATTTACTGTAAACGTAGGGATTTCATATGTCCTGATTTTCCCAGAACAAATCCCCCTTTTCTATTTTTTTAACCACCAAAAATCATTAGCACAATACTTATTTTACTACAACTTGGTAGGTTTGATTGCTCTACCTTATTTGGAACTTGGAATGCTGTGTGGGGTGTATTTTATGGGCTGAGCAACTAGGGTGTGCCGGTATATTATTTTCAAAAAAGTATTCTGTGACTGGGGGAGGGGAAGTGACCCTCTTCAATCCATACTAGATCATACTTCCTGGCTTGTTGTGTCTGTAATAAAGTTATTTCTATGTGCGCCAATATAAGAGTGCGTGTAATTGTGTTTAATTGGTCTAATGCGCTGGGTATTCATACTTGGTATTGGTTTCCTTTAAGCGTATCTGTTACAGACACATATGCAGTCAGCCATTGCGAACTGGGGTTGCCACCTGCCAGTGGTTTATCAGCCTGACCGCTATAATTAGGACTCAGTGCAAATGTCAATAACATGGTCGAAAAATCAGTTTCTTGGTATAAATGTGGCAACATTAGAATGAACGAATATTCAGCTCAACAATTTGCCAATGACGTTTCGCAGGCATACCGGAGGCTGCCATGTTGAGAACTGAGCCAATATACACTAGAACAGGCGATGGACCTACGGCTCTCCGGGTGTTGTGAAACTACAAGCCCCAGCATGCTTTGCCAGTAGATAACCAGCCAATAGCTTGCAATGGATGCTGGGAATTGTAGTCTTGCAACACCCAGAGAGCCTCAGGTTGGCCGCGCCTGCACTAGAACGCAGCTAATCCACTTACTGGGAACCAGTGACCTCTCTGAGGGACAGTGGCGGCAGCCATTTTGTAGGCTAAACCAATATTCATTAGAGTGATAGATATGATGAACGGTGGTACCGCCCACAAAATGGCTGCCTGCACTGTGTATAGAACAACGCGTCTCTCTGGTGTATATACTGCATTACAGGATCAATCGTTGAGAATTAGTTGTTTGTGGTTTAATAAATGACAATATAAACAGTCGATGCTCTAGGCCGTCTGAGGATAGACGTACAAAGACTAACACTTCAATAATAAAAATCTATTGAACGTTTTGCTTTTCCCGTGTCTTGTGGCAGCTCCTCTGACAGATGGAGAAATCTATAATAAAAACCTGCACGCAGAATAAACACGACAAACAAATCTGACTAATCCGCGCCCTTCTGTGCAAATCAGTCAGTCGGGAACAAGGTATACAGATTACTATGGGACTTTATAACATGTCAACGGATTGTCCGGATCAGTAAGGGACAATGGAGTTCTCTTCGTCAGTAGCAGACACTAATATGTACGTTTAGGGCCCGGTGATGTAATGCAATCCACAAGATGCTTAAATATTTATATATATTATTGTTTCTTTAATTAAGTATGTTGTAGATATGGGGATATATATCTATATATCTTCCAGGAGCTTGTTCCTACAGTTTAGTGCAAAATATTTGGGCCAACTTTCTAGGAACCAATGATAGAGCCACAGTCTGACTAATATTCATCAGTCCTGACCAATATTCATGAGCCACTGGTGCTAGTGAATTGATTGGCTACATTCTCATGAATATTAATTCATACTTTTACATGTTTTCAGACACATATCTGGAGAAGGCAGTCATGGCAGAGTTATCGGAAGAGTTTATTTATCTATGAAGCAGCAATGCTAACCACTGTGTCACCAAGCTGACTGCAAAGCACTGGGGTCATGGGTTCGGATCCTACCAAGGCCCTATCTGAGTTTGTATGTTCTTCCCATGTTTGCTGCTTTTCCTCTGTGAGCTCCAGTTTCCTCCCACGCTCCAGACATACATGGGAGGATAATTAGCTCCTGACTAAATTAACCCTAGTGTGTCTGTGCGGTAGGAAAGATAGATTGTAAGCTCCATTGGGCAGGGACCAATGTGAGTGATTAAATGTTCACTGCAAAGTGCTAAGTAATACACAGTTGCTATACAAAACCTGTTATTAAATAAAAATTAATAAATCAAACCAAAAATAAGAGAACAGTTTGGTAGAACGGAGGGGATTTGGTTTCTAAGGAGGGGCTGCAGGACCTGCTGGCACTTGTGGTTCCACAACAGCTGCCTACCTGAGGGTTAGAAAAACGCATTTTACTGAAGGCTAATTTGAGGCATCTGTCGTCTTTACTTACTGTGGCTAAAAAGTATTTCCAAAGAACGATTAGAGACGTTTTGTGCACGTTTAATCCTTGGCAAGTCTAAATTGTGACAGGCAAATCACAAATATTAATTTGCGTTTAGATACTCTCCTCTCTGCCTACGGTTGTGCAACTTTAGATAGAATTCAGGATTTCTTCATACTGATTTATGAGCCAGCCGGACCTTATAAAGGAGCCACAGCGCAGCAGGTCTATACATACTCCTCCCAAATCAAAAGTGTCTGCTTTAAATCTCTAGCCGTTTTGGCTACCTGTCTATAGAGACTAGTAAGAACGTTATAAACATCTGTTCACCAGCAGAGGTGGCAATATAATCACCAGAAGCCGCCTGCACAGACGTACACATGGGCTGCCGTTAGAACCAGTGGTTGGACCCTATCACCCAGCTGCCCGACACCTGTTTAATATATCCTTTATCTACAGACGTGTACTTCCTATGCTTAGCGTTCACAACAGTCCATCACGTATGTCCTGATTAAACCTTCCCTTCAAGAAGCAGCACACAGATACAAAGGAAATGCAGGATAAATATTATAGAGACTTTGAGATGCACATTTCTGAAGTTTTATTTCCAAAAGATAATCTTAAATCTGCATTTCAGGCGTCTGTGCTTGTCCAACACTAAGGGGCGTATTCAATTGTCAGCGTTAACGCTGCAAAACGAGCGCTAGAAAAATATTACCGTTTATACGGTAATATTGCGCGTAATTACCGTTCATGCGGTAATTTACTCGCTCAATTTCAGCTCGCTGCTCAGGGAGCTGCGAGCTGGAATTGAGCGAGTAATTACCGTATAAACGGTAATATTTTTCGAGCGCTCGTTTTGCAGCGTTAACGCTGACAATTGAATACGCCCCTAATAGTCTTAAACACACTCAGCAATACACGACCACCACAGCACCATAGTCGTTTAACATTGTGAACTACAGTCTTGCACCCATAGGAGATTGTATCCGTCGGATATTGCCGTATTGTGTCCGACAGGTATAGGTACCCAACAACGGGCTGCCACGTACACTCTAGAGTCATAGCTAGAGTTATAATACGGGGGAAGGGTGACATGAGAAGGAGAAGAGAGTGTGGAAATGGTTTAAGGATAATGACAAGATACAATTTATTTTAATATACTAGAACTAATTATAGGGGAAGGGAGAAATCGAATTAGACACAGGGAGAACGGAGATCGTGTCATACTTTAATACAAGACTGCGAAATGCGTTGTGTTAATGTGCAGTGAGTGTAGAGAAAAAAAACAAACCTTTAGATATAACATTCAATAAAAATAAAAGTATACTTGGTTTCCATGACAGATTGTGGACAGAATAAATAGTCTTCTCTTAAATGAACACTATAATGATAATTTATTTTGGTTTTGTCCAATATATACTTGTACTGATGTTACTGCTGTAAAATATACATTATGTAACAACAACTTCACTACTGTATCACTGTCAGTTAGACGATCTAATATATATAGTCTTCCGTAAGTGTATCTAGAATATCTCATGATCACTGTCACATACACATGACACACGCCTAGATCATGAGACACATTGCATAGAACACAGCCAGGGATCTCAGTGACAGTCACTGGAAACATGTCCGCTAGTAACTCGCTGACGATGCTCGTTGCTAAGCAACGTTTAATTCTGCACTGGTTGCTCACACTGGGATGCGATACAAAGTAACAAGACAGAATCTCTCCAACAATCCATATTCTGCCTCACTGAATCACAGACATGTTACACGTTGCTGGATACGGTCACTATACAGAGACGTACAGACATGACAATCACACTATAAATAACCCTTTGTGTCTCAGACCAAAATATTATCGACTTCGGTCTTGTGTGTAATCTATGTGTAATATATTATATTAACTGTGCGAGTGTCCTCTCTCTCCGCAGCATGTAGGTAAACGTATATATTTATTTCACATACCTCCAAAAGGAGAGGACCCAGGGACTCCTTTTCGATCACACCCCCGCTGCTGGAGGAGATGTCCGATTTCTGTACGTCATCATCGGCGCCCGGAGCTTTCTCTGCAACGAGAGAGTAGATTGGTATCAGACAGATGGATGAGGTTACACTGTCCTTCTCAGTAAGCCCAGCACAACGCGTTCCGTCATGACAGGCCATGAACGGCCCATCTGGAGGAGATTCCTCTAAAAAGGACAATGGGCCTGATTCATTAGTGATCTTATCTTGTGCAAAATTTAAGATGCTTATTTTTAAGAAGAAACGGGGAGATAAGAGTGAAGTTAAGATGGATTTTCATCTTAAGTTAAGAAATTCTTCACTTACGCAGTGGATTTTGCTTCTTATCTTCCCTTTTCTGAGCATGCACAGAGTGGATTTGCTTAAGATTAGCAAAAAACGGCAGATAAGATCACTAATGAATCAGGCCCAATGTATCTTTATAGCATATAATAACCGGATCTATAGCTACTGTGATACAGTCACACTGGGTGTGAAATTTGCCAGACAACCCCTCCCGCAGCCCAGGACTGTGTCCTACCAATACTGAGGGGAACGGCCATACACAAGCACACACAGAGGTGCTGGCTGCATGGATATAATGTTTGTATTAAACATCAGCTGTGTGTTAGGAAAATGAAACGTATTAAGCTGGGTACACACTTATGCAATTATAGTGCAGATCACACGATTCACAACCGTTTGGTCAGATATTGGAGGAGTGTGAACGCTCCCACAATCGTGTTATCGTACCAAAACACATTACATCTGTTAATTTGATTTTATAAAACTTCCTAAAAAGCACAATCAACAATGGAAAGATGTTGGGGAAATATGGAAGTGTGTACACAGTCACTACCAGCAGTGTAGGCAGATATCTGTAGAGTGTACAGCAGGCCTGTCCAACCTGCGGCCCTCCAGGTGTTGTGAAACTACAAGCCCCAGCATGCTTTGCCAGTAGACAACCTGTTGATAGCTGGAAGGGCATGCTGGGACTTGTAGTTTCACAACATCTGGAGGGCCGCAGGTTGGACAGGCCTGGTGTACAGAGTCACGATGAATCAGCATGCTCATCAGGACTTCCAGGCGTTTGTAAAATTGTTACAGAAATTGCATCTGAAGTAAGATTGCACAGGTGTGTACCTGGCTTTAGAGTCTACCAGCGCTGTGATAGTAGCTGAGCTTCCTGTATTATCCTCTACCACCTCTGATGGGAGGCTATCCCACTTATCCACTACCTTTTCTGTGATGTAATGTTTCCTCACATTTCCTCTGAACCTCCTTCCCCCCAGTGTCAGTGCATGTCCTCGTGTTCTAATACTTCTCTTCCCCCCAGTGTCATTACATGTCCTCGTGTTCTAATACTTCTCTTCCACCCAGTGTCAGTACATGTCCTCGTGTTCTAATACTTCTCTTCCCTCCAGTGTCAGTACATGTCCTCGTGTTCTAATACTTCTCTTCCACCCAGTGTCAGTACATGTCCTCGTGTTCTAATACTTCTCTTCCCTCCAGTGTCAGTACATGTCCTCATGTTCTAATACTTCTCTTCCCCCTAGTGTCAGTACATGTCCTCGTGTTCTAATACTTCTCTTCCCCCCAGTGTCAGTACATGTCCTCGTGTCCTAATACTTCTCTTCCCCCCAGTGTCAGTACATGTCCTCGTGTTCTAATACTTCTCTTCCCCCCAGTGTCAGTACATGTCCTCGTGTTCTAATACTTCTCTTCCCCCCAGTGTCAGTGCATGTCCTCGTGTTCTAATACTTCTCTTCCCCCCAGTGTCAGTACATGTCCTCGTGTTCTAATACTTCTCTTCCCCCCAGTGTCAGTACATGTCCTCGTGTTCTAATACTTCTCTTCCCCCCAGTGTCAGTGCATGTCCTCGTGTTCTAATACTTCTCTTCCTTTGTAGAATGTTTCCATCCTGCACCTTGTTATAACCCTTGATATATTTGAAAGTTTCTATCATGTCCCCCCTTTCCCTTCTCTGCTCCAAACTATACATATTAAGATCTTTTAGTCTCTCCAGGTAAGTTTTGTGTGCTGTAGGCCATGCACCATGTTAGCTGCCCTTCTTTGTACAGTCTCTAATGTATTTATATCCTTCTGGAGATATGGCCTCCAGAACTGAACACAGTATTTTAGACGAGGCCGTACCAATGTCCTATACAGTGGTAAAGCTGGTACTATATGGAATTCCACACTTCATACATTTCTGCTCAGTTACTAACACACAGAAACACAAAAGCGAATTCAGCTCCATGTACACAAAATAGGATTTTGGACTTTTCCCAATTTATTTATTTTTAATTCTAACAAACACAAAATAAATAAATAAAAAACACATAAAACATATCATAAAGGTCACAGAGTGAAACAAAGTATCTAGCAGTCATTCTACTATAATTGTAATGGAACCATAGGCACATTCTAAGAACAAATAAAAAAGAATTATGTTGACAACTGAATATAAATCTGCTCACCCTCCGTCACCCAATCAGAAGCCAGTATATACAATAGAGACATTTAAGTGAATCTGTATAAATACTTCCCCTGTTTCCAGGCAGAATCCCCGGCTCTAATGACACAGATCTGTCAGTGCCGCTCACAG